>NC_133656.1:7986787-8301859 GCF_009905375.1 Apium graveolens | reverse complement strand
TCCCTAACAATCTCCCCAAATTTATGTCTACTAGAATTGTAGGCATAAATTTAGAGAGACTTGATGATAAAAAAATACCTTTTTACATAGAGATTATTCAACAGTAGATAAAACTGATAAGTGCTGCAATTTTATTGAAAGTTGCTAAAGAAAGTTCATAGAATCTCACAAGCCATTTTTCAAGATGCTTGTCTAGTTTGAGCATATTAATCTTTAGTCCTTGATTGTCTAGTCTTCTTTCCCAGCCTTTCATTATTTTCTTCAATCTGGTGTTGGAGTTGTCTGTAGAACTCAGATTCATCTTCATTAGATTGATCCAGCATCTCTTGCATTCTCATGAGAGTTTCATTGCTTGAAATCTTTAGCTAATCTTCTAGTCTGAAAATCTTCTGATATTATTTTCATCCTTGAACTCCATTAACCAATATGGCCATAAATGCACTATATCCCTAGTGTAAGGAATAGTTAAGACTCTTGGGAGTGTATTTGGGTCTTTTCATCTTTGTCTTATTCTTTCAATATAGTTGAGTATCTGCTTCTTGGCAGCAATGTTAAAACCAAAATTTTTCTTAATTGAGGAGAAAATCTTCACATAGACAGAATAGCCTTCATTGAGAATCCTATGAAGAGGCCAAATGATTTCCCTGCCACCCTTGTACTTGAACACCAATCTTTCTAGAAGTCTTTTATAAGCATCAATAGCCCTAACTTTATCTAGCTCATCCAAGTAAAGATTGATGTCAGAGAACTCCTTAATGTCACAGATGAATAGTTGATCTCCTTTGTTGACAGTAGGTTTGGGTTTGGGTAGATTTTTGGATTTGGATGGGACAGATTTGACTGGCTTGCTTGGAATGTTCTTTCTTCTCTTGGAGGAGGTTGGGATTGGGAGATTAAGATCAGGAATTGATAGGCTTTCCCAGTCTATTGGTTCATCCTTAGGAATAATTGGTTCACCATAAACATTCATCTCAGGATTGACCTTGAATTCAGCTTGCTACATTGTGGGCAAGGTTGGTTGATTTGAAGTAGTAGACTGGGTAGGCTCAGGTTCATCTTCTTTCCCTTCTTCTTCTCCAAAATCCAGTTTCCTTTTGGTTGTTTCCTTTCTCATTCTTTTTCTAATTTTCTGCTTTGGTTCCTCCAGTTTCTCATTTTTAGTGATAGTAGCAGGCTTCTCAGCTTCCGATTTGGTAGCAACCTTTTTAGCCCTTTTCTTAGATTCTAAAGCAGCCAGCTTTTTCTGATTCTTAAGTCTCAGTTTTTCTTCACTCTTGGCTTCTGTAAATTGTGGATGTCCTGCCATCACACAAATCTCCTTTCCAATCCTAGAGACTTTTGCTACCCTTTTTTTTAAAACTGAGTTTTGGGATCTTTGATGTTTGCAATGGAGTTTCCAAGCATCTTCTTTTCATTAGGCTGAGGAGTTGCATAGACTAGGTCTAAAAAATTCTTAGTAGAATGTTTTGATGTATGTTTTTTGAGCTTCAAGATCACATTGGCCTTTGGATGTCTTCTAGCAGAGGTTTGACCTCTCTCCATATTACTCAAGATCATTTCACTAATAAGGATTTGTCTTAATTGTGTGAAGTGTTTCACAGATTTATCTGGCTTTGCAATTGGACCAAAAACCCTTTCAATCTTCTCACCAATTTTTTTCAGTTGTTCATTCATTCTGAGCTCAGCTGCTGCAATATTGATTTAGTCAATGCTATCCAGAGCTGGTAGCTTAGCGAAAGTAATTGTTGGAATAATCACTTTGCTGACTTGAATTTGCACATCCTTCTCCCCCTCACTTGCTTGAATAATAGCATCTTTCTCCTCCTTTTTGTTATCATCAAATATTGCAGGGGTTGGAGTTTGAGCAGCCGCCGGTTTTTCAAGAAGGAGTGTTTGATGAACTTGGTTGACATGAATCTTGGTGATTGAATTTTCCAATGTTGTCAACCTAGTGTTCATAGAGTCAATTTTGCTACTCAAGTCAGAATCCTTTCTGAGCTTTTGTTGAATGTCTTTCATAGTGGACTCTGGAAGTTTATACTCCATTCTTTCATTGATATTTTTCTTGACTTTCCCAATGGTGTCCTTGATTTCATCCAAATCTTGACTTTATTTGAGAGAATGAATCTTGTGCAGTTGTAGAGATTCAAGATGGGCTTGGAGAAGACTTTTTGTGTTGGCATCTGTAGTAGTTTGAAGAGCTGTCTGAGTTTGATGGATGAGCTTGAAAAGAGTTGATTTAAAATTATGGTAGGCGCAATCTCTCAAATTCATAAGTATACTCAGAAACACTCATAGTACCTTGGGACATGGTTGTCATCTTCGTTATGCATTCTAATTTATAATCCAAAGGAATATAATGTGCACGGAATTTCTTCTTTAAAGATGTCCAAGTTATTTTTTTTTCTTTTCCAGATCTAACTCTTTTTGTGTTTAGATTATCAAACCATAAGCATGCTTTCTTTGTAAGTTTAAGGGCTGCAATCTTGAATATTTTCATCTCAGTCCAACCTGTATAAGCAGAAATATTATTGACTTGTGTAACCCATTAAACAAAATCTTTTGTGCTACCCAAACCTGAAAAATAATCAAGCTGTATGCCGGGATCATAGACTTCATAACTATCTTTCACCTTAATTAAAATTTTACCCAATGCATCAAACCTCGATTTCGTTGAATTAGCAAACTTTTGAGTATATTTATCAATCTCATCCAATTTTCCAAGTAATTTTCTGAGAAATTCATCTGTAGCCATAAGAAAAATTTAGAAAAAAGATTGGTGAATAGTACCGTGAACAGTGCCGATGAACAGTGCCCGTGAAAAGTAACTCATGAACAGTGCGGATGAACAGTAAAATCTGAACAGTAACCCCGTGAACAGTACTCGTGAACGGTCTCGAAACCTAGATCTCCCAATAATGTAGAAATTGGAGAAAAAACCTTGGCTCTTGATACCAAATTGATGTGGATCGCACCACAAAGAAACAAAAACAAGAAGAAGAAAAATGATAAGAGAAGAAGAGGATATTTCAAAAGAACACGATCAATCCAGAAACGTGAACTTTGAATCTCAAATTGCTTAGATCAATCCAGAAACTAAGTAATTCAAATCTAACCTTCAAAACAATCCACTAATTGAAGTTTAGAGGAAAGAAAAACTACTCATAGTTTATCTTAAAACAAAAGTTTTATATCATCCATTGTTTGTCTTAAAAGATTACATGAGAGGGGTATTTATAGGCTTAAAAAATAACCCAAACTCAATAGGATTCCAAGAGAAATTCAATATCAGCTTAAATTAGCCAATATCTGAATCCTTCCAGGAAACATATTTAAAAACCAAACCCGAATAGAAAAAAGACAACAACTAAATCCAAATAGGAAAATAAAATCCTAAGTGCTTAAAACAAGAAAACCCCTTTCAAGTGAAAGGTAAAAACTTACAAGCAAAATTCAAATTAATAATTATATAATAATCAGCTACTTGTCCAACTTCATGCATCGCTCATTTATTCCTAATTGTCCAAGTAAGCTTCATAACCCATGTTTGCATCCTCTCCAATTGAACATCACCACAAGTATACATAACCAAATCCAAATTAACATATTCATTCCTTGAACCTCATCACATGCTTATCATGATTATGAGATGTACTATGTGAGTGTATTGAATCAAGATAAGTGTTCATGAAAAAAACTACACATGGCATGCAAACAGGCTTCATGCACTTAGGAGAATGAGGCATGCTAGGCATATTATGCACATAAGCATTCTTAGCATTCTCTACTTTAACCTTTCTACAAACATGAGTAAGGTGACCAACAAAATTGTGATTATTACATAACTTCCTAGGTCCATTAGCTTCTATCCTATCATTTATATTCTTGATTATTTTAGTCTTGGAAGTAAACCCTAGTCCTACATTAGATTGATCAGTGCCACTAGCAACAACCATAGGTTTCTTTTCCTTTTATCTCCTTGAGCTCTCAAGACCCTCAATAAGCATCATATGATTGATATAGAAATTATCTTCATCAAAGGTCTAAACATTAGCTTTCTTAAATAGAGGCTTATTGGCTCCTTTCAGAATATGAGGTGTACTGGGGATTGATAACTTTCTCCTTAGAGTTATCCTTAACTATACGTTTCTTAAAAGATTTTCTAAGTTCGTCATTGTCTAGACCTATCCCAACATTTCCACCAACTACTTAATCAGCTATGAGCTTCTTAGAAAGATTAACGGAATCAGTAAAGGCATGCAATTTATTATTTAAATCTGTAATCTTACTATGAAGCTCTTCCTCTGTCTCAAGGTGCTTTTTAATCATATGCTCTAAATATTGATTTGTCTGCTTAAGATTTTCCAAAGTGACATTATGAAGAACTATCTTATCATTTTCAATCTGGAGTTTCTTTAGTTCTTCTTCAAATTCACTACAGTCTCATTGGTACACCCTTGTGTAGTACCAACGTTTATAAACTTCTCTTAAGGTAGTATATCGCTCGACACATTCCTTAGTCTTGCATTGTACCTTTATTTTATCATAAGAAACTGCATTGTTATACACTAAGATAGTTTGTCTATAAGGAACACGGTGTTCATTCGCACATAGATTATTAACAGGTAAAGCACAGACAGTTGGAAATGATACCTGTGAAGAAGATTCTGCTATCAGTGCAAGATTTCCAAATTTCTCTTCTTCATCATCTGTATCATCCCATCTTTTCCCTTCAGTTATGTAAGATTTAACCGGATACATCATTTAGCTGCCAGAATCCCTTTTCTGATAAACCTTTTCTTTGTACATAGCTTGTTGAGACTTTCTGCATTCAGTGGCAAAGTGCCCAACCTCATCAAAATTGTAGCATCTGAACTTGCTTCCGTCAACCATCCTTGTCTTGTAGCCAGACCCTCAAGATAAATTTGACCTTTCTCCACGATTTCTACTTTCAAAACCTTTCAAGCCTTGTTTATTCCTAAACTTGATGTTGTTGAACATCCCTGCAAGGTTGGCCATAGTGAAAATATTTAAACATAATATATTTAACCATTTTGTTACGTGTTAAATATGTTAGTCGCTAAACACGCACTAAAATTCACGCAAGTATACGTGTTTACAAGTAGTATAAGATATAAATCAGATTCGTTCCCACAGAGACTGTTTAGGTTAAGTTCAATTTATGCACCTATGCAACAATGTATGGTTATCGCTCAATGCTAAGACAAATAACAAATTGGGTTTTGATTAAACTAAGAGATTATACTAAATAACATTAACTAAGAGAATTGAGGTTGAATTACTATATATGACAAATATGGGATCCTAACTTCATTAAATACTTTATTCAAAGTCATTATTCTTAACCTTAGCATGCAATGGTAATGACACTAATCAGATAACACGAAACTGATAAACGCCAACTTTCGTTGCACGAGTACCATGCTACCAGACATCCACAAAAGAGATAGAAGCTGAATAGACACCAATTATATTGAGACCCTATATATCTTTAGAATTTGATAACATAACGGTTTAAGCACAAGTTATCTATCTTGATTACACAGGACAAGTAAGATGGTTAAAATTACCTACGAATCATGCATAATAAATACATGAACCTAAGCTAGCATGGCAAGTTCTGAATCCTTAAATTCACTTTCACTTCATTAAGAATTAACACACTATCTTATATGTTAGCTACGCACACAAGACTAATAAGCACAACCAATACTAGGATATCAATCAATCACCACACACCAAGATATTGTAACAATTTAACTATAGAAATCCATAAGTAAATCCTTTAGAACCCCACGATAACGATTAGTTCATAACTGAACTCATCATCATCATGGGTTCCAATGAAAGCATGATAATAAACAATATAAGTGTTATTCCCTAACAATACAACAAGAATTACAGAAAGGGGGGGTGAATGTAATTCTGGCTCCTTTTTAAGATTTATGAAAATTGATTCTAACTCAATAATATATAAGTGTTTGATTTTCTAAGTGCGGAATGAAAGAATTACATATATCAAAGCACAAGTAATAAAAACACATGTCTTTAAAACTTTCTGGTAGATTTGAATGTATCCACCAGATATATATATATATATATATATATCGAGAAAACCCTGTGAAGTTTGAATAGCTCACAGCTGCAGTTACAAATATGAACAACTAAACTTACAAAGAAATGCTATAAGATACAGCTTATAAATGTTTATCTGAAAAATGTGTTTTCTTAGTCTATTTGTTGTTGTTGTTCTACTTGCTACACTTGGTTTATATATCACCAAGTTTACATAGTAATAAGACAAGATAATAAAACAAAACCTATCAAGTCTAACTCCATGCTGCTTCACTACTCTATTCCAGCATCTTTGAATAACTTCATAATAGCATGGAAATGGCAATGCTTCTTTGTTCTCAAAACCCTGCTCAACAGGCTGCCACGTTCCTTTTGCAACCACTCGACGTATGTGACTGTGTTGTCACTATCAACAGATATTTGAATTGATCATCTGTCAGGTATATGCTTGTTATCTGTCGGGTAGCCTTGTTGATCATCCATCGGGTAGCTTTGTTGATCATCCGTCGGGTAGCCATTTATCACTTGACTCCATTTCATTTGTGCGGAATTACAAGACGTCTTATATTTACATTTAATCAACCTATTCTGCACATCTACTAGCATTCTACATAATTCATAAGCAACTACAGAATCTATACAAAGTTGTTTACAGAAATGTGTTACAATACTTATTGTTACATAAGCTACTCACCCGATAGATATTAGTTAGTCATCCGTCGGGACTATATTGAATCATCCGTCGGGACTATAATTGAATCATCCATCGGGTGCTACAAAATTCACTAAGTTAAATCTACTAAGGTGTTTTTTTTAGCTTATCGTCAGGTACACAACATATTCCTGACAATCTCCCCCAATTTATGTCTACTGGAATTGTAGCCATAAATTAAGAGAAACTTGATAATAACAAAACATCCTAAAGATACAGTTTGAAAAATAGTAGATAAAACTAATAAGTGCTGCAAATTTTACTGAAAATTGAACAAAGCAAAGTGTATAAAGAGGTCTCACAATCAATTTTCAAGGTGCTACTCTAGTCTGAGCAGATAACTCTATCTCCTTGAATGTCTGGATTTCTTCCCAAGTCTTCTGTTATTTTCCTCTATTTGATTCTGGAGTTGTCTGTGGAATTCAAGTTCATCAGCTTCTGAGAGATTTAGCATTTCTTGCATTTCCAAAAGAGTCTCATTGCTAAAGATACTCAACTAGTCCTCCAATCTGAAGAATCTTCTAACTCTTTTGTTGTCCATGAATTCCGTCAACCAATAGGGCCTCAGATGCACTATCTTTCTTGTGAAGGGAATTGATAGAGTTTTTGGAAGTGCATATTTGGCTCTATCACTCCTCAGCTCCTCAATCTTCTTAAGAACTATTCTCCTTGCAGTCACATTGTATCCAAAGTTCTTTTTGAAGGATGAGTAGACTTTAATCAGAACAAATTGGCTTTCTTGGAGAATCCTGTGAAGAGGCCATGTCATCTATTTCCCTCCCTTGTATTTAAATACCAGTCTTTTAGGAAGGTTTCTAAAAGCATCAATTCCTCTTACTTCTTCCAGTTCATCCAGGTAGAGATTTAAGTCTGAAAACTCTTTAATATCACAAATGTACATGAGATCTCTCTTGTTGACTGTGGGTTGGGATTTGGTTAAGATCTTCGATTTGAGAGACACTGGTTTCACTTTCTTGATTGCTCTTGACTTTGTCTTCTTTGCCTTGAAGATAGGAAAGTTCAGCTCAGGAATTGGCAAACTATCCTCGTCTACTGGTTCATCCTTAGGAATTATGGGCTCACCATGAATATTCCATGTTGGATCCACCACTTTGAATTCTTCAAATACCACAGAGGGTTTTGATATTTGAGTTGCAGTTGTAGGCTTTCTGGGAATAGAGTCTTCCTTTTCCTCATCACTGAAGTCCAATTTTCTCTTGATTCTTTGCTTGTATCTTGGTTTCTTTGTCTATTGAGGTTCAGCTTGCACCTTTAGATCTTGAGATTCAGCAATTTCAGATGGTTGTGCAGAAGTTTATGTTGTGGTTTTTACAGCTTGAAGCTTGGCCAAGATAGCAGCTTACTCCTTCTTTTGTCTGTGCTTCTTAGCATCCAAGGCAGCTTGCTTCTTTTCCAGTCTGATTCTTTCTTTCTCTTCCTTCTTAGCTTCCATAAATAGTGGGTGTCCAACCACCACACAAATCTCCTTACCATTTCTGTAAATTTTAGCAATTCTCCTTTTAAGCACTAAATCAGTTTGATCATTATAGAATGCAATAGACCTAGCCAACAGCTTCTTCTCATCCGGCCTAGGTGTTTTAAACACTGTATCCATAGGATTCTTTTCTGAAAACTTAGGATAGTTCCATTTGGCCTTCATAATGAGATCTTTATTTGGAGATTTGATACAAGAAGTTTGACCCCATTCCAGATAGTTCATACTTATGTCATTCACAGAGATTTTCATGACTTGGGAGTGATGACTGAAGACTTTATCTGGTTTCTGAATTGGCCCAAACTTTTGTTGGATATTTGCATCTATCTTTCTTCATTTTTCTTTTATTTCCTTCTCTAAAGCTGTAACATCAATCATCTTAGAATTTGATTTCAATTCAAGCTTTTCAGCTACTCTTTGGATTAGATCAATGCTATACAACACTGGTGGCTTTGTGAAAGCAATTGTTGGAACAATCACTTTGCTGACTTGTATGTTTAGCTGTAGCTCCCCCTTACTTGATCCTTTGCCTTTCTCCTCCTCACTTGAGCTTTTCTCCCCCTTTTTGTTAGCATCAAGTTGTTGAGAGGAGGGAAGTTGGGCAGCCACTAGTTGTTGTAGTAGTTGAGTTTGTTGAGCTTGATGTAGATGTATAGCTGTTAAAGAATCTTCCATTGCTGTCATTGGTATCCAAGGAATCTATCTTTGTGGCAAGATCAGAATTCTTCCTGAGTTATCTCTTAATGTCAAGCATTGTAGCTTCTGGAAGTTTAGAATCCAACCTCTCAGAAATGTCCCTTTTCATTTGACCAATTTCACCTTTGATAGAGGTGACATCCTGAGTATGTTGAAAACCTTGGATTTGTTGTAATTGAAGAGAAGCAAGGTGTGCTTGTAGGAGCTTCTTGGTGATGGCATTTGTTGTGAATTGAAGAGTAGAGTGTGTCTGACTTATAAGTTGAATCAGGGTAGTCTTAAAATAGTGCTCATCAAACTGCTTTGAAAATGCCCAAGATGGTATACCAGATCTGGAACTAGGGCCTACTTTTCCCCCTATATCCAGTGACCCCTCTTCACTTGCATCACCAAAGAAATCAGCAGATTCCCCAGTCCCATACTGAACATCATCATCAGCTCTAGGTGGCATAGCTGTGATGGCATCCTTAGCTCTCTACATTGACTGGTTGATGTACACCAAGTTCAGTATCCTTTCTGCATCTTCATTGCCCTGTCTAGCCAAAATTTGATATGCTGGAAGAGGATGAGTAAATGCCTCAGCATCCAAAGAGATGGAACTTATAATAGCTTGATGATGCTGAGATAGTCTCTCAATGTCTGCATCATTGGCATTCATTGACTCACTAACAATGATATCCAGCCTTATCCCTCCTGTACCTGCATTTCTCTCTTTTTGCATCAAGGGCTCCCCTTGGCTCCCCACCCTCACACCCTCACCTTCATCATCTAAGGTGGGACTCCTCTCACTCACTTTTGCCAGTCCTGAAGAAATGGACTGCATTTGATCACTCTTTTTCTCTCCTTTTTCCTGGGAGCAACCCAGACTCTCACTCAATTCACTTCCTCCCCTCAGTCCTCAGAGTGATTGCACTACTACTAAGTCCTCTACACTTGTAAGAATTGATGAAATTTGAAGCTGTGCAGAGACACCCGACGGATGAGGAATATCCATCGGGTTAGCAATTTGACTATCCGACAGATGACTGTTGTTAAGCTTATCTGTCGGGATACATTCACTACTCGACGGATGATAAATATCCATCGGGATAGAAGAAATAATTGAGTTTGGAGTGGAGACTATTGTAGACTCTGTGCAGATTGATGAAAAGTTTGGCACAGATGTCTCAACAGTCTCAGAAAGGAAAGGTAAATGAGCCAACAAATCATCTAAAAGATGATGCTCACTTACTTGGACTTTTGGCTTCTCCAAGAGAGTTAAAGATGGAGAATTCAAAAGTGATGTATTGATCATGTCAACATCCAGTGAGTGTGTGGGAGAATTTGGTGTATCGGGTGCTTCAATTATGAGAGATTTTGGTTGTGACTCCACATTTATTGGAGCCACGTCAACCTGACTTTGAGAAGGTGCAGTGACTGGGTCTTTTGCCTTAGTTTGCACAGTGTGTGGGCCCTGTACATCCCAAGGGTTTTTGATCTTTTCTTTCTAGCATAAGTTTGTGGTGAGCTAGTATCCCTACCCCTCTTAGCCTGTGCTCCTGGTTGGGAGCTTGTTTCAATGGTAACATCCTTTTGGGAAGATAAATCCAGTAATGAGCTAATATCCTTATTAACAACCACAGTTTGTTGGGAAACTGTGGTGTGGCTAAGTATAGGTACACTCTTCTCACCAGCCTTATCCTTAGGGCTTCTTTGATTTTCACCCTGTCCCTCACCTTTCTTACCCTCCTTCACACTCCCCTCTTTAGGTTTAGTGGATTTTGCAACTAATTTCTTTTGAAAAAAGTCAGAGGGGGCTTTCTTAGCTTTTGATTTAGAAACTTTTGTTGGTTTGGTAGCTTGGGTAGGCATCTATTTGGTCATTGGCACAGATATCATAGCTACACTAGAAGGCAGAGAAATGTGTGAGGTTGGAAGAGTAGAGACAGTAGAATTTACCTGAGTTACCTGAGGTCCCTCTAATACTGGAAAGTAGTACAAGGGCACCTCCTTGTGATGATTTGCTCTATTTAAATCTGCAATAATCCTTCTTTCTTGAACCTAACAATTCAGCTTGTTGGTTGTGCTCTCAATCTCAATATTCTCAATAAGATGGTTAGCAAGCATCATAAAGAATCTAGCATAATAGACACTTTTACCTCTCTTATTAGGTTCTCCTAACTTAAAGCCTAACTCAAACAAAACCAAGTCACTGAAATTGAAATACTTATCAGTAACTAGCATGTAAAGCATGTTGAGCATGGATATATTGATAGAATCAAAGTTGCTAATCTTACCAGAAAACACTTTAGTTACTACATCACACAGATAACTCCATTCTTTCCTAAGACCCAACCTTCTAATTTTAATTAACTTAGAAGTATTGAGTGCATAGCCCATTGAATTAAGCATGTTAACAATGTCAGTGTCTGTGTATGGAGCAGTTACAATATTATCAGGAATCCTAAAGCATGCTTCGATGATATCACTGTTTATGCAAAACTGCTTACCTTTTAGAGTGAAAGTGCTGATTTTGTCTATTGAGTTGTACACTGCAGTTGTCCACATCTCATCTACAACCTCACAGTAAATGGTGGGTGATTCCAACATGGCATAGTTGAGTTTGCAATTCTTCACAAAATCCATCATTTTGTGGTAGTCACCAGACTGCTGAATCTCCTTGTTTACTAAAGTAGAGAAGTTGTTTTTCTCATAGATGTAACCGGTTTGAGATATGATTTTCACAACAGGTGCCATTGCTAAAGATTTGAAAGTTTACAGAGAGAGAATTTGATTTTGAGAAGAGAGAAGTTAGAGCAATTGAATCTTGAGAATGATAAAAGAAAAGAATGAAAAAGAATTTAGCTTTTATACTATCTCAGAGATAAACTGATAAAAATAATAAAGTGAAATAAAGGACCAATAAAAATTTCCCAAAATAGCCGTTTAAAAATAAACTGTAAAAATTCCGTCACTTTTCCGTCGTGTTATGCTTACAAACTGTGAGTATACTCGACGGATAATGTTCAGAGAATTAACGGCTGGGATTGAGACAATTCGACGGATGAAGATAAATCAGTTATCTGTCGAGTTATAAAATATTCCAGAAAGTAATTGATTTTTATTGACAAATAGTATTCCGATGAATGATCAAACTCGATGGATAATGATCATCCGTCGGGATGTAAATTTTAACTTAGTCAAAATTTCATACAAAACAGAAAATTAATTAAATTTCTGGCTGCATTACAACTTGCAAAACATCTGAAATGATTCAGGAATAATTAAGCATACCTAACTCACTTACCAACTTTGAGAAGGTGGATTCATCCAGTGGCTTGGTAAATATGTCTGCAAGCTGCTTTTCACTTGGAACAAAATGCAATTCTATAGTACCATTCATCACATGTTCCCTTATGAAGTGGTACTTGATGTCTATGTGCTTTGTTCTTGAATGCTGTACTGGATTTTCAGTGATGGTAATTGCACTTGTGTTATCACAGAAAATAGGAATCCTATCCACTTGTAGACCATAGTCCAACAATTGGTTTTTCATCCATAAAATCTGTGCACAGCAACTACCAGCAGCAATGTATTCAGCTTCAGCTGTAGAAGTAGAAACTGAATTTTGCTTTTTACTGAACCAGGACACAAGCTTGTTTCCTAGAAATTGACAGGTTCCTGTTGTACTTTTCTATCTATTTTACAACCTGCATAATCTGCATCTGAATAACCAGTTAGATCAAAACCAGAATCTCTAGGGTACCAAATGCCAAGTTTTGGTGTTCCCTTGAGATATCTGAAAATTCTCTTAATAGCTACTGAATGAGATTCTCTAGGATCGACCTGAAATCTATCACAAAGACAAGTAGCAAACATTATATCTGGCCTACTAGCTGTTAAGTACATAAGTGAACCAACCATGCCCCTATGACTTGAAATATCCACAGACTTTTCAATAGTGTTTAATTCAAGCTTAGTTGTAGTGACCATGGGCATTTTTGCAGATATGCAATCTATTAGATCAAACTTCTTTAAAAGATCATGAATGTATTTAGTTTGACTAATGAATATTCCATCACTAACTTGCTTAACTTGCAAACCAAGAAAGTAAGTTAGTTCTCCCATCATGCTCATTTCATACTTACTTTGCATCAATTTGGCAGACTTCTTGTAAAGTTTTTCATCTGTAGAGCCAAATATAATATCATCTACATAAATTTGAACAAGTATACTAGAGCCATTAACATTTCTAAAGAATAAAGTTTTATCAACAGTACCTCTTGTGAAGTGATTTTCCAAAAGAAACTTTGATAAAGTGTCATACCATGCTCTAGGTGCTTGCTTCAGACCATAAAGTGCTTTCAAAAGATAGTAGACATGATTTTGGAAATTTGGATCTTCAAAACCAGAAGGTTGACTAACATAGACTTCCTCCTCCAAATCTCCATTCAGAAATGCACTTTTGACATCCATTTGATAGACCTTGAAATTGGCATATGCTGCATAGGCTAAGAAAATTCTGATGGCTTCAAGTTTTGCAACAAGAGCAAAATTTTCATCAAAATCTATTCCTTCTTGTTGACAATAGCCCTTAGCAACCAATATAGCTTTGTTCCTGACCACTATGCCATTTGCATCCATCTTATTTCTGAATACCCATTTGGTGTCAATTGGATTCTTTCCTTTAGGCTTGGTTACCAGCTTCCATACCTTATTCCTTTCAAATTGGTTTAGCTCCTCCTGCATAGCTAAAATCCAATCAGGATCCAACAAAGCTTCTTCTACCTTCTTTGGTTCTTCCTTAGATAGGAAGCTGCTATATAGACATTCTTCTTGAGTTGTTCTTCTTGTTTGAACTCTAGAAGACACATCACCAATGATGAGCTCAAAGGGATGATCTTTTGTCCATTTCCTTTGTTGAGGTAGATTAGCTCTAGATGAAGAGGCCTCATTGTTGTCTTGTGTGTGACTGAGTTTTGATTATTAGAAACTCCCCCTGAGCTTATGAATCTTTGATTTGAGAAAGGAGAATTTTCTGTAAGTGATCTATTCTGACTTTCAGCTTCTTTCGAAGACCCGACGGATGGTGCACTTTGTGTTCCGACGGATGAAGCTGGTTATCTCCCGACGGATAAAACAAATTATCTCCCGATGGATGAAGCATTTTTCAACTCGACAGATGTTGAATTTTATGCTTCATTAGTAGTAGATTTTTCTGCAATATCCTTTGTCATTGTTTCCTGATCACTTTCATCATCACTATCATCACTAACCATCTCCACATTATCAAATTTAAGACTTTCATAAGAATCTTCATCTTACAGTCCTTCAATCTTTTTTATCATCAAACACAACATGTATTGATTCCATACCAATGTTGGTTCTAAGATTGTAGACTCTATATGCTTTTCCCACAGCATATCCAACAAAAATTCCTTCATCTGCTTTAGCATCAAACTTCACATATTGATCATTTTGGTTTCTCAAGATATAACATTTGCAGACAAAGACATGAAGAAAATTTAGAGTTGGTTTCTTGTTCTTGAACAATTGATATGGTGTCATGCACTTTGCTTGATTCACCAAAGAGATATTCTGAGTGTAGCAGGCAGTATTCACAGCTTCAGCCCAGAATTATGTTGGTAACTTTGATTCTTCAAGCATTATCCTTGCAGCTTCAATAAGAGATCTTTTTTCCTTTCTACCACTCCATTTTGTTATGGAGTTCTTGCTGCAGAAGGCTCGTGCATTATCCCATTTTCTTCATAAAATTATCTTATCACAGAATTCTTAAACTCAGTTCCATTGTCACTCCTGATTCTTCTTACCTTAAAATCAGGATGATTGTTGACTTGCCTTATGTGATTGATGATGATTTCACTAGCCTCATCTTTAGACTTTAGGAAATATGTCCAAGAGAACTTGGAGAAATCATCTACAATTACTAGGCAAAATCTTTTCCTTGAGATGGATAACACATTGACTGGTCCAAATAGATCAATGTGTAGCAATTGTAAAGGTTTTTCAATTGTTGAATCAAGCTTCTTTCTGAATGATGCTTTGATCTGCTTCCCTTTTTGGAAGGCATCACACAGTCCATCCTTAGAAAACTCCACTTGAGGAATGCATCTAACCAGTTCTTTCTTGACAAGCTCATTCATGGTCTTGAAGTTTAGATGGGATAGTTTCTTGTGCCACAGCCAACTTTCATCTTGACTTGCTTTACTGAGAAGGCAAGCAACAGATTCTGCATTTGATGAGTTGAAATCAGCTAGATACACATTTCCTCTTCTCACACCAGTGAGAACCGCTTTGTTGCTTCTTTTGTTAGTCACAACACAAGCTTCTGAATTGAAGGTTACTGAATTGCCCTTATTACAAAGCTGGCTGATACTCAGCAAATTATGCTTGAGACCATCCACTAGGGCAACCTCCTCAATGATGACATTGTCTTTTGAAATCAAGCCATATCCCACAGTATAACCCTTGCTGTCATCTCTAAAAGTAATACTTGGGCCAGCTCTCTCCTTGAACTCTGTGAGCAGGGTAGAATCTCCAGTCATGTGCCTTGAGCAACCACTATCCAGATACCAAAGATTCTTTATATTTCCATGCACACATCAAAATCAAATTAAGCTGATTTTGGTACCCAAGTTTCCTTGGGTCCTGCCTTGTTAGCTTTCTTCTTTTGTTTCTTAGGTTTGATCTCATTTGACTTGGGGATATCTGATTCATCCTTAGTCATCTGAGTTGGACCTTTGAAACTAGTCATTAAAACAGAATTATCATGCACATTTTGATTAACAGGAAAAGGCATGCTTTTTACAAACATGTTATTCCAGTAAGGCACACTAAATGGCATTTGAGGCATACTAAATGCAGCATAATAAGGATTAGGTGGAAATGGCATATTAGCAAATTGTGCATTCATATTCTGAGCAGGCATAGCATTCAAAGTCATAGAAGGCATGACATTCATGTGGGGAAAAGAAGATGGTACAGATATAGGAGTAAGCATGGCAAGTTTGCAATTAACATACAAATGATTAACACTACCACACTTAACACAGATTTTTCTAGGAGCATACTTATCAGGTGTGTAGTTGTTATGTTTGTTAATCCCGACTTTCCCATTTCTATTATTTTTCTTTTTAGTTTCTGTTTTAACCTCAATCTTTTATAATCTGTCATTCAATTGCTTGATGGACAGATGACCAACATTCACTTTCTTCTCCTTCTTCACTTGACTTGATTCTCCTGGAACAAAGTTTTTGGAAACTGATCCATATTTTTCATTTAACTTAGCAAGTTTGGCTTTGCTCACAGGTTTGCTCACAGTCGACGGATGAGGATTTATGTCACTCGACGGATAATCCTTTTGATTATCCAACGGATGACTCTCATCATCCGTCGAGTCTACATCTGTTAGCAATCCTTTAACCAAATTGACTTACAGCTTTGAAAGAGATATGTCCTAAGTCCAATCACATATGAGGATTTAGGAATAACTTTTATATAATCTGTTTTGATTTCATTGATATTAATAAAAGACTTGTTTTATTTTTATTACGGGCTCTGTATATTTAAGTGTTTAAATAAGATATACCATAGTTTAGAGTAAAGCTTTTTATGGATTATGATGAGATCATAATAGTGAGACCTAAAAGATGATAACTCTAAACTTAAATAGTTCCTGGTCATAGGATTACTAATTGGTAATTAATAATCCGCAAAGATTGGTACATACTATGCTTGCTCCCTTCAGGAGGATGTCTGTTCTCATAGGCATTTGTGTGGTGACACTATAGCTAGTATGTAGGTGCTTATTAGGGAATAAGTTCACTGAAGATGACTCGATAAGTTGAACAACTAATGGAGATTACTCACGTGTCAATAGTTATTCACTGAGTGATAGTTGTACAAGTGTCCTTAGACTTGAGATCGTTAAAGGTATCTTATATATAATGAACTGTGCTTTGGTTTAGTCCTTAGTCTCAAGGAAATCCATTAGGTCTATTCTGGGCATAGGGATTTGTGTATAAAGATAGTTAACGTCAAAAGAGGATCTACCCCTTCCAGTATAGGAAGAAAATATCCTATGTTATTCTTAGTATGCGAGTTCTGGAATCTCTGGCCAGAGTGTATGAAATTAGAAAGGAGTTTCTAATTTGCATTAATATGAACTTTGCATTATGAATAAGAAATCATATGATTAAATTTGATAGGCTTGACACGAGATCCATGCCTTGTATTTATTCGGGATATTATAAGGGTAGAAGGAATTTATTGTACGGTAACTAGTCACTGACAGGTTCTTGATATTCTAAGCAGTGAATTCATATTATCCGGATAGTCACGATATGTTGAGAAGCATCACTCACGATGTAGAATAAATATAATTAATCAGTTAATTATATTTAGTGAATTTTAGTATTCATGTAAATAATTAATAAAAGTTTATTATTATTTATTTCTACTACCGGCATAATATTGAACCTACAGGGTCACACCATAAAAGAATATTTTCTTTGATGAAATAATGAGAGAGAGAATTATTTTCTAAATAGTTAAGAAAAGAAATAATGATTAAAATAGTTTTAATTATTATTAAAGCATTTTATGAAGATAAAATGTGGGGGTTAATATATATAAAGATATATTATAAAACCCTAGGAGAGCCCTATAAATAGAATGAGATGGATGGCTCATTCTATTCACACACACAATTTTGGTTTTGTGAAAACCCTAGCCTCCATCTTCTTCCTCTCTCTCTCTCAATACTCCATTTTATAAAAGCTCAGTTTTATAAAAAGGTTCATCAAAGAGGATAGTTCTTGGTGGATACCGGTAGAGTGCTTCACACATTGAGGATCAACTGCTAGCACTCCATTTTTATAAAGCTTCGATTAACGAGGTATGATTTCGATTCCTCAGTTTTTCCCTTTTATACATTTTTCTATATGTGCGGTATATGGTTTTTACGGAATAAATATTATTTCACGCTTCCGCTCATCCGTAAATTCAATCATTGGCATCAGAGCTAGGTTCTGCATATAGAGATTCATATAAAAAAAATTCAGATTTTTTAATGCATGTATGGATTTGTTATGATTTTTGCAAGTTTATTTGGATTTATTTATGAATTAATTCGAAATAATTTTTTCATGAGATTTTGACTACTGATCTGGGTTCTACAAGTGTTGTAGATCATCTAGGTATTTTTTCATAATTTTGTGATGTGTAGATTATTTGTTATGAATTTTTTAAAATTGTTTTAATTAAAATTCATGAAATAATTATGCATGTGCATAATTATGATTAAAATTTGCACAAGGACCCATGGCTGATTTGATAATTTTCTGCTACTGCCTGATTTAAGAAATCATATTATTTTGATTTTTATTAATTTTTTAATTAAATGTTAATTAATTTATTAATAATAAAATTAAAATAATAAATTAATAAAGAGTTATTAAGGAAGGGAGTAAAAGAAAAAGGGGGTTACCTTTTTTGTTTGTAACGGCTGGCAACGGTAGGAAGAAGGCAAAAACAAAACAAAAAAAAATAAAAACCTGCTGCTACTGCAACGGTCAGGTGCGGGCGCGTGAGGCGCATGCGCGGGGGGTGTTGCACATTCCCGGAATGCGTTACACCCTGTTGCGTATTTCCGGGATGCGTTACACCCTTTAATGGCTTAAAAGGGTTGTAACGCATTACCAGAATGCGTTACAGGGATTGTAACGCAATCCTGTAATGCGTTACAGCCCATCTGTCCTTTTAAAATTTGATTTTTGGGAGTTTTGTAACTCCGTTTTGGGCGTGCAATATATCATTGGATTTGTTTTTCCGAGACGGATATAATGGAGTGGTCAAATATTTTTATATATAAAAGTTTTGAACTGTTTATATTCCCGAAAGTGTTTTAAAGCATATTTTAATTGTTTTAATTGCTTTTAAATGCTATAATAAATCCATACATCATTATATCAATGTGTGACATGATATTACTTGCATGCTTACTTGTTTATTTATTTTTATATATGAGATATATGCCTGTGTTTACCATGCGATGATAGATTTAGGTGAACTTAAATCAATATAAGGCGTGCTCTAGAAAATCTAGAATCGGAATCGTTTCTTGCCTTGACAATAATATTATGAATACAATCATGAGATTCTTGTGTTTATGAAACACGTAATTAAATATGAATTTTCAATTTTGAGAGAAAGGATGATTCTGTCAACAACAGATTTCTATCTGTAAGAAAGGGTTATTAAGTGACGCCTCTTGACAATGCTCCACCCGATCTGGGAATCATCTGATTATCGATTATTGATTTGAAATATTTAATTTAAAAGGAAGAATCTCTTTATAATATGATTATGATTGTAACGTAATATAATCCCTCTAAAATTAAATAATATCAAGTAGTAATTGGACAATGACACAACGGGCTTGTGTCGGTCATAGCCTTCCAACATGATAGAAAGTGGTTCTTATTTTTAAATCATTGTCATTTCGTGCTACAGCCGAGGGCTTTGATTTCAAAATAAGAAATACATGTCTGTTACATAGAGATGTGTACATTGAATTAGAATCTAAAGGTCGTTACGTGCTACAGTCGTGGGCCGTTGGAGACTGATTCAATTGTACGAATGTTGGGTTAGACTTGACTTAGAATATTGAGTTTGTCGTGCTACAGCCGTGACTCAATTATTCAAGAGGCTAAAATTATATTAGGGAATAACATAAGATGTAATTGACAAGAGTTGTCTGCCTATTGAACATCACATGACGTTTCGTGCTACAGCCGAGGTTGTGTAATGGAATGTAGGATCCCTATTCCCACTAGCATTATGAATGCCTAATTTTCACTTAGGGGGTGTATAAATTAGATAAACTAGTGGGAGCCACTTATGAATAAAGACCCGATTCATATAGTGTTTAGAAATAAAATTGAATATTTGCTAAGTGTTGTTATGTGTTCATCATTTACAGATTTACTATATATGTTATGTCTTCTGCACTATCACTCCGGAGTATACTAGATGCTCACAAGTTGACTGGTCCTAATTTTGCTGACTGGCTTCAAAATTTCAGAATTTTTCTCAGGGTTGAGAAGTTGGAATATGTGCTTGACTCACCTAAGCCTACTGAACCTACTAGCGATGCACATAATGATGAACATGTTGTGTATCGTAAGTGGATAGATGATGCAAATGTTGCTCAATGCATCATGCTAGCTTCCATGAACATTGAGCTACAGAAGCAGCATGAGCATATGGATGCTCACACTATCCTTATGCATCTACAAGAGTTGTATGATGTGGCAGGGAGGACAGCTCGATATGAGATATCGAAGGAGCTGTTCGGTTGTAGGATGTCTGAGGGATCATCCGTGAATGACAATGTACTTAAGATGATCAATTTGATTGAACGTCTTGGACAACTTGGTTTTGCCATGGATGGAGAGCTGAGCCAAGACTTGGTCTTGCAATCACTTCCGGGTTCGTTTTCGCAGTTTGTTGTGAACTTTCACATGAATAAGCTGGATGTCAGCCTGGCTGAACTCCACAACATGTTGAAGACTGCGGAATCGAATTTTCCCCCTAAGAAGAGTTCTGTTCTTCTAATTGGTGAAGGTTCCAATCCTAAGAAAAGGAAGAGGAACCCTTCTAAGAAGAAGAAAGTAGGTGAAGAAAAGCCGGTTCCACCAAAAGCTGAAGACCCCAAGAGCAAAGTTGTTTGCTTTCACTGTAACAAGGTGGGGCACTGGAAGAGGAACTGCAAGGTTTACCTTGCAGAGTTGAAGAAGAAGAAGGGGAGTGAGACTACCGCTTTTGATTCAGGTATGTTCATGATAGAAATGAATATGTCATTAAGTCAAATTTCTACTTGGGTATTAGATACCGCCTGTGGTTCATACATTTGCAATTCGTTGCAGGGACTAAGGAGAAGTAGGACTCTTGAGGAAGAGGAGGTGATTCTACGGATGGGAAATGGAGCAAGAGTTGCTGCTGAAGCTGTAGGATCATTTCATTTACATATGCCTACGGGCAAGACTATTGTTTTAAATAATTGTTATTTTATTCCTTCGATTGTGAGGAATATTATTTCTATTCCCATGTTAGACTTGGATGGATTTTTGTTTGTTATTCAGAATAATAAATGTTCAATTCTTAGAGATAACGTTCTTTATTGAAGTGGTATTTTAAATAATGGTCTGTATGTATGTGACATAATTTACTTCAGATTGAACAAACTAATAAAAGAAAAGGGATGATGAAAATCTCACTTTCTTTTGGCACTGCAGACTTGGTCATATTAGTGAAAATAGACTGCGGACATTTCATAAGGAAGGGTTACTTGACCCCTTTTGATTTTAAATCATATCCTACATGCGAGTCTTGTCTATTGGGTAAAATGACCAAATCTCCATTTAGTGGATATGGAGAGAGGGCTGCAGATTTGCTAGGATTGGTATACACAGATGTATGTGGACCAATGTCTACGCAAGCCATGGGTGGATTTTCATACTTCATTACTTTCATAGATGATAGATCTAAATTCGGATATGTGTTTGATGAAACACAAGTCTGATGCCTTTGAAAAGTTCAAAGAATATAAGCATGAAGTGGAGAAACAAACCAAACATAGTATTATAACTCTTCGATCAGATCGAGGTGGTGAATACTTGAATGGAGAGTTTCTAGATTATCTCAAAGAAAATGGTATAGTCTCCCAGTGGACTCCTCCATATACTCCACAGTTGAATGGGGTATCTGAAAAGAGAAATTGAACTTTGTTAGACATGGTTCGGTCCATGATGAGCTATGCGAATCTTCCAGTATTCTTATGGGGTTATGCATTGGAAACCTCAGCATATTTACTGAATAAGGTGCCTTCCAAATCTGTTCCTCAAACTCTATATGAGATATGGAAAGAAAGGAAACCGAGTCTTAAACACGTTAAGATTTGGGGATGTCCAGCTTATGTCAAGAAAGTTAACCCAGATAAGCTGGAATCTTGATCCGTAAAATGTAATTTTGTGGGATATCCTAAAGAGATTTTGGGGTATTACTTTTACACCGATCATCGGGTGTTTGTCTTCAAACATGCTACCTTCTTGGAAAAGGAGTTTATCCTTGAAGGAAACAGTGGGAGCAAAATTGAACTTGATGAAGTTCAAGAAGCACAAACTACTACGGATCAAGTGCAAACACCTGTTTAGACTGAACAACCTTCTGTGGAACAGCCCGTTTGTAGGTCAGAGAGAGTGTCTCGCCAGCCTGAGAGGTATTATGGCCTTATCATTGAGAATGACAATGAGTTGTCAATCATTGATGATGACAACCCTGTGACCTATAATGAGGCTATGAGTAGTGTTAACTCAGAGAAATGGCAAAGTGCCATGAAATCCGAATCTATGTATACGGTATACAAAAGAAAGATTAGAGCAGATGGCCAGGTGGAGACCTTTAAAGCCAAGCTTGTGGCAAAAGGATTCAAACAAAGGCAATGGATTGACTTTGATGAAACCTTTTACCTGTAGCATGTTAAAATCAGTTCGTATTTTGCTTGCGATTGCTGCTTACTACGACTATGAGATCTGGCAAATGGCCAGATGGTTTTCTCTCCAAGGGAAATGAAAACCTAGTGTGTAAGCTGCTGCGAACCATATGTGGTTTAAAGCAAGCTTCTCGTAGATGGAACATCCGTTTTGATGAGACAATCAAAGAGTTTGGTTTTATCAAAAACGTAGATGAACCATGTGTCTACAAAAGGGTTAGTGGGAGCGCGGTAACATTTCTTGTATTGTATTAAAACAGAGTTGACACACATAACAACATAGCAGACCCACTCACAAAGCCACTTTCTGAAAGTCACTTTGATCGTCATAAAGACAAGATGGGTATTAGATACTAGAGTGATTGGCTTTAGTACAAGTGGGAGATTGAAAGAGATATGTCCTAAGTCCAATCACGTATGAGGATTTAGGAATAACTTTTATGTAATATGTTTTGATTTTATTGATATTAATAAAAGACTTGTTTTGTTTTTATTACGGGCTCTATCTATTTAAGTGTTTAAATAAGATATACCATAGTTTAGAGTAAAGCTTTTTATGGATTATGATGAGATCATAATAGTGAGACCTAAAAGATGATAACTCTAAACTTAAATAGTTCCTGGTCATAGGATTACTAACTGGTAATTAATAATCCGCAAAGATTGGTACATACTATGCTTGCTCAACCACTATCCAGATACCAAAGATTCTTTATATTTCCCTACACACATCAAAATCAAATCAAGCTGATTTTGGTACCCAAGTTTCCTTGGGTCCTGCCTTGTTAGCTTTCTTCTTTTGTTTCTTAGGTTTGATCTCATTTGACTTGGGGATATCCGATTCATCCTTAGTCATCTGAGTTGGAACTTTGAAACTAGTCATTAAAACAGAATTATCATGCACATTTTGATTAACAGGAAAAGGCATGCTTTTTACAAACATGTTATTCCAGTAAGGCACACTAAATGGCATTTGAGGCATACTAAATGCAGCATAATAAGGATTAGGTGGAAATGGCATATTAGCAAATTGTGCATTCATATTCTGAGCAGGCATAGCATTCAAAGTCATAGAAGGCATGACATTCATGTTGGGAAAAGAAGATGGTACAGATATAGGAGTAAGCATGGCAAGTTTGCAATTAACATACAAATGATTAACACTACCACACTTAACACAGATTTTTCTCGGAGCATACTTATCAGGTGTGTAGTTGTTATGTTTGTTAATCCCGACTTTCCCATTTCTATTATTTTTCTTTTAATTTCTGTTTTAACCTCAATCTTTTATAATCTGTCATTCAATTGCTTGATGGACAGATGACCAACATTCACTTTCTTCTCCTTCTTCACTTGACTTGATTCTCCTGGGACAAAGTTTTTGGAAACTAATCCATATTTTTCATTTAACTTAGCAAGT
Organism: Apium graveolens; assembly: GCF_009905375.1. NCBI lineage: Eukaryota > Viridiplantae > Streptophyta > Magnoliopsida > Apiales > Apiaceae > Apium > Apium graveolens. Next base: position 8,277,888 of record NC_133656.1, on the reverse strand, counting down.
TTGGCTTTGCTCACAGGTTTGCTCACAGTCGACGGATGAGGATTTATGTCACTCGACGGATAATCCTTTTGATTATCCAATGGATGACTCTCATCATCCGTCGAGTCTACATTTGTTAGCAATCCTTCAACCAAATTGACTTACAGCTTTGAAAGAGATATGTCCTAAGTCCAATCACATATGAGGATTTAGGAATAATTTTTATGTAATCTGTTTTGATTTCATTGATATTAATAAAAGACTTGTTTTGTTTTTATTACGGGCTCTATATATTTAAGTGTTTAAATAAGATATACCATAGTTTAGAGTAAAGCTTTTTATGGATTATGATGAGATCATAATAGTGAGACCTAAAAGATGATAACTCTAAACTTAAATAGTTCCTGGTCATAGGATTACTAACTGGTAATTAATAATCCGTAAAGATTGGTACATACTATGCTTGCTCCCTTCAGGAGGATGTCTGTTCTCATAGGCATTTGTGTGGTGACACTATAGCTAGTATATAGGTGCTTATTAGGGAATAAGTTCACTGAACATGACTCGATAAGTTGAACAACTAATGGAGATTACTCACGTGTCAATAGTTATTCACTGAGTGATAGTTGTACAAGTGTCCTTAGACTTGAGATCGTTAAAGGTATCTTATATATAATGAACTGTGCTTTGGTTTAGTCCTTAGTCTCAAGGACATCCATTAGGTCTATTCTGGGCATAGGGATTTGTGTATAAAGATAGTTAACATAAATAGAGGATCTACCCCTTCCAGTATAAAAAGAGAATATCCTATGTTATTCTTAGTATGCGAGTTCTGGAATCTCTGGCCAGAGTGTATGAAATTAGAAAGGAGTTTCTAATTTGCATTAATATGAACTTTGCATTATGAATAAGAAATCATATGATTAAATTTGATAGGCTTGACACGAGATCCATGCCTTGTATTTATTCGGGATATTATAAGGGTAGAAGGAATTTATTGTACGGTAACTAGTCACTGACAGGTTCTTAATATTCTAAGCAGTGAATTCATATTATCCGGATAGTCGCTATATGTTGAGAAGCATCACTCACGATGTAGAGAATAAATATAATTAATCAGTTAATTATATTTGGTGAATTTTAGTATTCACGTAAATAATTAATAAAAGTTTATTATTATTTATTTCTACTATCGGCATAATATTGAACCTACAGGGTCACACCATAAAAGAATATTTTTTTTGATGAAATAATGAGAGAGAGAATTATTTTCTAAATAGTTAAGAAAAGAAATAATGATTAAAATAGTTTTAATTATTATTAAAGCATTTTATGAAGATAAAATGTGGGGGTTAATATATATAAAGATATATTATAAAACCCTAGGAGAGCCCTATAAATAGAATGAGATGGATGGCTCATTCTATTCACACACACAATTTGTGTTTTGTGAAAAAAACCCTAGCCTCCATCTTCTTCCTCTCTCTCTCTCTCTCAAAACACCATTTTATAAAAGCTCAGTTTTATAAAAAGGTTCATCAAAGAGGATCATTCTTGGTGGATACCGGTAGAGTGCTTCACACATTGAGGAGCAACTGCTAGCACTCCATTTTTATAAAGCTTCGATTAACGAGGTATGATTTCGATTCCTCAGTTTTTCCCTTTTATACGTTTTTATATATGTGCGGTATATGGTTTTTACGGAATAAATGTTATTTCACGCTTCCGCTCATCCGTAAATTCCATCAAGCTTCTCCTTACTCTTTTTCCAGGTTGCATCACAAAAGGACTCAATACCTTGAACTTTATTGATTTGAGCATGAACATCTCTGGATGATTTCCATGCCTTAATCACCTCTTGTTCTCGTTCAAGTTGCTTCTTCAAAATCTCTTCTTTCTTCAAGGACTCAGTTAATTCATCCTTAGCAATCTTACATTCTATTCTCAGTTTCTCAAATTCAATAAACTGAGACTCTAGCACATTGTTCCTTTCACTTAAAAATATATTGTTTTCTTTGATTTTAGCATTTTCCTTAGTGAAGGACTTAAGTGTAACACGCAAAAGATATAATTCTGTAGACATGTCATTAATTGCATCATTACACTTAGCTTTAGATAAATGTGCTAGGTTAGTGGTGATTACCTGATTACTTGAAGATCTTGTTTCTATTTCATTAGACTTGGCCATTAGGGCTAGATTGACATAGCTGACATCTTCATCCGTATCCAGTCCATCTGCTGCCTAGTCATTTTCTTGTGTAATGAAAGCCCTTTCCTTTTGCTTGAGCAACTCAAAATACTTCTGTTTATAATCCACAGGCTCAAACTTCTTTTTGCTGGAATCTGACTTTATACACTCACTGACAAAATGCCCTGCCAAGCCACATTTGAAACATTTGAATTTTGATTTATCCACCATGTTTCTACTTGGCTTAGCTGCTCCAAAGTTCTTCTTGAACTTGAGCTAGGAAAATCTTCTGGAAAGAAATGCAAGATGTTCATCAATATCATCCATATCATCTTGGCTCAAATGAACTTTAGTTTCAGCTACCAGCCCCTTTCCCTTGTTCTCACAGACTTTTGAAGTAGACTCAACAGCTTCTACCTTCACCTCTTTCTCTTTCTCCAACTCAGCAACCAGTGCTATGGACCCTCCTTTCTTCCTTCCTTTCTCCATCCTCTCATCTTGCTCTATTTTAAGCTCATAAGTTTTCAGGATTCCATATAGTCTCTCCAAAGTAAACTCCTTGTAGTCTTGAGAGTTTCTCAGTGAGACTGTCATTGGTTTCCATTCCGTTGGAAGTGGTCTAAGGAACTTGAGATTGGAGTCTTTTGTCTGATAGACTCTTCCATGCAAATTCAGAGCATTTAGTAGTTTTTGAAACCTACTAAAAATGTCAGTGAGAGACTCACTATCTTCACAATGAAAATGCTCATATTGCTGAATTAGCAACTGCATCTTATTCTCCCTTACTTGCTCATTACCATCACAGATAATCTGAATTGTGTCCCAAACCTCCTTGGTCGTTTTGCAGTTAATGATGTTATCAAACATATCACCATCAACTCCATTGAACAATATATTCATGGCCTTCTTATCTTTCCTGACTTGTTCAATATCAGGATCTGACCATTCATGCCTAGGCTTGGGAACAAATGGTTCATTCCCTGTTGCAGCTCTCATTGGTATATGAGGATCTCTTACTATGCAATCCACATAAGCCTCGTCTTGAGAAAGAAGATATAGGTGTATCTTCACCTTCCAGTGGTGATAATTGTCTTTGTCCAGAAATGGAATCTTCACTCCAACATCCTTCTTGTTCATCTTGCTGTTTGTTGTGATCTTTAAACTCTTTTTACTTCAAGAGCTTGCTCTGATACCAATTATTATTCCCTAACAATACAACAAGAATTACCATAGGGGGTTAAATGTAATTCTGGCTCCTTTTTAAGATTTATGAAAAATGATTCTAACTCAATAATATATAAGTGTTTGATTTGCTAAGTGCGGAATGAAAGAATTACATATATCAAAGCACAAGTAATAAAAACACAGGTCATTAAAACGTTCTGGTGGATTTGAATGTATCCACCAGATATATATATATATATATATATATATATATATATATATATATCGAGGGAACCCTGTGAAGCTTGAATAGCTCACAGCTGCAGTTACAAATATGAACAACTAAACTTACAGAGAAATGCTACAGGATACAGCTTACAAATGTTTCTATGAAAAATGTGTTTTCTTAGTCTATTTGTTATTGTTATTCTACTTGCTACACTTGGTTTATATATCACCAAGTTTACATAGTAATAAGACAAGATAATAAAACAAAACCTATCAAGTCTAACTCCATGCTGCTTCACTACTCTATTCCAGCATCTTTGAATAACTTCATAATAGCATGGAAATGGCAATGCTTCTTTGTTCTCAAAACCCTGCTAAACAGGCTGTCACATTCCTTTTGCAACCACTCGACGCATGTCACTGTGTTGTCACTGTCAACAGATATTTAAATTGATCATCCGTCGGGTACATGCTTGTTATCCGTCGGGTAGCCTTGTTGATCATCCGTCGGGTAGCTTTGTTGATCATCCGTCGGGTAGCCATTTATCACTTGACTCCATTTCATTTGTGCAGAATTAAAAGACGTCTTATATTTACATTTAATCAACCTATTCTGCACATCTACTAGCAGTTTACATGATTCATAAGCTACTACAGAATCTATACAAAGTTGTTTACAAAAATGTGCTACAGTACTTATTCTTACATAAGCTACTCACCCGATGGATATCAGTTAGTCATCCGTCAGGACTATATTGAATTATCTTTCGGGACTATAATTGAATCATCCATCAGGTGCTACAAAATTTACTACGTTAAATCTACTAAGGTGTTTTGTTTAGCTTATCATCAAGTACACAACATATTCCTAACAATATGAGTGATAGGGTTCAAGAACAAATCGAAAACGAGCATCCAAGTATCAACTATATTAAAGAAAATAAAAGAATTCTTCTCCGCAGCCTTCTCGTGCTCTCTAGGTCTTCTTATTGCTCTCTCAGGCCTCCTTGGTGTTGAAAACGTCTTTTTATGGGTATATATAGGCTCCAGGATGACCAGGACTCTCAAAATCTTCAATTTCGACTAAAATCAGGATTCTGGGGCAGAAACCGGGCGCGGTCACGCGGCCTTCGGGCGCGGCCGCGCTGAAATAGTGTTTCAGCGGCGCGGGCGTGTGGCCGCCGCGCGCCCGCGCTGACATTCTGAAATTTTTCTGACAAATCTTGTTTTGGCCATATCTTGAGTTCTGCTCGTCAGAATTAGGCGATTCAACTGCCCACGCGAAGCTAAAGAGATTCTATACAACTTGAGAATGGCCTGGGCTTCTAAATCTGATCTATTTTCAGCATATTTCTTTGAAAGCTCCTTTCTTCATTTAACTGATTCCTGAAATACAATAACGTAAAAACACATCAAAAATACCAACAACTTGAGTCCAAAAAACCAACTTAAGCATGTAATGAAGTGTTCCAAGTAGATATAAAATCCACTTATCACACCCCCAAACTTGAATCGATGCTTGTCCTCAAGCATAAACATACTCAAAACTATAAAACAAACTTAATGCATGAATGCAACTACATGAATGCAACTAAATGATAATGCAATCGATCCCCTCAGAATAACCATAACCAAATGAATAAGCTGATGCCTCTAAGAATGCTATGACTCAATACAGAGCTCGAATAAATCCCACAAACCAACTCACAAACCAGAACGTGCATGTGTGGATGCTTAACAGATATACTCTCAAAACTAGATCAATAACCATAACTTATCTTTCATCAAAACAATCACAATTTTATAAATAGAATAGATGTTAAACACATAATGACTCACAATACCTCCTTCCTACTAGAGTTATACAAGGATTCATGTTATTATTGAATACATAACAAATATGCTTATTTGACCGTGCAATGAATGAGGTCCCAAAAGACTTAGACAATAATACCCATGTAGCGAGCGTTAGGTTAGCGGATCCCAGACTATAAAAACCTTAGGTCACTAGGCACAAAGTCCCCTAGAACTTAATAACTCGAGTATTAAAATGCTCACTCTTGATCAATTATGCATAAACACATACTTTTTCTTTTCTTCTCTTTTTTTATTTCTTTTTCTTTCTCTTTTTTCAACAATTTTTGAATGAGTGTGTTTCACTCCATCTCATTCAACCCTAGACTACTCATATAAATATGAGCCAACTACTAGCCATTTGACACCTAGCCTTACAACAACTAGCAATGAAATCCAAGTTTTTCTCCAGATAAAAAATCAGTGTTTTTACGTCATTAAGAGAATATCACAAATTCTAAATACAACCAAGTGATTAAATCTGAACAACAAACAAGTATGATCACGATCTAGATCAAAAGCAACCCAATAAGACTTTATGAAATTTTTTGTTTCTGGCATGCAAATTAATTCATTAAGACTTAAACATCCCTCTATTCGTCATCACTACACTCACATCAACATCAACCAATTAATCAGAAATAGCTCAACCTAAGGGATCATGTTATATGCATGCAAATGCAACTACATGGACTCTCATAATAACATGAACAAAAATGCAACAAATATGTCCTAAATGAACAATCATGCAAAAATATGAATGAACTACAACTAAACATGCAATATGAATCTATATGAACTATATGGACACACACACACACTAATCCTTACATTATCACCCCCAAACTTAAAAATTTCAATGTCCTCATTGAAGGTAATAATAAGGATTTTAGGCATACCTAGTTAGTGGGAGGATCACCCTCTTTGGGTGGAGGATCAGGTGGCCAATCAACCTCGACACCGGTGGCTCGGAAATAGTGCCCAAAGCTTGTGTCAAATTTGCAGCAAAACGATGGTGAATGTTGTGCATGGCCTCCATACACCTAGTCACTCGCCTGTACTGTTCATCACCAACACCAGTCCTATCAACTAACTGCTGCACATGAGAAGAACCCTCTGCATCATCAAAAATATATCCCAAGGCCTTATCATGTGGTGCACCAAAGAATGCATAACTCAAGTGATCTGGTAGTGGGTGAAGCTTAAATGTGGAAACATCTTCAATAGACGGCTCAAGACGCTCTTGAGAAATTTTCAGCCATGCTAACCCAAGAGAATAGAATGGCATATCCAACTTCCTCTTCCATGGAGGTGCATTCAAAACCTGCAGTTGCTCTGCTCCTTCCTTGTCATCAATAATTGATTTCCCCATTTAGGATCTCTCTAAGGTCTCTGACTTTGGCAATTGCTCAAGTTCCAAATTCACGACAGAGTCTACCCATTCTACTTTAAAGCATTCCTCTTTAGATGTGGGCAACTTTATTTCCTTGGACACATTAAAAGTGACCTTTTGATTGTGAACCTTCATCGTAAGCTCTCCATTTTGCACATCGATCATAGTTCGGCCAGTAGCTAAGAATGGTCTCCCCAAGATAATGGGAATCTTCTTATCCTCCTCAAAATCAAGAATTACAAAGTCAGCAGGAAAGATAAGTTTGTCCACCTTGACCAAAACATCCTCCACTATACCTCGTGGATAAGCGATGGAACGATCAGCTAGTTGCAATGACATGTATGTTGGTTTCGGATCAGGTAGACCAAGCTTCTTGAAGATAGATAAGGGCATCAGATTGATGCTAGCTCCTAAATCACATAAACACTTGTCGAACGACAAGTTTCCGATGGTGCAAGGAATAGTGAAGCTTCCAGGATCTTTAAGTTTCGAAGGCAACTTCTGTTGCAGCACAATATTGCATTCCTCCATAAGAGCAACGATCTCTAAGTCATCAAGCTTCACTTTCCGAGAGAGAATACCTTTCATAAACCTTGCATAGCTAGGCATCTGTTCAAGAGCTTCAGCGAAAGGTATGTTGATATGAAGTTTCTTGAACACCTCCAGAAACTTCTCAAACTGCTTATTCAGCTTTTTCTTTTGTAGCCTTTTAGGAAAAGGAAGTGGATGATAGATCTATTTCTCCCATGTATTACCCTCAGGAGGAGTGTCCTCAACAGTAGTCTTCCTTGGTTCCACTTCTGCTTCCTTCTACACTTCTTCTTTAGCCAAAACTTCATATTCTGGAACTTGAGATTTTTTAGGGTTTGCAACCTTCCCAAACCTCAACGTAATTGCCTTAACCTGCTCTTCTGCTTCCCTCTTGCCTGGAAATTCTGTATCACTAGAAAGCATTCCTGGTAGTTGATTCAATAAGGCGTTAGCAAATTTGTCCTATCTGGTTCTCCAGAGTCTTGATAGAAACAGCCTGACTTTGGCATATAAGAGCCTGGTTTTTGCATATAAGCCTCAACTCCTCCAATTCAGATTTTTCATTCGAAGATTAACTTGCATTATGAGTTTGTTGTTGAAGTTGGAGTTGTTGTCTTGGTGCAAATTGTTGCTGAAAACCAGGAGGATTGAATTGATTGGATCCAAACTGCTGCTAAGTCTGTTGCACCATATTTTGATTGTTGCTCCATCTAAAGTTACGATGATTCTAGTTGTCAAGATGATATGTGTATGGAACTGGTTGCTGCGATCTCTGAAAGTTGCTCACAACCTAAGCTGATTTACTAGATATAGCGCATTGCTCCGTCGTATGCGAACCTACACATAGCTCACAAACACTGGTTATCTGATTAACACCATAGTTAGCCAGAGAAACGATCTTCATAGACAACTCCTTTAGTTGAGCAGTGATAGTCGTAGCTGTATCCACTTCAAGAACTTCTGCTACCTTGCCCTTTGGTAATCTCTGGGTTGGATACTGATATTCATTAGCAACCATAAGTTCAATTAGATCATAAGCTTCCTCATAACTCTTTGCCCATAATGCTCCACCTGATGCTACATCAAGCATGGGTCTAGACTGTGCCCCCAAATCGTTATAGAAGCAATTGATCACCATCCAGTCAGGCATTCCATAATGAGGACACTTTCTAAGCATCTCCTTTAGCGCTCCCAAGCTTCACATAGAGATTCTCCCAATTGCTGCGCAAATTGAGTAAGAGCATTCCTCATTACAGCTGTCTTCGCCATAGGAAAGAATTTAGTAAGAAATTTATGAGCAAGATCCTCCCAAGTAATAATCGAACCAGCTGGTAGAGAGTGTAACCAGCTCTTAGCCTTGTCCCTCAGAGAGAATGGGAACAGTCTCAGCTTCACAGCATCTTCAGAAACACCGTTGAACTTGAAGGTGTTGCAGATCTCAATGAAATCCCTAATGTGCATATTGGGATCTTCCGTTGGAGAACCCCCAAACTGGATTGAATTCTGCACCCATTGAATTATGCCAGGCTTGATCTCAAAGGTATTAGTTGTGATAGCTGGCCTGACAATGCTAGATTGAATGTCATTGATCTTGGGTTGAGAAAAATCCATCAAGGCTTTCATTCGTGCTGCTGGATCTCCCATTGTAACGAGTACCTGAAACACAAGTAAACCGTGAAAGTAAAAGAGTCTGAGTCAGTGAACTTTAACGACCACTGATGACAAGCACATAAACTAAACAATTAACAACACCGAGTCCCCGGCAGCGGCGATAAAAACTTGTTAGTCGTTAAACACGTGCTAAAATTCACGCAAGTATACGCGTTCGCAAGTAGTATAAGATATAAATCAGATTCGTTCCCACAGAGACTGGTTTAGGTTAAGTTCAATTTATGCACCTATGTAACAATGTATGGTTATCGCTCAATGCTAAGACAAATAACAAATTGGGTTTTGATTAAACTAAGAGATTATACTAAATAACATTAACTAAGAGAATTGAGGTTGAATTACTATATATGACAAACATGGGATCCTCACTTCATTAAATACTTCATTCAAAGTCATTGTTCTTAACCTTAGCATGCAATGGTGATGACACTAATCAGATAACATGAAACTGATAAATGCCAACTTTCGTTGCACGAGTACCATATTACCAGACATCCATAAAAGAGATAGAAGTTGAATAGACACCAATTATATTGAGACCCTATATGTCTATAAAATTTGACAAGATAACTGTGAGGTCACACACACTGTAGAAGGGGGTTGAATACAGTGTTTAGCACAATCAAATCGAATTAAAGAACACAAGTAACAGAAAACAAACTTTATTAAACTTTGTTACAATATGGAACTGTCCTCTCTCAGTGATGAACAAATATCACGAGAGCTGCTAGGGTTACAATGAATATTATTCTCAATAATGATAACACGTATAGTGTAAACTCTATGTTTGTGTTTACATACTACACAGTTACAAGATAATCTCTAATTGATATGGAATATAATTCTGCTTCCTAAAATATATCAATCAGTTATCTTTTCTTCCAAGTATTCTACTCTTCATAGAATTCCTTCTTCATGCATATCTCTTCTTGCATTTGTCTTGATCTTCTTTCCTTTCAATCAGCCGCCTTCCTTATCTGAAAGTCCTCTTAAGTCCTGATATTATCTCCTGATAAATATCTCCTGATAACTTAAGTTCTGACAACTTAAGTTCTGACTTCAGTATAAGTGCTGATTTCCAGTTAAGTACTGATTTGTCCTGTTTAAGTAAGATCTGAAAACTAAACACAAATCATATTAGACATGACATTATCAAATATATCTAACAATCTCCCTCAACTTGTAAATTAGCATAATATACAAGTTTAACAGATATTTGATGATGTCAAAAACATTAAGTACAAATGCATAAGAATTTGACTAGATAACTACAACTTACAGTCCTTAAAGCTTTACCATCTTTAACTTCTGATAAGAGCTTCAGTCTGTATACATGTCAGAATTTAAGCAGTTGTAGATCTTTGACTTGGCTTCAATTACTGATCTCTTTGATATCAGGAGTTGTTCTGAGATAGTTCTTTAACAAACATCTCTCAGAATATTTAAGTTCATCAATCATCCTCCTTTTAGCATTCTGCAATTCAATTGTATCTTCACTAATTTGAAAGATAGCATCCCTAAGATCATTTATTTTAACTTTTCTTATGTCCTGATCTAGTCTGATCAAATATGCCTTGTCAGACTCAAGATTGAATTCCACAGCCTTATAACCCAGAAGGGTAGTTATAATCTTAGCAGAGTTAGGCTTCATCTCGACAATATCACCCTTGTGATCTCTGTACTTGGGACAGTATGTGTTGTCAGACTTTACAGAATAAAGCTTCTTTTGTCTCTGAATTTGAGTCTTCAAATAATTTGCAGCACTTTCTGATAATTTGTTCTTCACTTGAAGTAGGAATAAAACATGTTCTAGTTCCTCAAAATACTTCAGTGGTATAGCATTCTCCCTAATATGGTATACCCTTCCATCTGTTATGAAATATAACAAGATGTGTTCTTTCAAGAAGGTATGGTAAACCATCTGTACAGATTCAAGTCGATTCAATCTTTCAGGAGTTGCTCCAACACCTGGTTCACTCAAGGAAGTTGGATCATTGGTTGTGTTATGTACTCTTCTTTCATCAACACTACCCAATCCAGATTTATCTCTTGCTTCCTTTCCTGTAACAACTCTTTCTTCAAAACCACTTGCTGTAGCCTTCAAAGGTTGAGTCCGTTTAGCTTTGGTGAATCCTGGTAGGAGTAACTTTGAGGATTTAACATGAGCAATGTCAGAGGTTTCCTTTAACTTATCTTCTGATATCAAGCCAACTTGAGCTATGTCAGAGGTTGCTTGCTTCAGTGTCATATCAGAACTTACTATATCTTGACTCTGAACAACTTGAGCCATGTCAGAGGTTGTTTGAGAAATCTTCTTTGAAATCAGAGTAAGATTAACATCTTCAACAGATATTTCTTCGTCCATAGCAGGCACATAAACCTTTACAGGTTCTCCAACTTTTTCTTTCCCCTTGGACCTTGGATCTATCTCCATTTGTGATTTGGCCTTAATTGCCTCATGATTTATCCTTTCTTTTATCACAATGCCTTTAGCCTTAGGAATTTTATTTTCAACAACGGAAGGACTCTCAAAGTCCATTCCTGGATTTTCTTTCAGAAATAACTATCTTGAAATTTCCTCATCAAGTTCCAGAAGTTCATCAGAACTTATCATTTTATCAATATAAGAACTTATTCTCCTCCCAGTATCAGAACTTGTTCTTTGACTTGTAGTTCCAGCTTTACTTGATGAAAAACCTTTACCTTGACCATGACCTCCACCCATTCCAGAGTTTCCCTAGTCATCTTTTTCATCATCCTTTCCCTTCAGTGTCTTGATAGGTTTGCATTTAGACTTAATTACTTTCTCCCCCTTTTTGGCATCAGCAGGTAAAAGAAGAGAGACAAGCAATTCTACTGAGGATTGGATCTCATTGAGTTGATTTTGATGAGAAGCTTGATTCTTCAAAATTTAATCAATCTGAGACTGTTGCTTCTCTTGGATTTTCTCAATGTTGGCAATTCTGTCAAAGGTAGGTTGGAAAAACCTTTTCTTTTCAAGTTTTAGATTCATATCTTGTTGGATCAAGTTTTCTTGAATTTTATTCACCTTGTCATGAGTTATTGAGTGTTGACCTTGAAGGTGCCTTGTACTCAATGCAGTATGTAATATCCCATATTTTCAGATATTATTTTTATAATTATTTGGAATTATTTATGTGAATTTTAGTAAATTATCTGATAATTGGAATTGATGTTTGGGTGTTTATAAGTGATATTATTTGAATATTTGAATTTTTATATGTCCAGAATAAAATATAGATAATTGTGATATTTTTCTGGTAATTTTTGGACTGTTAGATGATTTTATATCGATTTATGAATTATTAATTATTTTCTGAATAGTTACCAAAATTATTTTATAAAGTCGGGAATCGTCCGACTTCAACCATTTTTGCGTTTTTACAACCCGAAACTCTTCCGAAAACTTTTTTCTAACCTAATCTGGTAATTCCGGACATTTTTTGTGTTTTAACTTTTTCAATCCGGATTACGGTTTGACCCGTGCGCGGCCCGGCGCAAGATTTTCGATACGATAGTAATTTCGGTAATCAACAAAACCCGTATTATCGGAAGACGGGATATTTTTACATTATTTCTCATATGGTGTTTTATAAGAAGCTCGGTTTTCATAATTATCCAAATCTGATCGTTTTTATAGTTACTTAGCGGCTAAGTAACCTATTTTTGGATCCAATATGATCTAATAGGATACTCGTTACGTGTTTTAAAATGCATTTATATGAATCGATTTGTAATTTGGACGCGTGTTTATTTGCGTTATTCGTTTTATGTGTGTTGAATGTATTTTATGTGTTTTCGGGATTTTCTGTTAATTTAGAAATCATTTTTATTTTTCGAAAATAAACGGACCGGGACCCCATCGGGGACGTCAAAGCCCACAAAATTCGTGTTTTTATTTTTATAAAATCATTCATATTTTTAAATACCCAATATTTTTGCCTGTTTAAGTTATTCACAACTTTCGCTAAATTTCGATACAAATTTTATATTTTATCGCTTTAAAAAAATTATTCCCCGTAATTAGTGTTTTTGGGGCCTAATTATTTTAATTAGGGGATAAAAACACCCTTAAATTATTTTGGGGTATTTATTTTTTTCAAAAAGTATAAATAGCCTCATTAATTAGTTTATTTCATTTTATTTTTATTAAAAACATACTTGAAGAACAATTTTGGGAATGGAAATTTGATCTTGAACTTTGATGGATGATTTTGGACGATTCAGGGAACCAAATCGGATGTTCTAATAACCAAATTGATCCTTGTTTCAAGCCCGTTCTATTGATACCAAAATTACAAATCGAGGGTTAGTATGTAGTAAAATTGATTTTTGTGTTCTTGGCTTGAAATCATTTTTGGATTTCTGATGATTGTTGATTGTTTTTGAGGTTATGAGTAGCTTTAGGATAATATGTAGAGTCGATTTATGTGTTTATTTCGATGGTTTGATCCCCGAAATGTTATAGTCGAGTTCTTGGTGGTATTGTTTTTAATTTTCGATTTTATGGATTTTTGATAGTAGCTTGATTGATTTTGATTATAGTAATTGATTGTACTAATCCCGAGCTTCATTTTCGTACCTAGAACGTTGAAATTGGTTATATAATCAGTGTTTTCGATTGTGGCCGGAAAGCTTGTGTAGCTCGCCGGTTTCCATGGTTTTAAAGCCAGAAATGTTATTAAACGCGTGGTGGAAGGTGTTCTTGCCTAGAATTTATCTTTGGACTCGTGTTTGTGATGACTGAATTGATAAACGAGATGAAACAGCTGTTTTTGGTGGTTATCGGAGGTCACCGGAATCGGTGAACCCTGCCGGAAACTGGGATTGTTCCCCAGAATCTGGTCGGTGTTCATACCGACCCGGTTCTTTCCCCAACCCGACCCGTTTTCTTTTATTAAAAACCCGGGTTTGATTCTTAGAAACCCTAAGCCCTAAATTGTACTCTGTTTCTGATTTTTCTTTTTAAATTTTATTCAAAAATTCAGTTTTTAGATTTAAAAAAATAATAAAAAATAAAATTATTTTCTTTTATTCTAAAAATCATTATTTTAATTCTGAAAATTTATTTTAATTCAAAAATAAATCCAAATTATTTAGTTAATAATTTTAGTTGATAATTAATTATTTAATTAGTCAATTATTTAAATATTAATTGATTAATTAATTTAATTAGTTATTAATTAATTTTAATTGATTATTTAATTAGATTTAATTATTTATTTTTGATTTAAAAATTCCGAAAAATAGTTTCGAGCTTTAAAATATTATTTTAAATTATTTTCCAGGCTCGATAATTCTTATAAAATTATTTTCGGGTGTTCGAGCCCTATTATTTAGTTATAAAATGATTCGGAGACCCGTTTTAATTCCGAAAAATGTTCAAAAATTCATAATAAATAAACCGTTAGTCCGTTTAATACGAAACGAGCGCCTCTAGACTCAGAAAAATATCCCGCTTTCAATAAAAATAATTTTGAAACCTAATTTCTTTTGTAATAAAGGACCGTTTGATTTTTATATCATTCTGAGTTAATTTTTGATCGATAAATCATATTTTTGGACCCGATTTCAATTTTAAACGTACCGAGTCGACCCTTCTGATGAACCGAGTCTTATGTGATATGAATTATGTGATATATAAGTTATGTACTTATGTGCTATGTGAATTATGTGCATATGTGGATCAAGAGTCCTGTGCTTGTCTGTTATATTTATGTGTGGGTTATCGTATGGGTAGACGATAGGATTTTGACGCGCAGTTCGTTGAGTGATTATCGTTTAGACAATTAAAGCTATATCTTTTAATTATAGATACGAATCTTTCGAGTTGATCGGGACAAGACGTTGGATAAGGAATGAGATGGAATGGTATTAGGTATCTGGCTTCTAGCAATCGCAGGAGCAGAATATCAGTCAAGTGTTGAAAAGAAGGACGGTGATGTCTTAAGACAAAATGTCAGAATAGATGCGTGTTTGGGAGTGTGACTAACTGCTAAAACCCAAAGGCAAGTATTTCTATCATCACTTATTGTTCAAGTGATATTTATTTTGAATCGTATCATGCAAGTATTGCTTTCCATATTCAGTTCAAGATAGATAAATGTTTTACATATCGCTGAATTAAATGATTCTGTTTATGCAAATATTCTTCTGCTATTCTATGATCAGAATAGCTAAGTGATTTTACTTATCCAATTATCGGATTTATAAATGTTTTGGATTTTGAGAAAAGTGATTTGGTTGCGAATATTCCTATCCAAGAATTGGGGGAATAAAATTATTTCGGGTGTCGAATATTATGACCCCTTTTTCAATAAAATGTTTTAAGATTGGATGGTTACTGGTTGCGTAAGAGGCCGAGGCACCGGTCCAGCGTGAGCTATTATACAAAAGTGTAATACGGAAGTGTAATATCTTACAAGGCTTGTTATGCCTTTTATGGCACCCTATAGGTACCGTATGGCTGCGGGATACGGGTAGTACCTATATTACGATATGGCTGCGGGATACCGGTGCTGTTTCGTGACTGATCATCAGGAACAGCATAGTGCATAATTGGTTCCAATCTAAAATATTGTTTCTTTATTGTTTTGATAATCATAGAATAAAGGATTTATCAACTATTTCTGTGTTGGAATAATGGTAAAATGCAGTTTTGATTTAGATTCTGATTTATGCTGATACTTACGTTGTTGTTAAATATCAAAGGTGGTATTAGTATAGATGATTGATGTTGACTTCAGTATGGGATGTTGTGAGCATCAAAGTTCGTATTGATATCTAATTTGATATGACATCAAAATAAGTATTAATTTCAAGAGTTCGGTTTAGAGTAAAGTTTATGATTCAATCCATAATCATTGTTTCATGTTGGTGTTGTTTACGATATTTCCGTAAACACTATTTTACGAGTTTTATTCTCGTCAAGATTCAAAGTATTGTTAAAGCATTTCACTCAAAAATATCAAATTGGTTTTGAATATAATTAAGGAATTAAATCTGGGATTCCTCAACTAAAATTTTATGATTCAGAAATTATGATTTGATTTTAAATGTTCTGCTCTAATGCAAATGTCGATTTTATATCAAAATGACCCTATATATGTCATAATGAACTTGCTGAGCATTTCTTTCGCTCATACTTGCCTGTTTTTAAATTTAACCTCCAGTGAGGATTAGCTTGCTGTTTAGTCGCGTAATTCGAGGAAGCAAGAAGAAGCTTTTGGGAAGGTGGTTGGTCCAGGGTTTGCGGACTAGTGTAAGTTTTATTGTATAAATTCATTTATATTATATTATATTATATTATAGTTGTGTATTTTATTTGGGCCTAGTATACTTCATTTCGAAGTTATACTAGTGGGTTTAATTGTGAGTTGGAATTTATTAAAAAAAGAGTTTTAAAAGAAAGTGAAAATTTATTGGTGGAATTTGGATACCTTGTTTCTAGAACTGTAACCTTAAAAGATCTTGGAGTAGTTTGGGGTCATTTATGATAATTATCTTCCGCTGGCATTTATTTATTGATTTAACAGGTTAATTTGGATTGAAGTTTTATAGTGACGACCAAATCCCCTGACCCCGGATTTGGGGGGGCGTTACAGGTTGGTATCAGAGCTGAGGTTATAGTAAACTAGAAACGAGAGTGTGTAGGAGTGTGTATAGCTCTGTGAGGACGTTTGAGCTCATATCAAGTTCCTGTTGGACTATCGGATATAGTACCAACGAGTAAGTTAAGGTAGGCACATTCGTTCGAGATGGTTGTGCTGAGCTAGATGGGACTCTGGGAAGCTGCAAACTTCTGTTGTGGAATCTTCCGAGGCTACTACATTTCAACGATGATGAAGATTATCGATATCCGTGGAACATGAAGAAGTGTCTAGAAATCGAATGGCGAGTCAACTGAAGAGTTCAAA
Source organism: Apium graveolens (assembly GCF_009905375.1). Classification (NCBI taxonomy): domain Eukaryota; kingdom Viridiplantae; phylum Streptophyta; class Magnoliopsida; order Apiales; family Apiaceae; genus Apium; species Apium graveolens. The sequence continues at coordinate 8,260,943 of NC_133656.1, read as the reverse complement.
CAGAAGACAAGTATTAAGACTTTGGCAATACCTTCTCTTTCTATAAATTCTTTTGACTTCTCTCAAAAAGAAATATCAGTTAGAAGACATAATCCCTAACACCAGTTTATTCATTTGGTGCCAGAATTTTTATTTTCTGGACTTCATTTCCTTCAGAAATATCAGCTTTGAAATATTTCTAGTTTTATTCATTTGATTTTGGATTCTTTTGATATTCTTTTATTCTGACTGAGATGAACAACCTTAATTATAGGGGACACAAGGTATCCCTGTCAGTGTGATAGGAGTTGGATGGGACACCATCACTTGTGTGTGTTGTGACTACAAGAAGGTTAACAACCTTTAGTAGTGTCTTAATTTGGACACGCAATACCAAGTTCATTTGATCATATTGATCTCTCAGTTATTCTTTTATTTCAACAATAATTTTTCTCAAATTCAGATTTTTGGTCCCGTTATGATATCAAATTCTCTTCTTTTTGAAATTCCATGATTTTATCATTCCAAATATTCGAAGGTATGCCAATCAAGTTAAGCTGAGTTATCCTGGTAAAGTCAAAGTAAGGTGGTGTGATGGAATTACCAAGGACGACAGTGGAATGCAATGCGATTAGAATATCAGTGGCGTATAACGAAGTCAATCTATTCTTTTATTTCTCTCTCTATCGTTCTTTCTTTTCTTCTCTCTATCTTTCTCTCTATTCTTCTTTCTCGCGATCAGTAAAAGTGATTCCATTGATGAATTGATCAAAGGATGTGAATGGAACAATGGTGTCCAGTAAATCACCTGTAAAAGTTTTATTATACAAGGAATATAAGATTTGTTTGAGATTATGGAAAATTAAGGTTATTTGGAAACGGAAAGTTGGCTAAAAGACCCTTAGTGTTTTCTTCTGCTGATTCCGAGGACGGAATCCTTATAAGGTGGGTAGATTGTAATATCCCATATTTTCATATATTATTTTTATAATTATTTGGAATTATTTATGTGAATTTTAGTAAATTATCTGATAATTGGAATTGATGTTTGGGTGTTTATACGTGATATTATTTGAGCATTTGAATTTTTATATGTCCAGAATAAAATATAGATAATTGTGATATTTTTCTGGTAATTTTTGGACTGTTAGATGATTTTATATTGATTTATGAATTATTAATTATTTTCTGAATAGTTACCAAAATTATTTTATAAAGCCGGGAAACGTCCGACTTCAACCGTTTTTGCGTTTTTACAACCCGAAACTCTTCCGAAAACCCCTTTCTAAACTAATCTGGTAATTCCGGACATTTTCCGTGATTTGACTTTTTCAATCCGGATTACGGTTTGACCCGTGCGCGGCCCGGCGCAAGATTTTCGATACGATAGTTATTTCGGTAATCAACAAAACCCGTATTATCGGAAGACGGGATATTTTTACATTATTTTCTCATATGGTGTTTTATAAGAAGCTCGGTTTTCATAATTATCCAAATCTGATCATTTTTATAGTTACTTAGCGGCTAAGTAACCTATTTTTGGATCCGATATGATCTAATAGGTTACTCGTTACGTGTTTTAAAATGCATTTATATGAATCGATCTGTAATTTGGACGCGTGTTTATTTGCGTTATTCATTTTATGTGTGTTGAATGTATTTTATGTGTTTTCTGGATTTTCTGTTAATTTAGAAATCGTTTTTGTTTTTCGAAAATAAACGGACCGGGACCCCATCAAGGACGTCAAAGCCCACAAAATTCGTGTTTTTATTTTTATAAAATCATTCGTATTTTTAAATACCCAATATTTTTGCCTGTTTAAGTTATTCACAACTTTCACTAAATTTCGATACAAATTTTATATTTTATCGCTTTAAAAAAATTATTCCCCCGTAATTAGTGTTTTTGGGGCCTAATTATTTTAATTAGGGGATAAAAACACCCTTAAATTAATTTGGGGTATTTATTTTTTTCAAAAAGTATAAATAGCCTCATTAATTAGTTTATTTCATTTTATTTTTATTAAAAACATACTTGAAGAACAATTTTAGGGGTGGAAATTTGATCTTAAACTTTGATGGATGATTTTGGACGATTCAGGGAACCAAATCGGATGTTCTAATAACCAAATTGATCCTTGTTTCAAGCTCGTTCTATTGATACCAAAATTACAAATCGAGGGTTACTATGTAGTAAAATTGATTTTTGTGTTCTTGGCTTGAAATCGTTTTTAGATTTCTGATGATTGTTGATTGTTTTTGAGGTTATGAGTAGCTTTATGATAATATGTAGAGTCGATTTATGTGTTTATTTCGATGGTTTGATCCCCAAAATGTTATAGTCGAGTTCTTGGTGGTATTGTTTTTAATTTTCGATTTTATGGATTTTTGATAGTAGCTTGATTGATTTTGATTATAGTAATTGATTGTACTGATCCCGAGCTTCATTTTCGTACCTAGAACGTTGAAATTGGTTATATAATCAATGTTTTCGATTGTGGCCGGAAAGCTTGTGTAGCTCGCCGGTTTCCATGGTTTTAAAGCCGGAAATGTTATTAAACGCGTGGTGGAAGGTGTACTTGCCTAGAATTTATCTTTGGACTCGTGTTTGTGATGACTGAATTGATAAACGAGATGAAACAGCTGTTTTTGGTGGTTATCGGAGGTCATCGGAATCGGTGAACCCTGCCGGAAACTGGGATTGTTCCCCAGAATCCGGCCGGTGTTCATACCGACCCGGTTCTTTCCCCAACCCGACCCGTTTTCTTTTATTAAAAACCCGGGTTTGATTCTTAGAAACCCTAAGCCCTAAATTGTACTCTGTTTCTGATTTTTCTTTTTAAATTTTATTCAAAAATTCAGTTTTTAGTTTTAAAAAAAAATTATTTTCTTTTATTCTAAAAATCATTATTTTAATTCTGAAAATTTATTTTAATTCAAAAATAAATCCAAATTATTTAGTTAACTAATTTTAGTTGATAATTAATTATTTAATTAGTCAATTATTTATATATTAATTGATTAATTAATTTAATTAGTTATTAATTAATTTTAATTGATTATTTAATTAGATTTAATTATTTATTTTTGATTTAAAAATTCCGAAAAATAGTTTCGAGCTTTAAAATATTATTTTAAATTATTTTCCAGGCTCGATAATTCTTATAAAATTATTTTCGGGTGTTCGAGCCCTATTATTTAGTTATAAAATGATTCGGAGACCCGTTTTAATTCCGAAAAATGTTCAAAAATTCATAATAAATAAACCGTTCGTCCGTTTAATACGAAACAAGCGCCTCTAGACTCAGAAAAATATTCCACTTTCAATAAAAATACTTTTGAAACCTAATTTCTTTTGTAATAAAGGACTGTTTGATTTTTATATCATTCTGAGTCAATTTTTGATCGATAAATCATAATTTTTGACCCGATTTCAGTTTTAAACGTACCGAGTCGACCCTTCTGATGAACCGAGTCTTATGTGATATGAATTATGTGATATATGAGTTATGTGCTTATGTGCTATGTGAATTATGTGCATATGTGGATCAAGAGTCCTGTGCTTGTCTGTTATATTTATGTGTGAGTTATCGTATAGGTAGACGATAGGATTTTGACGCGCAGTTCATCGAGTGATTATCGTTTAGACAATTAAAGCTATATCTTTTAATTATAGATGCGGATTTTTCGAGTTGATCGAGACAAGACGTTGGATAAGGAATGAGATGGAATGGTATTGGGTATCTGGCTTCTAGCAATCGCAGGAGCAGCATATCAGTCAAGTGTTGAAAAGAAGGACGGTGATGTCTTAAGACAGAATGTCAGAATAGATGCGTGTTTGCGAGTGTGACTAACTGCTAAAACCCAAAGGCAAGTATTTCTATCATCACTTATTGTTCAAGTGATATTTATTTTGAATCGTATCATGCAAGTATTGCTTTCCCTATTCAGTTCAAGATAGATAAATATTTTACATATCGCTGAATTAAATGATTCTGTTTATGCAAGTATTCTTCTGTTATTCTATGATCAGAATAGCTAAGTGATTTTACTTATCCAATTATTGGATTTATAAATGTTTTGGATTTTGAGAAAAATGATTTTGTTGCGAATATTCCTACCCAAGAATTGGGGGAATAAAATTATTTCGGGTGTCGAATATTATGACCCCTTTTTCAATAAAATGTTTTAAGATTGGATGGTTACTGGTTGCGTAAGAGGCCGAGGCACCGGTCCTGCGTGAGCTATTATACAGAAGTGTAATACGGAAGTGTAATATCTTACAAGGCTTGTTATGCCTTTTCTGGTGCCCTATAGGTACCGTATGGCTGCGGGATACGGGTGGTACCTATATTTACGGTATGGCTGTGGGATACCGGTGCTGTTTCGTGAATGATCATCAGGAACAAGATAGTGCATAATTGATTCCAATCTAAAATATTGTTTCTTTATTGTTTTGATAATCATAGAATAAAGGATTTATCAACTATTTCTGTGTTGGAATAATGGTAAAATGCAGTTTTGATTTAGATTCGGATTTATGCTGATACTTACGTTGTTGTTAAATATCAAAGGTGGTATTAGTATAGATGATTGATGTTGACTTCAGTATGGGATGTTGTGAGCATCAAATTTCGTATTGATATCTAATTTGATATGACATCAAAATAAATATTAATTTTAAGAGTTCGGTTTAGAGTAAAGTTTATGATTCAATCCATAATCATTGTTTCATGTTGGTGTTGTTTACGATATTTCCGTAAACACTGTTTTACGAGTTTTATTCTCGTCAAGATTCAAAGTATTGCTGAAGCATTTCGCTCAAAAATATCAAATTGGTTTTGAATATAATTAAGGAATTAAATCTGGGATTCCTCAACTAAAATTTTATGATTCAGCAATTATAATTTGATTTTAAATGTTCTGCTCTAATGCAAATGTCGATTTTATATCAAAATGACCCTATATATGTCATAATGAACTTGCTGAGCATTTCTTTCGCTCATACTTGCCTGTTTTTAAATTTAACCTCCAATGAGGATTAACTTGCTGTTTAGCCTCGTAATTCAAAGAAGCAAGAAGAAGCTTTTGGGAAGGTGGTTGGTCCAGGGTTTGCGGACTAGTGTAAGTTTTATTGTATAAATTTGTTTATATTATATTATATTATATTATAGTTGTGTATTTTATTTGGGCCTAGTATACTTCATTTCGAAGTTATACTAGTGGGTTTAATTGTGAGTTGGAATTTATTGAAAAGAGTTTTAAAAGAAAGTGAAAATTTATTGGTGGAATTTGGATACCTTGTTTCTAGAACTGTAACTTTAAAAGATCTTGGAATAGTTTGGGGTCATTTATGATAATTATCTTCCGTTGGGGTTTATTTATTGATTTAACAGGTTAATTTGGATTGAAGTTTTATAGTGACGAGCAAATCCCCTAACCCCGGATTTGGGGGGGGGGGGCGTTATACAGTAACTCTCAGTTGTGCCTTGAAATCATCATTTATCAGCATTTCATCAGCTTTTACAAGATGCTCGGCAAGAATCTTTTCAGAAGGAACAAAACTAACTGTGTTCCACTCCTTAGTCCACTCCTGTCCTCTAGGAGTTTCACTCCAAGATACTGGTGTTTCCCCTATAACAAACTTCTTGACTATCTCAGCTTTATGAACAATTTGTTGAGGTGCATGTCCTGATGGACCAGCTGCATCAACATCTACATTTATAGCAGCAGTTTCACCAGTAACTTCATCATTAGCAGCATCAGAACTTATAGAATCAGCATCCTCTGATAAAAGAATAGTATGAGAGGCTATGGAGGCTTCAACATCATCCTCTGAGTGCTGATCTCCAACTAAGTTCTGATCAACAGCCATATTCTGATGCTCACCTAACATCTGATCTTCGGTATCTAGATACAGAGAAGGTGTTGTAGGCAATTCTGGATTGAAATCAGCATCAAGAAGTGGTGTTGTTGGTGGGGTGATTTGAGTAGGTGGAGCTTCTAAGTACAAAACCTGAGGCACTTCCAAGTTATGGATGTCAATTTCATCACTTGGCCCCTGGTTATCAGCATGTACTTGAGATACTGGAGGTGTGGGAATATGAGTTGTTTCTGGCTCATGAAGTGGAGAGTGATGAGTTGCATGAAGGTCTGGATTAGCACTTGGAGAATTACGAGCTTCAACAGGGTCTTGTGAGATCAGAGATTCCTGACCCCCTTCCTTAGCTGGTGCTTCCATTCCTTTACCAGAATCTGCAGGCCTTTTTGCTAATGTTTTAATTCTTTTAGCTTTTGAGGAGACTGTAGGAGCTGCATCATCAGAATTTACTTTTTTAAGTCTTTTTAAGGGCCTAGAACTCCCAATTCCAGTATCCTTCTGAGAAGAGACCTTCTCAGCTTCTACATCAACAGGTTCTGATACTGGAACCTGTTCCTCACTATCTGACTCATCCCTCAGAATAATCCTCCTTCTCTTCTGTTGTGTCTGAGGTACACTCTTTGTTCTCTTAGGTTTGGAAGATGAAGGCCTCACAGGATGTGCTGATGGTGAAGGTTGAGATGTCTGTGATGGTTTGAAATATGTTCTCATGGAGGGTTGAGTAGGTTGAGGTTGAGAAGTGGTATGTTATGATGGTTGTTGTGGTGGCTGGGAAGTGCTGGTAGGTTGTACATCAGGGTAAACAGATGTGTATGTTTGAGGATCAGCATTTACAAGAATCTGTTTTACAGACTGAGGTATCTGTAAGGGTCTAACCATTTTCTTCTTAATGTCAGCATTTAACAAATCATTAAAAGCCCTATTTGCAAGCTTAAAGGGTGGAATTAAATCAGTGGTAGGTTGGGGCTCATCAGCACAACATAAATTATATATAAGCTGACAGAATCTAGCAAAGTACACTACATTCCTATCTTCTGTCATCCTCTGCCCTATGAAACCTAGTACAACACTTGCAAAATCAAAGTGAGTTTGATGAATAAGAGCATACCCGATTTGCTGACTCATGATTGGAGTGGCATCAAAGTTGGTGCACTTATTGGTGAATGCCTTAGTGATACAATCGAAGAAAAAGCTCCATTCATTCCTGATATTTGCCCTTTTTAACTGTCCAAGCATTGCCAAACTCTTCTGATAACCCAAACTGGCCATGAGCTGCTGTAGAACAGGGTCCTCCACTGTTGAAAAAGTACAGCCTTCTGGTAATTGGAGAGCTTTACGAACTGCTCCAGGAGTAACCACATGCTCAATATCATTGACTTCAAATACGATGCTTGGAGTACCAGTAGCACCACCATCATCAAAATGTCCAGTCCGCCAGAACGTCAGAAATTGTTGGCTTGAAATATTTTGAGGTTGGGTCAAAGCATACTTAATCTCACTATTTGCTAAGAAATCTTGCACAAAGTGCAAATCAGATGGAGCTTCAGCCTTGTTCAAGATTGCAGCATAGTTGTTTGGTACAAACTTGGCTCCATTTACAATCAAATCCTTGGGTGCCATGAGAAATAAGTGAGAAATAAGGTTGTCTGTAAGGTGTTTGATAAAATGTCTGTATGATAAAGCGTCAAGTGAGAGTATAAGAGTAAAAAGAGAGAGATAGAGTATAAAAGTGAATAAAAGATTTTACAATCTTTTCTCTCTTTTACTTATATATGGTAAAAAATAGTCGTTGAGACACCTGTCAGACATGCAGCAGTAAAAGATAATTAATGGGCACGGTTATTCAGTAATCATTACTTATCACATGCAGTTTTCAAGGAGAAAAACCGTTCCACTTACCTAGTAATCCCATTAATCAAGGACATTCAGTTTTTGTTATTTAAAAAAAAAACTGTTCCCACTAAATAAATGATTATTACTGCTTTACCAATATTCTGTAAAAAAAATATGACCAGTGAGGTAATGACAAAAAATAAACCAAGTAAATAAATACTGCCACATCGGCATCAGAACTTGATTATTATCAGAATTTAAAAGGTCATCAGAATATGAAACGACTCAAAGACAAAATCTTGCAATAAAGTAAAATTTCATTAATATATCAAACAAATACATTCGATGAAATTTAGAAATTACATGTAAAAGTTGCAAGACAGTCCTAATCTACGATTCCTAACAACAACAGCTTTAGTCCTAGTCTAAGAAGATCCTATCGACTAGTTCCTGTTGCTGGAGACGAAAAGCACTACAAGACGGATGATCCGTTCTTGCTGACGGAGAGCACGGAGATGAAGATTTCTTTGGACAGTCAACAAGTCATTTTTAATGATCTCTGGAAATTGAATCCAGAGATTATGAGGAATGTTATTGATAGGATATGCAGTCGGAATTCTATTTTGAAAAATATGCACAGTGTCGGTGCCATAGTTGTAAAACCAACCAAACTGAGCCATTGTTTGAGAGAAGAAAGAATTGATTTTTACTGAAGGATGTTTGGTCAGTTAAATAGACAAGGGAAGACCAAGGGATGCATGGAATGTGAAAAAGAATTAAAGCCTCGTCTCCCTAGACCGATGAGCAATAATGACAGTCATTGGAAGCTTAAAACAGGAGTTAATGAGCACACGAAACAAGTAAAAAAAGAGTTACTGTGCATATACGAGTACCACTAACCCAAATTAAGTTGACTATTTATATCTCATCCAAACATATTCTGATTTTAAATATGACTGTTTCAGATTTAACCACTAATAAGTCCAGTAAAGAATTAGGATTTAATATCAGAACTTAGACTTATATCAGAACTTAACAGTCATCAGAACATGACTCCTGAACTCGAAAAGTGAATGTTTTATTCCTGTAATTCTTCACGCAATTACTGATATGGTTTCATCAGAATTTAATCATCAGAACTTCCATCAGAACTTGTCCTCAGAATTTATGCATCTGACACTTAAACTATTCATCTAAAATAACATTTATCACCACAGTAATTTTCATCATTCACATGGAGTGTATGTGTGTGCAATAAGCTAAATATTAGATAAAGATTAAAGTCTGATTCACTTCATTACATCTTAGAAATAAGGCATAACTAAGAACTTTGCTCAAAATCTGTCATTATTCTGAAGTCTACTATAGAATGAGTTCATGCATGAGTCCACCTCAACTATTTTGTGCTCATTTTATGCATCTTTTGAAATCCTTTTTACAGTGGGTTCTCAGTGTAAGTGAGTCACGACTTCTTATCAGAATTTATGCTATTATCAGAGTATTTCTCAAGTAATCATAGAGTGTGAAAAGTCACCAAGAAAATTTTATTTTGCTTTTCTGATGCATACTACTTAATACCAGCAATGCACTTGGGTCTTCCATTCCACATTTTTACTCTAGATCTCAAAGGAGTACCTGATTTTTATTTTCTTTTCTTTTCTTTTTCTTTTGATAAGTGAGGCTTATCAGCACTTAGTACATTCACCAGATTTACTAACATCAGAACTTAACAGATAAGAAGCATTATTCTAGTTTTTGACTTAGTAATAAAATAGACAAAGTAAACTTAACTAAGCTCAATATCAGAATTTGCTTGTGTTAAAAGATTTCCACATAAAAAATTACTTCAAACATGGGATCTTTAGTATATTAAAGACTACTAGGTCAACATGTAGCACAGTTATCCTCATTGGATTGAATGGTCACAGAAACATGCATATCACTATCAGAGTTTAGAAATTCACATCAGACAACAATCAGCACTTAAGCAAATTTCATATTAAGCACAGAATACACAAAAATAGTAATATCTGTAAATACTGACCATAAAGTCTGATGTAACAGAACATAAACTAAGCAAATTTAGGAAAGAACCTGAAACCATTCCAAGTTCATTTACCAATCTTGTAAAAGTAGCTTCACACAGTGGTTTTGTGAAGATATCTGCTAGTTGTTGATCTGTTAGAACAAAATACAATTCCACTGTACCTTCATCCACATGTTTCCTTATGAAGTGGTACCTAATGCTGATGTGCTTTGTCATTGAGTGTTGAACTGGATTACCTGTCATAGCAATAACACTTTGATTATCATAATAGATAGGGATTTTAAAATACCTTAACCCATAATCCAGTAACTGATTCTTCATCCAAAGAATCTGTGCACAATAGCTTCCTGCAGCAATGTTATAATATCCCGTAATTTTTAGAATTAGATTATTAATTGAATAATAGAATAAAAAGGATTAAAATTAGACAAGGACTAGGATTTAAAATTGAATTAGACTAATGAGCCTAAAATTTGGATCCAATTCTAATATGGATAACTTGTAGGTTAAGATATAGGGTTTTGTATCGTTATAAATACATCCTAATCGTTTTCCTCATTTTTAAACATCAAAATTCGTAGGGGCTTTTTTTAAAAAATCAGGAGTCTTGTAAAATTCGTAGAAAATTCATCGTAAGTCAGAATTCAGTGATTCTGGACTTTTCGGAGAGGTCTTTTCGTTATTTTCAGCTTTCGTGTTTTGTGTTTTCCAAGAAAATATCGTTTAGAGGGTCAAAAAGAGTAAATTCAGATCTGGTCAGGCTTTGAGGTAAGTATTTTTTTGACTTGCTTTTATATTCGGAAAAGTTTTGATACTCTGATTTTCGAATTTCGTATAAGATAAAAGAATTCTGTTTCGAACTGTATAAGAAATAAGATACGAGAATCTTTTGAAACCCAGTCTCTACGTTTTCGAACCCGTTCGTAATTTATGCTATAGTTCCGGAACTAGCCTTGGATACCCTTAGTAGGCGCACGAGTGTGCAACTTTAGATACCTATTAAGGGCGCATAATTATTGAACTTTAGATGTCGACCACTGGCAAAGTGTGGTATATGAGAATAAGAATAAGAATTAGATGTCGGCTACTGGCAAAGTGTGGCCGTAGATCAAGACTGTGGTATTTATAAGAATTATCGTTTCGTTATGTTTTACTCTGTTCTGATCTGTTATAAAAATCAGCTATCTTCTGTTTTAAATTCTGAATTTTAAAATATAAAACTTCGGGTTGGATTTATTTTAGAAATTGTTTTTACAAAATTACTATCGTTTTGAGAAAATTTGTTTTATTAAAAACACCCATTATTTTCCGGTTAAATAGTTAGTCAATTTGTACTTGTTGGGCTTTGTAGCTCACCCCTTTTATATTTCAGGTTTCGTATAAGATTCGAGTTGGAAATCATTGGAGTTCGAGGACTTAGGATTGGAGTATATTAAATTTTGGGCTTCCGTTAGCTGCGCTTTTGTAATAGACACCTTTGTAATAGATTTTCGTATTAGAAAATTGTATTTTGTTTTAGTTTTGATTTAGATTTAATAGTCCGGAAGCGCGGGCTATTACAGTTGGTATCAGAGCAGGCTGTCTTTTGGAGTGTATTAGGTATGGGACTAGTACATTCTCTAGGATGCGTTCATGTGGACCATAGTTTGACATTTGATAGATCACGGGTAGATGGGGTAGATGTGTCTCGAACTTTAGGATTGTTGTGAATTTGGGGACCAAATTATTTTTAAGGAGGGTAGTATGTAATATCCCGTAATTTTTAGAATTAGATTATTAATTGAATAATAGAATAAAAAGGATTAAAATTAGACAAGGACTAGGATTTAAAATTGAATTAGACTAATGAGCCTAAAATTTGGATCCAATTCTAATATGGATAACTTGTAGGTTAAGATATAGGGTTTTGTATCGTTATAAATACATCCTAATCATTTTCCTCGTTTTTAAACATCAAAATTCGTAGGGGCTTTTCTTAAAAAATCAGCAGTCTTGTAAAATTCGTAGAAAATTCATCGTAAGTCAGAATTCAGTGATTCTGGACTTTTCGGAGAGGTCTTTTCGTTATTTTCAGCTTTCGTGTTTCGTGTTTTCCAAGAAAATATCGTTTAGAGGGTCAAAAAGAGTAAATTCAGATCTGGTCAGGCTTTGAGGTAAGTATTTTTTTGACTTGCTTTTATATTCGGAAAAGTTTTGATACTCTGATTTTCGAATTTCGTATAAGATAAAAGAATTATGTTTCGAACTGTATAAGAAATAAGATACGAGAATCTTTTGAAACCCAGTCTCTACGTTTTCGAACCCGTTCGTAATTTACGCTATAGTTCCGGAACTAGCCTTGAATACCCTTAGTAGGCGCACGAGTGTGCAACTTTAGATACCTATTAAGGGCGCGTAATTCTGAAGCTCAAAAAGCCAAAAGGTTCCAACAGGGGCTGAAACCCGAGATTCGGAGTGGAGTTGTTGTCTTACAATTAAAGACTTATACCTCAGTAGTTCAGGCAGCCATGGTAATAGAAAATGAACAGAAATTGACTGCCAAGGAAAAAGAAAGGGAGAAGCGGAAAGTGGATGTTATGGAAGAAAAACAAGATCAAGAAGAATTCAACCAAGGGTTTCAGAAGCGATTTGAAAAGAATACAAATAGAAGATTCAGGAGACAGACTTTATTCCAAACTGGGTCTGGTGCCCCTTCAGCTGCTTCTGTTCCAACCAAACCAGTCAAACCGGTAGTGGATTGTACGTTGTATGGTAGGAGTCACAGTGGTCAGTGCAAAGGGAATGATAAGTGTTTTAGATACGGTCGGAAAGACCATTACGCGTCAGAATGTAATTCAGAAAGTCCAAGAATCACTAACTATAACTGTGGTAAAGTTGGGCACCTTGCTAGGAGTTGCAGGACCATTACTTAAAGCAGTGTTAGGGGTAGTACATCCCAAAGACCAATATCCAGTACGGCTAGAGCCAGAACCTTTAAAATATAAAACTTCGGAATTTAAAACAGAAGATAGCAGATTTTTATAACAGATCAGAACAGAGTAAAACATAACGAAACGATAATTCTTATAAATACCACAGTCTTGATCTACGGCCACACTTTGCCAGTAGCCGGCATCTAATTCTTATTCTTATTCTCATATACCACACTTTGCCAGTGGTCGACATCTAAAGTTCAATAATTACGCGCCCTTAATAGGTATCTAAAGTTGCACACTCGTGCGCCTACTAAGGTTATCCAAGGCTAGTTCCAGAACTATAGCGTAAATTACGAACGGGTTCGAAAATGTAGAGACTGGGTTTCAAAAGATTCTCGTATCTTATTTCTTATACAGTTCGAAACAGAATTCTTTTATCTTATACGAAATTCGAAAATCAGAGTATCAAAACTTTTCCGAATATAAAAGCAAGTCAAAAAAATACTTACCTCAAAGCCTGACCAGATCTGAATTTACTCTTTTTGACCCTCTAAACGATATTTTCTTGGAAAACATGAAACACGAAAGCTGAAAATAACGAAAAGACCTCTCCGAAAAGTCCAGAATCACTGAATTCTGACTTACGATGAATTTTCTACGAATTTTACAAGACTGCTGATTTTTTTAAGAAAAGCCCCTACGAATTTTGATGTTTAAAAACGAGGAAAATGATTAGGATGTATTTATAATGATACAAAACCCTATATCTTAACCTACAAGTTATCCATATTAGAATTGGATCCAAATTTTAGGCTCATTAGTCTAATTCAATTTTAAATCCTAGTCCTTGTCTAATTTTAATCCTTTTTATTCTATTATTCAATTAATAATCTAATTCTAAAAATTACGGGATATTACAAATGTACTATGCTTCTGTAGTTGATATGGAAATTGACTTTTGTTTCTTGCTAAATCAAGAAACTAATCTGCCTCCAAGAAATTGGCAGCTTCCGCTTGTGCTTTTCCTGTCAATTTTGCATCCTGCAAAATCTGCATCTGAGTAACCTATTAACTTAAAGTCTGATTCTCTAGGATACCACAATCCCAGATCAGCTGTACCCTTAAGGTATTTGAAAATTCTTTTCACAGCTGTTAAGTGAGGTTCTCTTGGATCTGCTTGAAATCTTGCACAAAGACAGGTAGCATACATGATATCAGGTCTACTTGCAGTAAGATAGAGTAGTGAGCCAATCATACCTCTGTAATCAGTAATATCTATTGATGTACCAGTATCCTTATCCAATTTTGTTGCAGTGGCCATGGGAGTGGATGTACTTGAACAATCTTGCATTCCAAATTTCTTCAGCAAATTTCTGGTGTACTTGGATTGACAAATAAAAGTGCCTTCTTCATTCTGCTTGACTTAAAGGCCCCGAAAATAGCTAAGTTCCCCCATCATACTCATTTGATATCTTGACTGCATTAGTTTGGCAAACTTCTTGTAAAGTCTGTCATTTGTAGAACTAAAAATGATATCATCAACATATATTTGCACCAGAAGTAAGTCATTTCCATGGTTGAGGTAGAACAGTGTTTTGTCAATAGTTCCTCTGTTAAATCCACTTTCCAGAAGAAACTGAGATAAGGTCTCATACCATGCTCTTGGAGCTTGCTTAAGGCCATAAAGTGCTTTATCAAGCCTGTAGACATGATGTGGAAGTTTGGAATCTACAAAGCCTGGAGGTTGTTCAACATATACTTCCTCTTCCAATTCTCTATTGAGAAAAGCACTTTTCACATCAATTTGAAAGACTGTAAACTTTTTGTGAGCAGCATAAGCCAAAAATATCCTTATGGCTTCCAGTCTAGCAACTGGTGCAAATGTTTCATCATAATCAATTCCCTCCTGTTGAGAATATCCTTTTGCAACCAGCCTTGCTTTATTCCTTATAATTATGCCATCACTATCAGTTTTGTTTCTGAACACCCACTTTGTACCAACAACAGATCTGTTCTTTGGTCTTGGCACTAGGGTTCAGACTTTATTTCTTTCAAATTCATTTAACTCTTCATGCATTGCTTGCACCCAATGAGCATCTTGAAGAGCTTCTTCCACTTTCTTTGGTTCAGTCTGAGAAAGAAAAGAATTATAGAGACATTCATTTGTAGTAGCTGTTCTAGTTCTGACACCTGCATCAGGATTTCCAATAATTAAGTTAGGTGTATGTGATTTAGTCCACTTCCTTGCAGATGGAAGGTTTTCTCTAGAACTGGATGCTCCCCCATGATCCACGCTGTCTTCATCAACATTTTCTGATGCTTCCCCTGAAATTATGCTCTCTGAGTTGGATCCTTCATTATTTAAGTTTCCAGAATTATCAGAACTTGGCTCATCAAAACTTGATGAATCAGAGCTTGAAGAGCCAGTTGTAGGTTCTGATGCTTCTTGAGATGTGGTTGTATCTTCCGTATGCTCCCCCTGCATAGGTGCATCTTCCTTTGGTGTAGTCACCACAGTTTCAATAACATCAGAGTTTAATCCATCAGAGTTTGCAGTATCAGGATTTAGACTGTCAGGATTTAGACTGATAGGATTTATAGAATCAGAATTTAAAACTTCATTTTCAAATCTCAGCTGATCATGATCATTGAAATCTTCAAGTCCAGTAATCTTCTTATCATCAAAAGAGACATTGATAGATTCCATGACAACCCATGTTCTCAAATTGTAGACTCTGAAGGCTTTTGTGGAAAGTGGATATCCAACAAAAATTCCTTCATCAGCTTTTAGATCAAATTTGGATAGCTGTTCAGGATGAGTCTTAAGAACAAAACACTTGCATCCAAATGCATGAAAATACTTCAGATTTGGCTTCTTTTTCTTCACCATCTCATATGGTGTCTTTCCATGCTTGTTAACGAGTGTTGCATTCTGAGTAAAACAAGCAGTCTGCACAGCTTCAGCCCAAAAATAGGTTGGTAGCTTTGCTTCATCAAGCATAGTTCGTGCAGCTTCAATAAGAGTTCTATTCTTTCTTTCAACAACTCCATTTTGTTGTGGAGTTCCAGGAGCAGAAAATTCCTGCTTTATTCCATGATCTTTGCAGAACTCTTCCATGATCAATTCTTGAACTCAGTGCCATTATCACTTCTTATGATCTTCACAGAATCTTTGACCAATTTATCCAGTTGCTTGACATGATCAATCAAAATAGATGCAGTTTCACTTTTTGTGTGCAAGAAATACACCCATGTATATCTGGTGAACTCATCCACTATGACCATAGCATATTTCTTCTTTGCAATAGACATGACATTCACTGGACCAAATAGATCAACATGTAGTGGGTGATAAGGCTCAAGAATTGATGATTCAGTCTTGCTCTTGAATGAAGATTTTCTTTGCTTTGCCTTCTGACATGAATCACAAAGGCCATCAGGAGCAAATACTGATTTTGGCAATCCTCTCACAAGATCTTTCTTGACTAGTTCATTTATATTATTGAAATTTAAATGAGAGAGTTTCTTGTGCCAATTCCAGCTTTCTTCAATTGATAATCTACTCAACAGACAGATTGCAGAACCATCAATACTTGTTGAAATCTTGGCTTCATAAATGTTACCATGCCTGTATCCTTTCAGAACAACTTTGTCTGTAGATTTGCTTACAACTTCAAAGTGTTCTTCAAAGAAATCCACATGATAACCTCTGTCACAGATTTGACTAACACTGAGTAGATTGTGTTTAAGTCTTGAGACTGGAGCTACTTTCTCAATGATGACATTCCCAAGATTAATATTGCCATATCCCAGAGTTTTTCCCATATTGCCATCTCCATAAGAAACACCTGGGCCAGCTTTCTCCACAAAGTCTGATAGCAGGGCTTTATTTCCAGTCATATGTCCTGAGCATCCACTGTCCAGAACTAGGATGTTTTTCCTGTTGCCCTGCAATCACAAAGACCACTAATGATTAGTTTTAAGGACCCGGACTTGCTTGGATCCTTTGGCCCTATTAAGTTTGTTAACATTTGCAGCGGATTTAGCATCAGAGTTTATGTTAACAGTTTTCTTATCAGCATTTACAGTATCAGACTTTCCATCAAAACTTATACTAGAAGGAACAATGCTAACTTTCTTTAAAGAAGGTTTTATTTGATAATAATCATAGTACAAACTATGATATTCCTTACAAGTATAAATGGAATGCCATAAACTACCACAATGAAACAAGGATTTTATGGCCTATATCTAATAGACTGACTCTTAACTCCTGACTTTGAAGGTAAGGAGTTTATGTTCTTATTCTTCCTACAAAAAGAAGCCAGATGGTTAGAATTTCCACAGTTATGACATGTTTTTCTAGGAGCATTAGGAACAGGCTTATAATCATTGCTTTTATTCACACCTTCCTTCCCATTCCTATTTTTCCTAGGTGACTTTACCTTGTTTACATTCTTAACATCTTTCAGCTTATGCTTAAGCTGCTTCTTAGTCATTAAGCCTATGTTAACTTCAGTTGGCTTTTCCTGTTTTAGTTTGTCAAAAGTTAATTTCTCTTTAACTTCTGATTTCTCAGTATCAGACTTTACAGCTACAAACTTAACAGGTTTTACCTTTGGCTTTTGTTTAACAACTATATGCTCAATTTCTACAATTCCTTTATCATTCTTATCATCTCCATAACCTAAGCCTTCTTTCCAGTTTCCACTACTTAACAAATTCTGAGTTGTTCTGCCAGAGTTAGTCCAAATCCTGATAATCTCTCTTTCCTTTTCTAACTCAGTTTTTAGAGATTCATTCATTTTAAGTACTTCATCCCTAACATAGAAAGCATCATCTCTATCTTTCTGAGTTTGATGGAACATGACTAACTCTTTTTCTAAATAATCATTTCTCTTTTTATAAGCAAGATTTTCAGAAGTTAATCTTTCACATGTTAAAGTTTGATCTCTATAACTAATAAACATGGTTTTAAGATATCTTCTCAACTCATTAATATCATCAGTATGAAAGGCATAAGTAGTTTGAGGTACCTTTAACTCATCAGCATCAGAACTGCTATCAGCATTTGCCATCAAGGCATAGTTCTCCTCACTTTCAAAATCTGAAGTGTTTGTCCAGCTTTTCTTCTTTATGACAAGAGCCTTGCCTTTGTCACTCTTCACTTTCTTGCAATCAGGAGATATGTGGCCTTTCTCACCACAGTTGTAGCATTTGACATTTGAGTAATCTCCTCTGTCAGACTTTCCTCCTTTGCCTTCAAATTTTCTGAAACTCTTCTTATCAAAACTTGCACCTTTCTTGGAAAACTTCTTTCCCTTCCTGAATTTTCTGTATACAATCCTTGTGATTCCTTTCACCATAAGAACACACAGCTTCATCATCTCTTCATCAGGATCCATATCAGGTAAGCTTTCAGTTTCAGAGTCATCATCAGTATCAGAACTTGATGATTCAGTATCAGACTTTGTGATGAGAGCTTTTCCCTTGCCTTTCCTTGAGGCAGCTGCTTTGGGGGATTCCTCCTCAGCCTTAATAGCAACTGTCCTTGACTTTCTTCCTTTTCTCTTGTTTCTTTGTTCCATCTCAAGTTTATGAGTCTTGAGCATCCCATAAATTTCATCAAGAGTTGTTTCTTCAAGATTATAGTTGTCTCTTATAGTGGTGGCCTTCAAATCCCAATTTTCGGGAAGTGCTAACAGGAATTTAAGATTTGAATCCTCAAGATCATATTCCTTGTCAACTAGTGACAAATCATTCAAGAGTTTGACAAATCTGTCACATAAACCAGTTAATGACTCATCAGGCTTTGAGTCAAAGTGTTCATACTCTTGAGTGTGTATAGTCTTCTTGTTCTTCTTAATTGATTCGGTTCCCTGGCATCTTGTCTCCAAAGCATCCCATATCTCCTTTGCAGTTTTGCAGTTAATACCCTGTTTGACATTACATTATCAATAGCACTATGCAGCAAGTGTCGTACCTTAGCATCCTTAGTAATTGATGAGATATCTTCAGCAGTATAATCACTCTTCTCCTTTGGTACAGACTTTGCTGGTTGACCTGCAACTACAATAGAGAGTTTGGTTGGCTTGTGTGGTCCTTCATTGATTCTGTCAAGGTATTCTGGATCAGTAGCTTCCAGAAACATAGACATCATCACCTTCCATATGGAATATTCAGATGGTTTCAGTATGGGAATTCTAATAGTCTCATATCGACTATGGATTTGAGTCTTTGGAGGTTCTTCAGTTTGGAGTTTGTTCTTCTTCAGACATGATTGTTTTCGGATCTTAAACTGTTTGTGTGTTAACAGATCTGCTCTGATACCACTTGTTAGGTCACACACACTGTAGAAGGGGGTTGAATACAATGTTTAGCACAATCAAATCGAATTAAAGAACACAAGTAACAGAAAACAAACTTTATTAAACTCTGTTACAATATGGAACTGTCCTCTCTCAGTGATGAACAAATATCACGAGAGCTGCTAAGGTTACAATGAATATTATTCTTGATAATGATAACACGTATAGTGTAAACCCTATGTTTGTGTTTACATACTACACAGTTACAAGATAATCTCTAATTAATATGGAATATAATTCTGCTTCCTAAAATATATCAATCAGTTATCTTTTCTTCCAAGTATTCTACTCTTCATAGAATTCCTTCTTCATGCATATCTCTTCTTGCGTTTGTCTTGATCTTCTTTCCTTTCAATCAGCTGCCTTCCTTATCTGAAAGTCCTCTTAAGTCTTAATATTATCTCCTGATAAATATCTCCTGATAACTTAAGTTCTGACAACTTAAGTTCTGACTTCAGTATAAGTGCTGATTTCCAGTTAAGTACTGATTTGTCCTGTTTAAGTAAGATCTGAAAACTAAACACAAATCATATTAGACATGACATTATCAAATATATCTAACAATAACGGTTCAAGCACAAGTTATCTATCTTGATTATACAGGGTAAGTAAGATGCTTAAAATTACCTACGAATCATGCATAACAAATACATAAACCTATGCTAGCATGACAAGTTCTAAATCCTTAAATTCACTTTCGCTTCATTAAGAATTAACACACTATATTATATGTTAGCTACGCACATAAGACGAATAAGCACAACCAATAATAGGATATCAATCAATCACTACACACCAAAAAAATTGAACAATTTAACTATATAAATCTATAAGTAAATCCGTTAGAACCCCATGATAACGATTAGTTTATAACTGAACACATCATCATCATGGGTTCCAATGAAAGCATGATAATAAACAATATAAGAGTGCTAGGGTTCGATAATAAATCGAAAACGAGCATCCAAATATCAACTATATTAAAGAAAACAAAAGTATTCTTCTTCGTAGCCTTCTCATGCTCTCTAGGTCTTCTTATTGCTCTCTCAAGCCTCCTTGGTGTTGAAAACGTCTTTTTATGTGTATATATAAGCTCCGGGATGACCAGGACTCTCAAAATCTTCAATTTTGACTAAAATCAGGATTCTGGGGCAAAAACCGGCCGCGGCCGCGTGGCCGTGCTGAAATAGTGTTTCAGCGGCGCGGGCGCGCATCCTTCTGGCGCGGCTGCGCTGACATTCTGGAATTTTTCTCACAAATCTTGTTTTGGCCATATCTTGAGT
Source organism: Apium graveolens (assembly GCF_009905375.1). NCBI lineage: Eukaryota > Viridiplantae > Streptophyta > Magnoliopsida > Apiales > Apiaceae > Apium > Apium graveolens. The sequence continues at coordinate 8,240,637 of NC_133656.1, read as the reverse complement.
TCTGCTCGTCAAAATTAGGCGATTCAACTGCCCACGCGAAGTTAACGAGATTTTATACAACTTGAGAATGGAATAGGCTTCTAATTCTGATCTCTTTTTAGCATATTTCTTTAAAAGCTCCTTTCGTCATTTAACTGACGCCTGAAATGCAATAACGCAAAAACACATCAAAAATACCAACAACTTGAGTCCAAAACACCAACTTAATCCTGTAATGAAGTGTTCCAAGTAGATATAAAATCCACTTATTAAAATGCTCAATATGTGTTAAATTATTCGTGCTCTTAATTGTTGTTTCGATTTAATATGTAAATCATATTATTTATTCTTTTATTTAATAAATATATCAAAGTTTAATATCCATAAATATGAGTATTATTATTATTAAAATTAATTTTATGGAGTTATAATTTCAATATTTTTTATAGGAATTTATAAAATTCAGAAAATTATATTTCGTCAATTACTTAGCCCTAAATGAATTTCTGATTGTATTTAATTGCGGGTCCAATGTTAAATCCAAAAATATTTTAAAAATTACGAAATTCTTATTTTATTAGTTTTCAATTATTTCAAAAAATTTAAAATTATTTTAATAATTTTTCGGGTTATTTTCACCCGCAAATTGGTTCATTAAAAGGTAAAATGTGGGACGTAATCAGGCTACCAGGAGAAGGAAACTATACGTGTCCAATCTCTATGAATTAGCAGAAACGTGGCAAATGCTCAGGAAATCAAATTTCTACGTGTTGAATTTATAAAAAATAATAATAATGAATAAAAACCACATGAACACACACAAACAAGCCGGTATCTTGTTCTCTCATGTGTCTCTCGATCCATCTCTCTCTTGGCTCTCTCGTCTCTCTCTGTTCGATCTCTCTCTTTTCTCTTTCTTCCAAATTAATCTCTCTCACACTTCCTTTCTCTTCCTCTCCTTTTCCCTACCCCTGTTCCCCGTTTTTCTGATTCCAGACGAAAGACCCAAGTCCCGAAGTTAGTTTAAGAATAACCTAACGTTCGGTAGGAAAAACTCTGCAAGGTGCGGATTGTTTTATTTGATCATGATCAGACATTGGGAAGAATGGAATGGAATAGTATTTGGAATCGGGCTTGCAGTCGTTGCAGAAATGATAGATCAAAGGATTAGTAGAATAACATACGGTGATGTCATGAGACAGAAGTCTGAGACATTTGTGTTTTTGCGAGTGTCATAACTGCTAAAATCCAAAGACAAGTATTCTTATACTATTCTAATTCCGGAATAGTTTGATGTTTTACTTATCAAACTGCTTATTATGAAAGTTTTTTATATACTATCTACTTCCAGAATAGTTATATGTTTATATATTTGGATTAAACTGTTTTATAAAGATTCTGTGAGACATTGCAAGCATATAATCATTGGATTATTGAAATCATGTTATTCTACTAATTGTTCTACTAGAACATTAAGTTCTTAGTAAATAACTATTTTATCTAGACATATTCTATACAATTGGTTTAATTATATATTAAGCGAATAACTAATCATTCTAGTTATCTCGCCATCAGTTGTTGAGATTACTCCAGACCATGGGAAATGGGGAGTTGATTATGAAAGGATATCGATTGATTTAATTCCTTTATGAAAAATATTTTGATTGGATGGTGCGTGAGTGACTCAGGCGGATGATCCAGTAATGGGGCATTGTATTAACTGAAATATGTTTAATATAATTTTGTCCATGGCCACAATGTGCCTTTTTATTTAAGTACGTACCAGTAGTGGCCGATATGTAGCTTTTATTTAAGTACTCATGTTTGGAACATGAATTCTATGAATCATTGTCTAGTACTATCACAGTGGCTGATCAGCATGAGATAGTGCATCCGCCGGAATTTCGTGATTCCAATTTAAAAATTTATCGTTTAATCATTAATCTTATATTAGCTTATGACATCTTGTGAGAGCTTTTTTTTTCATACGTATCATGTACTGATAATCATAAATATATGATTTATCATAAAATGTCATTGCATGGTTTACATTAAAAGTTGATGTTGATATTTTAGTTTATTGTTAAATATCAAAAGTGTATTAATATATATGATTGATGTTGACTTTAGTATGGGATGTTGTGAGCATCAAAGTTAGTATTAATATCTAATTTGATGTTAACATCAAAATGAGTATTAATATCTGTTAGATCCATAATACAACTATAGAGGGTGTGAATACATTTTTTGTAAACAAATTGATAACAGTTAATAGAATCAATAGTTTTTATATTAACAGATAAAAACTGATTAAAAAAGTACTCTCTCAAAGGATGAACAATTATCCTTGAGAGCTGCTAGGTTATCTGAGAGATATATCAATTCGTAACACATATTATGTAAACCTAATATGTGCTTATATAGTGCACAGTTATACAATCAATAAGGAATCATATTCTATTATAATAAGGAAACCTAGTACATATCCATGTATGATTGCTTCTGCAAGTAAAATCCTTCACCACCTTGAATTCTGCAATCCATTTCCTTCTTTGATATTTGCTGAAGTGACTAAATACTAATCGTCAAATGCTGATAATCAAATACTGATAGACATATTGATGACATCAACGTCAGTAAATCCTGATATCAAATGTTGATAATAAACTCTGATAGTTTTATATCTTGATATCATCAATTTCTTCTAACAATATCAAGAGTGTGATTTTGAATAAAGTTTATGATTCAGTCCATAACTACTTTTTCATATTGTTGTTTACGATATTTCTGTAAACATTATTTTACGAGTTTTATTCTCGTCGAGATTCAAAGTATTGTTGAAGCATTTTCGCTCAAAAATATCAAAAGAGTTTTGAATACATTTAAGGAACCAATTCTGGGATTTCCTTAACCAGATTTTCTGATTCATCAATTATGATTTTAAATGTTCTGCTCCATTATAGATATAGGTTTTTATATCAAAAGACCATATATATGTTATACTGGTCTTGCTGAGCATTTTTCCGCTCATACTTGCCTGTTTTTAAATTTAACCTTCAAGTGAGGATTAACTGGCGCTGTTTAGCTGCGTAATTCGAGAAAAGCAAAGGAATGAGTTTTTGGAAGGTGGTTGGTCCAAGGGTGTAAGTTTTATTGTGATAAGTTGTTTATATCTTATAGTTGTATTATCGTATAATTGGGCCTAATATACTTCTTTTCAAAGTTATACTAGCAGGTTAAGTTTTAAGGTTTGGAATTTTTTGAAAAGAGTTGTTAAAAGAAAGGAAAAATTTATTTATGGAATTTGGATATCTTATTTCTAGAACTGTAACCTAAAAAGATCTTGGTATAGTTTGGGGTCGCAGGTGTTATATTTCAGTTGCAAGCATTTAATTACTGTTAAACATGTTATTTTAGATGAAGGTTTCATCGTGACGACCAAATCCTCTGACCCCACATTTGAGTTCTCTTATCTTGTACCCGAAAAGGCTTCTTTCTTCCGGATTTGGGGGCGTTATAGAATGGTATCAGGGCTGAGGTTATAGTAAACTAGAAATGGGAGTGTGTAAGAGTGTGTATAGTTATGTAAGGACGCTAGAGCTCATATCAAATTCGTGTTGGACTATTGGATATAGTACCAATTAGTAAGTTAAGATAGGCGTACTCGTTTGAGATTATTGTGCAAAGCTAGATAGAATTCCTGGCAGCTGCAAATGTTTATTCGTGGAATCTTCTGAGGCTACTAGGAGTCAATGACGACGTATATTATCGATAACCTTGAAACGTGAAGAAGAAGAAGAGTTTGGAAGTGAATGGCGAGTCATTGTAAGAGTTCAGAAAGAAGAAAATATAAACACCTTGGCAATACCTTCTCTTTCTATAACTTTTTTTGACATCTCTCAAAAAGAGGTATCTATTAGAGGATATATTCCCTAACACCCGTTTTCAATCACGTAATGTGTCAGAGGCTTCATGGAACCTATTTTTAGGTTTTGATAGCTCTCCTAAGTTGTGATATTAGAGTTTCCACCTTTCTTTTATGGTGGATAGTTTTATTGGTGATGGGACACCACCTAGTCATTTTGTGCCATAATTTTGTTTTTTGGATTGCATTTCCTCCATAAATATCTGTTTTGAATTATATTCAGTTTTGATTCAAGGGTTGCATTAAAGAGTCATTTATTAGAAACCCTTTATTATTCTTTCTGATTTTGATTTCCTTCCATGTTCTTTTTACTGTGACTGAGATGGACAACCTTATTTTATAAGGGACGCCACTACTCTCTGTCTGTGTGATAGAACTTAGATGGGATGCCATCACTGGTATGTTGTGCATTACAAAAAGGTTAATTACCTTCACTTGTAAGTGTCTTAACTAAGGCACACAATATAAGTTCTTTTGATCATATTGATCTCATAGTTATTCTCTCATTTTAACAATACTTTATCAAAAATTCAGATTTTAGTAACCACAATCGTGGGACACCCGTTATAATATAGAAATCTTTTCTTTCCAGAATTTCATGATTTTATTATCTAAAATATTTAAAGGTTTGCCAATCCAGTGGAGATGGGTTAACCTTGCCAAGTTAAAATAAGGCTATGTGATGGGATTACCAAGAGCAACAGTGGATTGCAATACGATTAAAATATCAGTGGCGTATAATGAAATCAGTCAGTTTCTTTATTTCTCTCTATCTCTATTTCTTTTTCTTTCTCTTTATCTTTCTCTATATTCTTCTTTCTTGCAATCAATGAAAGTGATTATATTGAGAAGTTGGTCAGATTCTCAGAGAAAGGAACAATAGTGCGGAGTGAAGCTCCCTTAATAATTGTGTCATTCAAGGAATCTAAGATTTTATTTTAGATTTAGGAAAAGTGATGCTAGTTGGAAAATGAAAAGTGGGCAAGAAGAAACCTAGTTTTCTCTTCTGCTGATTCCGAGGACGGAAACCTTATAAGGGGGTAGATTGTAATATCCCATATTTTCAGAAATTATATTATTATTGGAATAATTTAATGATTGTTTCTATTGGAGGGAATAAAGTTATGTATATTTTACTCATGTTTGACGGGTTTGTGTTATTAAATGGTAATGTGCTAATTGGTAGTTGGTCTTAATCCCTATTATTATTGTAAAAGTATTTAATTACTTCTATAATTTAAAATTTTATCTGAAAGCCGGTTGTTTTATCGATATCGGTGAATTTATTTCATTTTACAAGTTGGGGATCAAATGGATAATTTTATCAGCGTCAAAAGTATATTTAATTTTATTCAGATTCACCCTCATAGCAGGTGAATTATGAAAATATTTAAACATAATATATTTAACCATTTTGTTATGTGTCAAATTCTCAATACATGTTAAATTATTCGTACTCTTAATTGTTGTTTCGGTTTAATATGTAAATCAAATTATTTATTCTTCCATTTAGTAAATATATCAAAGTTTAATTTCCATAAACATGAGTATTATTATTATTAAAATTAATTTTATGGCTTTATTATTTCAATAATTATTTTTAGGAATTTATAAAACTCAGAAAATAATATTTCATCAATTACTCAGCCCTAAATGATTTTCTGATTGTATTTAATTTCGGGTTCAATGTTAAATCCAAAAATGTTTTAAAAATTATGAAATTCTTATTTTATTAGTTTTCAATTATTTTGAAAATTTTAAAAATATTTCGGTAATTTTTCGGGTTATTTTAACTAGTAAATTGGTTCGTTAAAAGGCAAAATGTGGGACGAAATTAGGCTTCCAGGAGAGGGAAACTATACGTGTCCAATTTCTATGAATTAGCAGAAACGTGGGAGATGCTCAGGAAATCAAATTGTTATGTGTTGAATTTATAAAATAATAATAATAATAAATAAATAAAAACCACACAAAAACACACCAACGAGTCCGTATCTTGTTCACTCATGTGTCTCTCGATCCATCTCTCTCTCGGCTCTCTCGTCTCTCTCTGTTCGATCTCTTTCTTTTCTCTTTCTTCCAAATTAATCTCTCTCTCACTTCCTTTCTCTCCCTCTCCTTTTCCCCACCTATGTTCCCCGTTTTTCCGATTCCAGATGAAAGACCCAAGTCCCGAAGTTGGTTTAAGAATAACCTAGCGCTCGGTAGGAAAAGCTCTGCAAGATGTAGATTGTTCGAGTTGATCAGGATCAGACATTGGGAAGAATGGAATGGAATAGTATTGGGTATCAGTCTTGCAGCCATTTCAGAAGTGACAGATCAAAGGATTAGTAGAATAACAAACGATGATATCATGACACAGAAGTCTGAGACAATTGTGTTATTGCGAGTATGCTAAACTGCTAAAACCCAAAGGCAAGTATTTTTATACTATTCTAATTCTAGAATAGTTTAATGTTTTACTTATCAAACTACTTATTATGTAATGTTTTATATACTCCTCTACTTCCAGAATAGTTGTATTTTTATATATTTGGATTAAACTGTTTTATAAAGATTCTATGAGACATTACATGCATATAATCATTGGATTATTGAAATCATGTTATTCTAGTAATTGTTCTACTAGAATATTAAATCCTTAGTATAAAAACATACTCTATATAGTTGATTTGATTATATATTAAGCGAATAACTAATCATTCTAGTTATCTCGCCATCAGTTGTTGAGATTACTCCAGACCATGGGAAATAGGGAGTTGATTATGAAAGGATATCGATTGATTCAATTCCTTTATGAAAATATTTTTGATTGGATGGTGCGTAAGTGACCCGGGCGGACGGTCCAGTAATGGGGCATTGTATTATCTGAAATATGTTTAATACAATTATGTCCATGGCCACAGTGTGCCTTTTTATTTAAGTACATACCAGTAGTGGCCGATGTGAAGCTTTTATTTGAGTACTCGTGTTTGGGACATGAATTCTACGAATCATGATCCAGTACTCTCACAGTGGCTGATCAATATGTGATAGTGCATCCGCCGGAATTCTGTGATTCCAATCTAAAATTATGTTGAGTATTTTCAAGATGATCAAGATAAGAGTATTTGGCTACTTGAACTTAACAAACAAAGTAAATATAGTGATAATCAAATAATTGTAAAGACAGAAACACAATTATAAAAATTCACTTGATTTATATTAAAATCAAATTAGTTGTGCTACAAATCTGTGTTCTTGAATAATAAGAACGCAAATACTTCTCTTAAGAGAATATAAGATTTTAGATATGTTTTATTACTAGTGAACTACGGACCCGTGACATGCTTTATAGATCAACATACACCGTTTACAGAATTTGCACTATAATAAACTAACACATTTTCTAAAGTCCTTTTGTCTATATCCATTTTAAGTGCAGTAAATCTGCATATAATCTTCTAGGTCTATGACCCTTCTTTGTCTAGTTTATCTTGACCCTTGATCTTGCACTCCTCAAGATGCATTTGTAGACTTTTCATTTCGGTGATAAAATATTTGTTGACTGATAATCTTGAATCTTCAAGTTGGTTGCATATGTAATTTGAGATGTTATCGAGATCTTCATTATTGTATAGAGATGTTTCATATCGTCATGTAGAATGACTTATCGAAACCTCCACTTCTCCGCAAGAGTTATGACTTGTCGATATCTCTATTTCTCTATATGCAGTTTGACTTGTCGATATCTCTAGTTCTCTATATGCAGTTTGACTTGTCGATATCTCCAGTTATCTACATGCAGTTTTAACTTAACGATATATCCACTTCTCTACATGCAGTTTTAACTTGTCGATCTCTCCACTTCTCAACATATGCTTTTGAATTGTCAATAACTCCACTTCTCTATATATATTTTTGACTTATCTACAAGTAGAGTGACATATTTACAGGTATAATGACTTCTCTACAAGTAGATTGACATCTCTACAAGTATAATGACTTATCTACAAGTAGAGTGACCTCTCTACAAGTGTAATGACTTCTCTACAAGCTTATCTGACTTCTTGATAGACTTCTCCACATAACTTGATCTGTGACTTCTTGATATTTGACTTAGAACATTCTTTAACCCACAACATTATTCTTCACCAAGAAGTTTATCTTCATTCTGAGACATGATCAAGCTTGATCTTCTTCAAGAAACTTATTTCTAGCTTGTTGACTATTTACTAAAAATTACTTCAGTTTAGTCTACTTAACAATTTTACAGACTCAAGAAACATCATTACAGAATACATAAAATTAAAAGTCAAATAAATCTTTAAATTGCCAAAGTGACTTAGTCTTGTTATGTACAGGCATGTTTTGCACAACAACCATTTATTATGTCTTTTGACCATGTGACGGGGGCCATGTATGGTGGCTTTTTTGGTGTCGTTTGGAGGTATTATTGTGTCGTCTAATGACGATTTGTGTCATCTAATGACGATTTCTGTCGTCTAATGACTATTTCTGTCGTTTAATGAAGATTTATGTCATTTATGTATGACTCCGTGTCAGTTTTACGTATTTATTATTTTTCAATTAATGAGAAATTATATTTTGATAATTTATATGTTTGAATGAGGTATATAACCAATGGGATCTCCTTTGGTTAGACTTATATTTTATTTATCCTTTAATAATTTTTAAAAATAATTCTCAATATTTTAAAGAATGTTTTAATTTTTTAATTTTTGTTCTTTAATTTTTTACGGAGTGATTTGATTTATTTGTTTTGCTTTTCAGGTGCGACCATTAAGGTGTTCTATTTTGGAACATTAAAGTCTTATTGTCTAAGTGTCCGAGACAACATGTGTGCCATTTTATTAGATGATAAACTTTTTTGAATGATAGAACTCCCTTATTCCAGATTTGGATTACGGGAAATTCATGACGAAAAAGTCATTTGTTACAAAAACAAGTATGTGTTATGTGAAAATTGTGCAATTTAACCAGATGCATCCAAGTGCTAATTGCACTACACCATATATGCCCTATCGCAACGCCCCTTTTCAAAAATGTTACCCAATACGTTACCCTAGATATGGTACTCATAGGCTAATTTAACATTGTATATTTTGTGTTACCTTAGCCAAAAACGTGATGTTGTATTAGGTAAAAAATGTTCCAACTTGTAACATTTTTGTCAAAGTGTTACATTAGAGTATTAAAACATAAATATAATATTTTTTAAAATTAAATATTAATTTTATAAGCATATTTAAGGTGATATAAATTTAATAAATAGATACTTGTGGATATAAGAAATATTTAATAAAATTTTAAATAGGAACTTTTAAAAGTATTAAATTTAAAAACTTAAAAATTGAATTTTAAAAATAATAAAAATTAAAAAATAGTTTACATTCCTCGTGTTTTAAGATGAGCACTAATATAGAAGTTTTAAAAATAAAAAGTATATATATACGAATTTTTAAAAGTAAACAAATAGAAATAAGTAATTAATTTTTTTTCTAACTAAATTTTTATTTATTAAAAAATAAAACAATAAATATTTTATGAAACTTTTGAACATCAAAATTTTAATAAAGCTGGGCAAAATTTTAACAAAGGGCTGCCCAAATTTTGGGTAAAATGCCACCCAAATTTTCAATAACCCTAAAAGTCACCCACACATCTCCTCTCCCAAACAATCTCTCTGGTTCAATATCCCGCCGCCCAAATTTGCAATACACTCAGCTCTCTCATATCTCAATTATTAGCTTTTAAAATCTCTTCAATTCAATCCCACTGCACTTCCTATCTCTCCTCAATCTCCTTCTACACCTTCTTTCCCATTAGACCCTCTTCTTAAACATCTTCTGTATCTGTCTTCTCCACCTCCTGTCACTACCCACAAGTCAATATTTGTTAAATCAGCTCAAATTAGCAATACCCATGTCAAGAAAAGTGATAAAGTTTGAAATATCAAGAATTTGAGGGTGCCCATTTTGCGAAAAGTGGTTTTGTTGCTACCCATGTTCTTGAAAAGACAAAGATTGAAGCTTTAGAGCTGGTTGATGATGAATTGCTTGATTTTTTGCCTAAGAGAAGTAAGTTTGTTTTGTATGAGATTCTTCAATGGCCTTTATCTAGTTTGAATGCTTATTTTGTGAGTATTAAATTTAAGTTGATTGATATTGATTTTATTGGTGTGTTGAAAGGGTTAGATGTTACTGGGAATTGGGAAAAAGCTGTTTGTTTGTTTGAATGGAATTTGTTGAATATTGGTGTTAAGAATGATAGGTTAGATGATCAGTCTATTGAATTAATGGTTAGGATTTCTTTTTATATTCTCTCCAGGTGACCTTGTTTTGTGCATCAAATTATTCTCACATTTTCACTCACATGTTTTCTATAAACTTTGCAGGAACCCCAGCTGATTGCACATCTTTAGGTGTCTCAAAAGCTCTGTTTCCTTCAATGCCTGATCTGGTACTTTTTAGGCTTCAGTCTATGTAGTATATTAATGTTACAGCAACATTACCCTAATAAATTAATCTTTCTCTTATATTATTTATACATTAAAAAAATTCTTCTATTATTTAAGTTTTAAGCTCAAAGAATTATGATTGTTTTAATATAATCACAATTTTAAGTAGAGTCAAAATATTGCTTTCAAGTTTTTTTTAAAAAAAATGTTTTGGTTGATATAGCTGACAAGTATCTTGTGCATTCATATTTTTATTACTCCTACTATTTTATTTTTAGAGTTTGTGTTTTGCAGTGGACTTTGCCAGCTGATGAACAATAATAACATAGGATGGATCAAATTTGTGAGCAATCACTCTCACAGTCTCACTCCACATAACTTAGATCCAAACTCTTTGATTAAAATCAAATTGACTTCCTGAACTTAAACTAACAAATCTTTGTCTTCTCCAGTAGCTGTAAGAAATGTTTTCATCAGTGCCAGAACGTGTGCAGCTGCACATAGCCATGATTATATTTCAAATTGGTTATGCTGGAAATCACATCATTCTCAGAATTGCACTCAATGTTGGCATTAGCAAACTTGTTTTTCTCATTTATAGAATCACTATTGGATTGCTTCTTCTCTCCCCATTTGCTTATTTTCTTGAAAAGTAACCATCTTTCCTCTCTATCTTGATACAAACACACATACTGAAGTATTAGTATTTTTTGATGAAACAGGAAAGATAGGCCAACACTGAATGCGTCTTTTGTTCTTCAATTTTTCTTTCTTGGACTTGTTGGGTATGATTTATTTTGAAAAGGGTCAAACACACATAGTTCTTTCTATGTTCTTGCTCCTTGTCTTTTCTATTTACAATATTCTTATAAGTTGTTACTTAAGATTTAAAAACCTCATTAGAACAAATTGTCACTCTCATTACTCGTACCCAGGACAATATGTTTTGTAATTATATTGGCATCTTCTTTTCGTTACCGGTCATCTGCATGCACAATAGATAAGTCATGGTTTTCATAGTTGTTCTGGGTTTTTTCCTACCTGGCGAGCTGGGTCTGTGGTTTTATGGAACAAAGGAGGGTTTGTCGTCAAGTTCGAGGGTAGTTTTTAGGTTGAGGTCGAACTGGTGGGAGCTCCAGAGTGTAAGCGTAATGTTAAATAACTAGTTTTTTTTACTGTAGTTGATTGTAAAAAGAAGTTATATTGGAGTTTTAAATTTTTTACTTGCTATGGCATTGCAACTTAGATTTATGGTTTATGTGTTTATGATATTATCTTTGACTGTGCATGTTATCATAATGTTAATTAGCTAGTTATTGGATGTAGTTGATTGTCCAAAGTGAAATTATGCGGGAGTTGCAAGTCATTTACTTTATGATATTGTAATTGATTCAATATGTATTTATGTTTATTTTTTCATGTTAGTCTAATGTTCATTAGCTAATTATTTATTGTAGTTGATTGTAGAAAGTGAAATTAGGTGGCGATGGGAGCTGCGTTCTGAGTTCTGATTTTGTTTGAGGAGTCCGTCTTTGCTGATTTTTTATTTATGCATGGCGATTCACCATGGCACTTCTCATAAATGCAATATTTGTTAAGTAGTAAAATTGTATGTGCATCTTATTAGAAAATATATTGACTTATTTCTTTAATTGTTATGCTTTTTGACAAGGGCTTACTTTAAAAAATATTTAGCTTCCGCCTGGAAGAATTCAGGTTAGACAATCTATGGTTAAAGTGGAGGCTGATCCTGACTTTAAAGGTGCAACGTCCGTAAACTGATTAGAAGTGGTGAACATAAGGTGTGTATCCCATTAAGCAAGGAATAGAAAAGCATGCAGCAGCAGCATGTGTCAACAATGTGACGGCCTCAACCCCATGGTCAGGAGTTGACATCACCAAACACAATTACCAATAATATAAACAACAAAGTTATTATTAAAATATACTAACTTAACCCCAAACCAAGATCCGATCCAGGTTCAAGTATGGTTCAGATTCACATTATTACAAACCCATTTATTCAATATCTAACACATTCTAACTTTATTCAGCAACTCATCAGACCTCATGGCCTGATACAAACTACCTCAGAGGAGCCGGGTCCAGAAGAGGCGGGAATACGGGTATGTCTGACTGGTCTTCTAGGCATCTGCGAGATATATATAACAGTTTGCAAGGGTGAGAATAATCGCTCAGCAGCACCAACATATGAATAACAGAATAAAAGCAGTAATGTAACAATAATAGGAAAAGAGCTGTAATCATGATATCAATATTTTATAATGAAAATCGGAGATAACTGGATATCACTAACTAACATGCCTTATCAAAACAACATAGTAGTGTGATGTGTAAATTCCAGAGTTCAATTTTAGCATGCTAATCACTTTTATAAAACCGCTATATTAACTACTTATGCTTTTACGGGAATCACAAATCCAAATCAGATACGTAGCGGATATGTGAAGATAGCTGATCAGGCTATCAACACCAGACGGCTCTAACTGCCATCCCATTTACCTGTTCCAGAACTCAGAGACTAGCTAGGTCTCTGACCTGCTGGACTAATCAGTTTTATATTACGCGTAACCGAATTAGCCTCGTACGCCACCTGAATAGGCCTACTTCGGCCCCAATGTATCCCATATCTGACCGTTTTATCCAGTTTTCAAAACACTTGTACCTATCTCATTTCAAAACCATTTATTTTACCAGCACACATATAAAATCCATTTCGCAATCATTTCATTCGAGATAGGTACCTTTCGAAGTTACTTTTCCCCAAAACAATTTGAAAATAGTGATTTATAACTACATGGGATACGTAACTTAAACCGTTTCTGTTCCATTATGATAATAAAACATTTAGCTATTCATACGTACTGAACCATAAAAGAATGGTCAGGGGTACTTGCCTTGCAACGCTTTATCAAACCCTAAGTAGCTTTCACGCTGAATTCGATCTTGGGGAACTCGACAGGGATCTACAAATACTGAATAACCTATTCAGTTATACCGACATGCTTGATATCCTCAAATCCTAATAACCCAATCCGATAACCCGACTCGTATAGTTATTATACACATAATCACGTAATCACGTAATCCGTACACAAATAGGGGTAATACGTATAATATAAATACGTACGTTTATAAATATATTTTAGAAAATTTTGGCAGCAACTCCTTTGTTTATAAGACTACCCGTCGATCGCAATCGACGTCCAAATTTCACAACAATTCACAATCTCAATTCGCAACACCATTTGACAATTCCAAATTTATTTACATACGAAACTGGTTATTCGAATTATTTTATTTTATTTATAAAATTTAGAACTCAGAACATCGTCATCACCGTCCACCGTTGACTCACCGAAGTTCATCGTCAACGGCGGCACAATTTATTGGCGCCCGATATAATACGGGTCCCCAAATAAATTATACCGATTAATATTATTTCCCGCAACGAAAGTTTTTATTTCACGAATAATAATCAATTAATTTCCTGCAGAAAAAGAAATAATAATCAAATTTATAATAATCAACCCAACTGCATAATCTCGGCCCAACAGAAAAAAAGCCCAAACAACCAGGCCCAAACTGCAAGGCCCAAAATCAAACCAACAGAACCAAACCCAACAACACAGAACACAATCGCACACACTGCACAGCCATCTTCCACCACACACACGGCCTCACGACCATCACAACACACACACAACACAATTACACACACACACACATAATTACACATGGCACACACATATATACAAATATATATATATACATGCATATACCAACTGAGCAACACAGAGCCACCAAGCTCATCAGAACAAAAGCACAGCGGCGGCGAGACTGGAGTAACAGGGAAAGCCGGAGAAGAACGCCGGAAAAACAGATAAAGAATGAGAGAAAGAAAAGAAATAGCGAGAGAGAATTCGCGAGAGAAACAAAGAGAGGAGACGAGAGTATTCGAGAGAGACAAAGTCGAGAGAGACTGTGAAGAGAAAGTGAAACAATTGACTCCCCCTCCCCGCTAAACAATTGCACGACACGTGTTCCAAATAAATGGATACGTGTCATTTTATTTATATCTCGACAGATTGCAAGCCTGGCACCTCGCTTTTAGTATATTCTTAACGATATAACTCGCGAACAAATTTTAATCAAAACGTTATCAAAATAATCATAAAATTTTGTAAATATCCCGAAGTTTACAAAAACATAAATTTTGAAATTTTAAAACAATTTTAAAGGTGCACTTTGTACCCGCTTTTTAACAAATAACGAAATGAGACACGGGTGAAACGAATCCCGAAAATTTCCAAAATATTTTTAAAATTCTTAGAATGAACTTAATAAAATATAAGTTTCATGATTTTTGAAAATTTCCATAATTAAATATGGATATTACAATTAAATATACTCAGAAAACATTTAAAAATAATTAATTAATGAAATATTGATTTCTTAATTTTATAAAGTCCTAAAAATAATTATTGAGATTATAAAATTATAAAACCCATTTTAGAAATAATTTAAGTATTTATGGAATTAAAACTACAATAAAATTACTTTTACAAGTCAAATAAAATCGTATAACTCACTAGTAAATCACACAATTCAATCTAACATATCAACATATCACAAATAATAATTAAATAACAATCAACAACTACTGCCAAAACCATTACACGCGTTTTATTTAATTATTTAAACCTTTATTACACTTTTAAATATTAAAATAAAAAGAAAAATACAGGAGTCATTATAAATAACCTCAAGATGCAGCCTGCAGGTAGCTTAATACAACTGTACTCTTCAGTACTATGATATTTTAGTCAACTCCTGGGATCTTACACTTCCCCTCTTCTTGCCTTTTTTTAATAATACTAATCTAATTAAACCAACAACATTTAAATAATTTATTCATAAACAATCCTTTTCTGTCCCATACTCTGCCTCTTCTTTGTCTAAACACTCAGATTTCATTTACATATACTAGTACTCATATATTTTGTACTTGTGCAAACAAGCAAACAAAAAAAAAATCTATGGTTGTAGATTTAGATATGAGTGCTGGTGGATTTTAAATGAAGTCTTTTACTGCACATTTATAAGCCTGCATATTTCCCTTTTTAATTTATTCTTTCTTAATCTGAACCTAATCTAAAGTTTCTTCTTTGCTATATGAAACCGTAGAAACAAAGACATTTTACTAAATTCATTTATTTTGAGAATCCCTTTAAGTTTCTCCCCTTTTATTGTTGTAAACAAGATTTTTCCCCTGGTTCTGAGCTTCAATGCAATTTATGAACTGTTAGTATCAGATAAGGATAGATTTATAACATGGCATGCTTGATGTCTTAAATCAGTTCAAAGGAGGATTTGCATGTAAGCATTTTGAAATTTTCCTTGTTTAAGTGTTATATGAAAATCTTCCTTGTTTTAAGTTTTGGATATTAAATTATTTGGTTTAATTAGTTATATTTACTGTTATTTTTGAGGTTGTAAACTTGAGATGGTTGTAGTTGATAAATTAGTTGGTTTAATTAGTTATGTTTACTGTTATTTGCTGGTTCAATTTCTTGCTTGCAAATAACTTAATTAATATTTCAGGGAACAAAGAAAAGTTACAAGAGAAAGCTTCGCATGTATAAAAAGGGAAAGGGCCGGATGCTGGTGGAGTCGAGGAGAAAGTGAAGCAAATTCAAGCATTAGCTTCTAGTAGTATTTTTTAAAATTTATAATCTTTGGCTGTTCTTAAGTAAAGAATGTAAACTAGTTTATAGTTAGTTTGGGCGTTTAATTTGGTTGTATATTTGGATATATAATGTTTGGGTTGGATGCATTATTTTGCAGTTATGAAATTGTAAAATTGGGATTCTTCAGTTTACAGAATAAGCATTTCAATTTGTTTATGCTAAAGTGTTACAATAGCCTCCTAAACTGTTACCATATTATGTTTAAAATGTTTTATCAGGCTAGTTATAATGTTACAACAGCTTCTCAAAGTGTTACATTAGGTTCTATGGGCCCATTTGCCACGTCATCAATACAACTCAGCATTGTGGGCCCCACACTTGCCATGTCAGCTAGTGGGTCCCACCGTGAGGCCCACTTTTTAAAAACATTTTAAAACTTCAAGGTAACATAAAAAATAAGTTACAACTGATCTTTCTTTTTGTTGCATTAGCAAGCTAAGTCAACATATAAACAAGTTAAAACACGATATTGCCTTAGGCACCAAAGATGTTACCTTAGACCCCTAAGGCAACATGGAAAAACCTATCTTTAAGAAAATGTTACCTTAGGTTAAAAGTGGGGCAAGAGCAACATATTTACCTCCTAATGCAATGTTTTTTTGGTGTTACAATAAGCATTTTATGGTGTAGTGTTGTCATGTAATTCATGCTTCATGGTGAATGCAAAGAACGGGGAGGAATGGGTAGAAAATGCAGAAAATAGATGATGGATCATGAATTTAATCACACTTCTTTTGATTTTCGGACAATGTTATTTTATATTATGTCACTTTTTATTTCAATTCATTTAAAAATTCAGATGATGTGGTAAGTTTTTTAATTAAACGAACTCTTTTTATTTAAGTTGTAATAATGTTTTTTGCCGATTTTAAAACTGAAACTAAAAACTTAAAATCAAACCGGGACTTTTGAGACCGAAACTGGTGATTCGGTTTCAATTGCGGTTTTTGATTTTTTAAAACGATGATCTTCGGTTTTAGTTTCAGTTTTATATAAATACCGAACGAAACGAACTGTGCTCTCCCATAACTGGCCCAACCAGTTTAGTACATGTAACAGCGTTAAATAACTACCTGGATGGAACAAGTTATGGAAAGCTAATTTTACTAAAAAGGTAATATTCCTTTGGTTCTTCAAAAACAACTTACCTATTTGTAATCTACTGCGAGGTAAAGGGGTCCAAACACCTATCACGTGCTCTATGTGTCACTCTGATGTGAAACACATACTGCATATTTTTTTTATTGCAATTTTGTTGCTAGCTGTTAGGAACGCGTATGTTTGGATCATGATATGTCAAGAGTTGAATCAGCTCCGGACTCATGAGTCTCAAAATGTAATTATCAAAATAACCACTTCTTTTTTGGAAACTGGTATGCTAGAAACAAGAGGGTCTGGGAGCAGAAAAATATAACTTCCGCTGTAGCTATGAAGGGGAATGAAAAACAGGTGACAAAGTGGTGTGAGGAGAGGGAGGAACTACTGAGGAAGAAAACTAAAGGATCAACTTCTGGTAGTTTGCAAGTCGAACGTGAAACTGCGAAAACCTGGAAAACTCATGTTGTTGAAATCAACGTTGATGCGTCAGTGGTTATTAATTATTTATCATTCTTTGTTGGAATGGTCCGTCACGATCATGAAGGTAATATCATAAAAGCGAAAAATATAAGGAGGTTCCAGATTTTTAAACGGGAGTATGGGATGTCTACGCAAATCTTAAATGGCTGCGAAACACTAAAGGTGTTCCACGTGGTGGTAGAAAACGATTCTCTTTTAATTGTGAAAGCTTTGAGGCATTATATCGATTATTTCCTGGGTTTAAACTGTAAGGGTTTCAAGATTTCGTTCGTTCTCGATATGATATGTTAGTCTCGTATATTAAGAAACATGCCAACGAAGTAACCATGTGCTATTAGGGTACGTTACATGGTGAATAGCTCCAACATTTTTTCGTCTCATCCATCTTCGGTGTCGGAGAAGTTGATGTCTGACTCAGAGTATAATTTAGTAATGCTGTGTAAAAAAAAAATTAACTAAAATAAAATTTAAAAGAGGTCTTTTAGAAAACAACATAAGGGCCTAGCCCAGCTGAACTTATATAAATCCATAGCACCTTGGGCTACGCTTGTCAAGTAAAGAAGCCCAATTAAAAAACATATTCATCTGAGCCGTCCATCCATATAAAGAGATTTTATTGTTTTAAAACCCTAATTGTTACCCCCAATCTTTTCTCAGTCTTTGCCACCAAGCTCTAGGGTTACTTCTCGTTCTTCAGAGGTGTGTAATTTAATTTTCCGGGTCATCTTATTTATCTTTCTTTTAAAATAGGTAGTCTTTAGTTGGTTGAATTTCTAGTTATAATTATGTTTTTTTTTTCATTTTTATAGCTGTCGTGTTCTCTTGAATTCTTAATTTTGTTGTAGATCCAACTTTATGATTATTGTATGATCATTTATAATTTTGTATTTTGCATCAAACACAGGTGGATATTTTGTTAGATGTTTATTTGATTACATAGCAGCCTAAAATTTCAATATGTTATGTTATTGTTAGCATTTGGTTGGTCATCATAGAATTTTAGCAGTGTGCTCAAGTGAACAGTGTTTAGAGGACGAATAATTCGTGTGTTCGTTGCTTTGTTTTTGTTAATAAGCAATCTGTTTATGTTCCTGATATGAGTTTTTTCTCTTTATATTTCTCTACTAATCTAAATTGTTTGTTTTATTGTGTTAGAGCTGTCAAAATGTATACCTCAAAAAAGAAGATATCAAAGGACAATGGGCTTGAACCAACTGAGTTCGAGGAGTCTGTTGCCCAGGTGATGTGTTTATTGCGCTGTCTGATGTGTTTCTTGTGTTTTTTCTTCAGATTGTTAATTATTATGTCAAAATGGTTGTTTCGTGATATATTATATTATAATTATACTAATATCTATTTCAAATGTGTTCTCAGGCATTGTTTGACCTGGAAAACACCAATCAGGATCTCAAAAGTGACCTCAAGGATCTCTACATTAATTCTGCTGCGTAAGCTAAGCTTTATGTATTGTTTCGCTTCTCCTGCCACCGTTTGTCCTTCAAGTCAAATAAAATGTTTTTTACACTTTTTGCAGCCAAATTGATATAGCCAATCGCAAAGCTGTTGTGATCCATGTGCCTTACAGGTTGAGAAAAGCTTTCCGCAAGATTCATCTTAAGCTTGTTAGAGAACTGGAGAAGAAATTCAGTGGAAAGGTATATACTTTTTTAATTTTTATCAAACTTCACAACTTTCAGTTCTGGACATGAAAACAGCAAGAATGGATTACCTGTTAGTAGAAAGCGAAAAAGAAAGGGAGATTATATGTGAACACTCTCATCATCATGTGCACACTTTATTTAGATTAGGACCAAAATATCCTAATTGAACATGGAAATAGGTTGAAATTAAATATGCAAACAAGGGTACCTTGGTCCTAATTTTAATAAAGGTGTGCACATGTAGATGAGAGTGTGCATATATCAGCTCCCAAAAGAAAGATTAATATGAGAAGATGGTGATGGGCTAATTTTATATAACCATGGGCAAATTTTATATAACCAATCTGTTTTATATAACCAATCTGTTTTAGTAGAAAGCGAAAAAGAAAGGGAGATGATATGTGAACAGTGCACACTTTATTTAGATTAGTTTAAAATGTAAATAAATTTTAGTTGGAATTTCAAAAATAAGTTAAAATATTTATAAAAATGATTTCTTGTATATTAAATATTAATATTGATCAGAATATTTTCATTAAATGCACTTTAAAATCATAACGACGTCAAAGACTTTAAAATGAAATAATTACATTAAATTAAATATATATAAAATATATATAAAAAAATTATTTTGAATTTAATTTTGGTAGAATTATATAATTTTTGGCATTAATAATATTACTAAAATTCAACTCAACTATATAATATTATTCAAAAAATTTAAAGTTATTATTTTATAGCTATAATAATAAATTCAATTTTTAATATAATCTGAAAAATAAAAAAATTAGTTTAGTTAATATTTTACTGAAATTCCCATTCTACCCCTTACTTTTTTAATAATAACCGTCGAAGGGGTGCTTTCTGAATTGGCAGGTTGAAGTTGAAGGGTGCAAACTGAGTTTCCAATACTATTGATACACATTTGTTTTTGAAACAAAATAAGAGGGTGCAAAGTGCAATTTTCTCTATTTTATATAACCAATCTGTTTTATGTTGTAAATTGTGTTGGCATTCCTGGAAAGACTTTGGTTTTTTTATTTGCCTGTTGTGTTAATCGCCAAATTCTAGTCTTTGCCAATTGTGTCAAATTGAGATTCAATGATGCATGTATTATTGTCTAATTATTTAATTAAATTTAGGAACAGTACCCAGCGGTCAGGGCCTTGTTTTATGTCCTATGATTTCCTGTTTCATTTATTGATTTTAGTTACATGGAAGCTAATATGTATCAGTAACTGACAGGATGTAGTCGTTATTGTAACCAGAAGAATATTGCGCCCGCCAAAGAAGGGCTCTGCTGCTCAGAGGCCTCGCTCTCGTACACTTACAGCTGTGCATGAGGCTATGCTTGAGGATGTTGTTCATCCTGCAGAGATTGTCGGGAAGCGCATTAGATACAGATTTGATGGTTCAAAAATCATCAAGGTTAGTGAAATATCTTCAACATGTGGATTGTATGCCAAAATTTTAATCTACATATTTTAAATTTCCATTTTCTATATGACAGATCTACTTAGATCCAAAAGCACGTAACGATACCGAGTACAAGCTGGAGACATTTGCTGGAGTTTACAGGAAGCTTTCTGGAAAGGATGTTGTGTTTGAGTACCCTATAACGGAAGCCTAAGATCTATGTTTCTTGTTTGCACTTTGATTTGTTAAAGATTTTATGTAATTGTGATAATTGCTATTTTGAAATTTTGACCAAAAGATTTGGATCCTTTTGCTTAGGGAATGCAAGACAATTTTGGGTTGAATATCCTTTTAGACGCTATCTTAAACCGTTTTTTAGTATCTGTTGATTGTGAATTCCCCGCTCAAAAACCATTAATAAGTGTTAATGGTGTGCTTCTAGTCATTTAGCATAAGAGTAAAGAGTGTAATAATGTATGAAGGAGTGTTCAAAACCAATCCAATAATGTTAAGATTGGTTGGTTTTCTATAAGAGGAGAAAAAGTAGGGTAACAAAGGTTGTTTATGTTGTTTGATCTTGGTTATGGATCATTGTTTGTTACTCTGGATTCTGGAACAGGGGTGGGGGGAGTGCTCATAATTGATAGATTTGGTTTGGGCTTTACATCTGAACTAAAATTGTGCAAGTTGGTCCTTGAAAGGCAGTTGAACCTCCTTTTTGTAGTGTAATGTTACCAAAAAGGTATTTATGAAATTTAGACAGCTTGGATGCTCTAAAGGAATTGGCATTTGGGATGAACATAAACGTGTGTGTGTCACATTACAATTTTGGGATGAACATGTGTCACATTACAATTTTTTTTTGAAGAACAAGTGTTTTAATTCAATAATAAAAAGTCATATGGGTCGAACAAATAATAAATTGTAATTATCTCAGTCCTCAAGAGACAGTTAAATGATATTTTGGAGATGTACTCGGTGCATACATTCTCATATTCTCATTGAGTTAATTGTAGCCTCTTCATCATGCCCGATAAAGCTATTGTTTGTCTGATGTAGATTTAGAAAAACAAACCAAGCCTCATCAAAATAATAAAAAGTATTCTCCTATGAAATAAAATTATTAAAAGGAACAAATCAAACATGTACAAGGATTTGAGGCTTTTCACCGGTTTGACAGATGGGGCTTTGGTTTTTAAGAGGTTACGATACAAATACAATACAATCTACAGGAAGATGAATGCTGCTGGTGTTATTTATTCCCAGAGGCGGATCCAGGGGGTGCAGAGGGGTCCTTGGCCTCCCCTGAAATTTGAATATAGTTTAGCTAGTTAGTAGTTCTAATGCATAGTTCTTGCAGATTAGTTGGTTAGATAATGTATCTCTTACAACCAAGACGAGATAAATTTTTGTCAAATCAGCCTACAAAGATAAATTTTTCCAAAATTTTACCATTCTAAATTCCTGC
This sequence comes from Apium graveolens, assembly GCF_009905375.1. Taxonomy (NCBI): domain Eukaryota; kingdom Viridiplantae; phylum Streptophyta; class Magnoliopsida; order Apiales; family Apiaceae; genus Apium; species Apium graveolens. The sequence goes on along the minus strand of NC_133656.1, from coordinate 8,218,379 downwards.
AAGTATTTGTGCACCAAAAATATTATAATGTTAGTATGATTAGATTTCCTAAATTAATGTTAAATCACAAAAAATGAAATGGAGATGAGATGGGGTTATGTTTTTAACGAGAGTTCGAATGTGATTAAAATTATCTACACTAAACTATAAATTTCAGGAAAAATTAATGAGTTTTTGAATTCACGACGGTATTAATATATCGCAAATAAAATTTGGACCCCCTAAATATTATTTCTGCGTCCGCGACTGCTTATTCCCGACCCTGGAGATGTGGCATTTACACTGCGAGCAATAAAAATTCTGTTGGTACCATTTACACCGCTACTTATTTGTTAATACTCCCTCCGTCCCTAAAAATATTTCCTATTTATATTGGACACGTTTGCCAATGCACACTTTTGATTGTTAATATCTTTAAATTCGTATTAGTATTAAATATAAAAATTTCACTGTATTAAAGTACTGATAAATACATACGAATCCAACGAGATCACTTATGACTATGTTTGATATTATAGATTAGACGTAAATTAGTAGTCAATCGCTTACCGTGAACAGTACCAAAAGTCAAAAGAGGAAACGTTTAACGGGACGGAGGGAGTACTTAATAGTAATAATAATAATAAATAAATAAATAAACATACAAGAAGACAAGTTAGGGGCCGCCGGTGGTGAGCAAATTAATAACAACGGAAGTGTGAATAATGAAACAAGTGGAACAAGAACAAGGCACTGCATTACTCATTTTGTCTCAGTCTCTCTCTTTTTCTATCAACTTTAACATACATATACATTACAAGTTACTTGAAGAGAGGAATGAACAACACACAAAAAAATACCAGAAGAGTTGTTTGTTTTTCAGGTTAAAAATGGAGTTATATCAATGTGTTGGTGGTCGGGTTAATGCTATTACTATTAGGGGCGGCGGAGGAGCAAAACACTCACCAAGCCTACATCCCAATCCTGGGCCGATGATGATTGGACTTTAGGCAAAGTTGCTGCTGAGGAGCAAACTATTTCACAAGATTGAAATTGAGTTGTATTTCAATTTCAAACTTGCCTGTGTTATGCTGTTTCCCGATAACTATCAGCATTCTGTTATCCATTATTACCTTTAGTAATTTGTACTCCTTCCGTCATCGAAGATTTCCTATTTGTGTTGGACACATTTGTCAATGCACACTTTTAATTATTAATATTTTTAATTTCATATTAGTATTAAATATAAAAATTTTATTGTATTAAAGTACTCATAAATACGAATCCAACGAGATCACTCATGACTATATTTGATCTTATAAATTAGACGTAAATTAATAGTCAATCGCTTAATATGAATAGTGTTAGAAGTCAAAATAGGAATTGTTTTATGGGACGGAGGGAGTATTTGTTAGTAACGCTTGCTTATATATATATTATATATATATATATATATTACCTTAAAACCCGTGCGATGTACGGTTCGTACAGATTTTTTTTAATATTATATATATATTTTTTAAAAATTGGAATCCTATTTTTAATTTTGTTCATTTAAAACTTTAAATGACATGACTTCATAATAATTATATTAGTAGACGTATATGCTCATAACTTTTTATAATATTTAAACTTATTTAAAGTGATACCATTGGTAAGGAGGGAAATTTATTATAACGAAATTATTATTTTATTGAGGATAAAAATATAATGTCTTCATTATATTTGGACCTTGAAAAATATTATTTTAACATGTTAATTACTTAATCGATTAACAGTAATTTTATAAAAGATATTTGAAAAATGCAATATTACTGATTGAACGATATAGTTTTATTGATAATTTTATGTGTATTTTTAAAAAAAATAATATTTATGTTTTAATTAAAATTTGATTTTTAGTTTATATCAATAAGATACAAATTACACTTAGTCTAATATTGATTTGATTTATCTCGGATCAATGGTTTATTATTTTATTTTAACCTGATGCCCAATACATCGAACAAATCAAACTAATTATTTTTAGTTTAATTTTAATTTTTTTTAAGTGTGGATCAATAAGATAATTTTGTTTTAGACTGCATAATTAGTATATATTATTTTATTTTTATTTGTTGAATTGTATTTTTACTTTAGTTTTGTGTTAGTATGAATCAATTGTATGATATATTTTTTTCTCCAGGATAAATAAAATATATTATTTTGTTTATCTAAGTTCATTTGTATATTTTTTTAAGAGGACTGATAGTATTATTATTTTATCTTAACCCAATTTACATGACATATCAACTAAATCTTAATAATTATATTTAGTTTGCTTATTAATTTAGCCCGAAATAACAAATTAGAATAATATAGAACTCGACATGAATTAAAATATAAATTGGTAGAAGAAGTTGAATTTAATATAAATTATAATGATACAGAGTTCAATATAAAATAGAATTGAAATTGGTAAAGTAATAGAGAAAGTTGACTTGAATATCAATTAGAATTAGAATTGATTGACCCAATAATTAGAATTGAAATAATTAAGTAAGGGTAATTAAGTAATTTCATCCAGTACCGATCGACCGATTACCAAATTTTTAATGTTTCGTCTATTATAATATATTATAGATTTGACAAAAATTCCACGCCCACGGTTGGCTTCACGTGGCTGTGAAACCAATAAATATGGACTGTTCAAAATATTCAGTAATGATTCAGTGATTCAGTGCGGAAGTCACGCTATCTTCCGCGATAACATTCCGCAATGATTTGACGTCGAATCATTATGGAAGCCACGCCACCTTTCACAATGATATATTACTAAATAAGTACTATATTCCAATTAAGTTATCAATATTAAATAATTTAATTAAAAACTTTTTTTATTGTATAAGTTTAGTAAAATTATGTATTATTGAATAATAAAATTATAATATAAATATCTAAGACTAATAGATTATTTAAAGAAATGCGTATCCCGAATGATTTTTGATTCATACACATGAAGGTTTTTGATTCATAAACTCATGACACCATGAATTTATGATGACTTTATGAATCAAAAATCGTCTTGGGTACACGTTTTTCTACAAATATAATTTTATCATTATGAAAAAATGTTTCTACAAATTTATAAAATATTTTTTTAAGGATATAAATGTGAACATAACAAGTCTACTTCCGAAATAGCTTATCTAATTATATTTAGAAATATATTTATGTGTTTCAAATTTAAATTTATAAAATTTTCTATTTCAAAGAAAAATGATAGAATCTATACTCAAAGTACTTCATTCGTGGTTATGACGTGTTATAATATTTGTAATACGGAATTGTATATTTTTTTTCTAACCGAACTTTATATCATAAACAAAGTGTTCTAAAATTAAAGTTATATTTGTTAAATATTTTATTTTTTATTATTTAGTGTACTTATTTTACCATAATAAAAGGTAAAATAAACAATATTTATGTTTAAAAAAATAAATGATATAAAAATTCTAGTAATATTAACAAGTCGTATCAAAATTGTGGTTAATTTTAAAAAAAATATAAATTTTTTTACTACAAAATATTATTTAAAAAAATACTTCAGGCACTTTCGCTATGAATCATTGCGGAATGTCTCAAAATTTTTAAATTTCGAGCGTTAGTGGCGCGTTGGTTGGTTAGAGTCTTTAATACTCCTCCCACAATGAATCATTGCGGAAGGAGCATTAAATGCACCTCCACCGGCTTTTTTTCATCCTTTTCACATTTTTCTTCTAGATTTTCACCATTTTTCATTTGGAGCTCAAGATTAAAGGTGTGTTTTCTCTTCCTATTTTAATGCCTTCACACTTGTTTAGTTATTCAAGTTCATCTAGTGAGCATGATGATTTTGATTATTTTAAACCCGTAGGAAAAAATCCGGTTTAACGTAAACTTATTTTAGATGATGTTAATGAATTGATAAAAGTTGATACTTATGAATATAAATCTAAGAAAAAATTGGATATGGATGATGATGTTGTTAATATGGAAAAAGAGGAATAGGGTGATCCAATGAGAAAAGGAAAGCAAAAAATGAATAATAGTGATGTTGATGATGGTTTTAATAGAGAAGAAAAAATGAATATAAATGATGATAGTGATGCTAGTGATGATATTGATGATGTTAATAGAAAAGAAAAGTTTGTTAATATAGATGATGATTATGATATGAGTATTGAAAATGTTGGATAATGAATACAACATAGAAGGGGGGGTTGAATGTGTTTTAGAAATGTAACTTGTAAAGATAGTATGGTTTGAATGAAATAATGAGACATGCATAGGAACACACTATCTTTCAAAACTTCACTTAATTTTATATTAAAATCAAATATGTCTTTTGCTACAAATTTCTGAGTTCTTATTATGTTAAGAACTCACTTCTCTCTTGAGAGTTACAAGAAATTTCAGATCTATTTCTTACAGCTAACAAAGCATCCAGTGTTTACTTTATAGAACAGTAAACACTGGTTATTACACAGTATGCATTAACATGTACTAAACCCTATTTTTGGATAATCAAATCTTTCTATTTCCGGCTTAGTGTATCTTTGCTAATCTTGCACGCCTGTGACTTTACTTTTCCAGTTAATCTTGGCCTTTGATCTTGTACTCTTCAAGCTGCTTTTTGTAGACTTGTCAATCCAACTGATTGGATTGTTTGTTGATTGATAATCTTGGATATTGAACTGCTCTGTACTTTGTACTTGAGTTTTACCTCGAGATCTCCAGTTTGGTATATAGAGAACTTGACATCTCGATAAGTATTAGATATAAGATTGTAAAGCTCAGGATTGAGTGTTGGCAGCTTCCCTTGAATGGATGAGGGAGCTTCAAGGGATGTGCTCTCCTTGTGTGTGCCATCCTTATTTCTCCTACCATAAACTTGGACTTGCTCAAATGTTGGTTGTGCAGACTCTGTACAAGATGCATTGGGGATAATTCTCTTTTCAATAGAAACACCCTCTTGAGAGGATGTCTCTAGAATCTGTTTTTTCCCCATTTGTACAACTGCATCCTTTTAGGAGGATACAGAGGTGGCTTAAGTGGTCAGCTCAGTTTTCTTAGCCTTATTTTTTTTGACCAATGGTGACTCAGGTTCTGAATGTTCCTCACCACTCTCATTTATGATTGGTAAAGGTGCCTGCTTTCTCTTCTTTTTACTGTTTTCACCCTTTTGGGAGGATGAAGTGGTTGGTTTCCTAGCTGCTATAGGTATAGAAGAAAGGGTCTCAGCATTGGAAGGTCCCTGTTGGTGTTCCTGTGTTTGTACTTCCATAGGTTCAGGGACCATTACTTTACTAGATTGAGCATTAGCCCTCATGTCAGGCATGGGGTAAGGGTAAGTCCTAAACCTCTCCATCATGAATGTAGTGATTTTGAGACTTACAGGTACCTTGTTCTTTATAGTAAGTGATCCAAATAAAATTTTGGACACTTGCTTACAATTTCCTATTTGTTATCTATCTACACCATTTATCAAATTTATGTCATTCACTTTATAGTTCAAAGCATACATAATGAGTCTAGGAAGAAAAATTTCCTTACCTCTCGACTCCAATGGCATTGTTAGCCTAGTGCTCAGCTCTTCCAGTATGTAGTGTCCTACATTGATCTGTTTGTTGTGAGCCATTGAGTAGACCAACTTCTGGATAACACTAGATATGTTGTCAAACTCTGACTTCCTGCAAGTGAAAACTCTTATCACTGAATCAATCAGGAAGGACCATTCCTTCCTTTGGTGTTTCTTGTTCATGCTTGACAGATTGATCTTCTCAGAATAGTTGATGAAGTCCATGAATTCATATAGCTCATCCTGAGTTAGAGCCTCCACTAGCTTTTCAGTAGGTATTCCTAATGCCATATTGACATCATCCTCAAAGATCTCCACCTGTTGGCCCTTGATTGTGCAGTTTATTACAATTGATACAGTCTGGTTCTCATGCACAATTGTCCTTGTTACTGCTATGTTCCAGAAGTCTCCTAACACATCCAAGTAAAGCATAGGATTAGCAGTAAGAGCCCCTACAAAGTAAGTCTTAGACAAGAACTTCACAAAGCTTTTGAAAGCTTCAGGAGATTGATTTGCATCCAAAAATGCAAGGAAGTTGGTCTCTTTTGGAATAAAGGATACAATAGTGTTTGATGCCATTGAGAAGAGTATGAAGTTTACTGGGTAAGAAAAATTAGTGAGAAAAAGCTTGAAACGAGAGAGAAATTAGTTTTAGATTGAAAAAGCTAGGTCACATAGAGTTCTCGAAGGCGTAAGTATATATGTATCGAGATGTCTGGGTATTTATAGTAAAAGAAAATGACTTATCGAGAAGTCAAAAATAGACGTTTGGAATATACTTATCGAGAAGTCATTTTGAAAGTGAAATACATATCGAGAAGTCATTTTAATAATTCTTGTAGAGAACTAAAAATAAACTTATCAAGATGTTAAATAAATACCCAGTTTGTCCAAAATAGAGTGAATTGTTTCCAATTTTTATTTGAATAAATCAAAATAATATCAGAGTAATTTTGTCAAAAGTATTTTACTAAAATAATTTATTGAATTAAATTATTTCAGTTCTGAGTTATTTATAAGTCTAAAATGATACTTGTAGAGAACTCTATGAGTTAACACTACTAGGGAACTCTATAATGACTTATCGATAAGTCATAATGAAGCTTATCGAGAAGTCACTCGAGAAGTCAGTAAATTGACTTATCGAGAACTCACTCGAGAAGTCTTAAAATGACTTGTTGATAAGTCAGTTAGACTTATCTAGAACTCAGTTCTCTATAAACTTTTGATCACTTTGGTTTCGCCTTGTGTTAATTTTACATATTGAAAATATAAATCAACAATTAGACAGTTTTCTTAGAATTGAAAAATTCCAAGTAAATTTTCATTTTTGAAAAATAAATATGCAGAGATTTCTGAAATATTTACAATTCATATTTCAGTTAATTTCCAATTAAATCAAATTAATTTTGATTTACTAGATTTTAGTCTGGTGCAAAACATTAGCTGGGTTCTTTTCTTAGGATGAAGAATTAAGCATTCCAATTTCACCTACAAGTCTAGTGAAAGTTGCTTGTTATTCCTAATCAATCTAAACAAGAATTACAGAAGGGGGGTTGAATGTAATTCTGACTTCTTTTTGGATTTTAAGAATAATTCTTCTACAGATAAATAACAGTTTTTGATTTGCAATGGTGCGGAATAAGAATATAACAGAAATCAAATCAGAAAGCAATTAAATACTAGTATTTAAAAACTTTCTGATGGATTGAACTTTTCCACCAGAGATATATATTAAGTAGAGAAATATGTGATACAAATAGTAAACAGCTGCTTACAAGTTGAACAACAAGAACTACAGAGAAATTCTTTACATATTTTGCTTTATCTATTTCTCTAGTTTTTCTTGCTAGCTTGGATTGAATCAAAAAAAATGTTCAAATTGCTACCCTTGGTTTATATATCACCAAGTTACATGACAGTATGATAAGAGAATAAGAAAAACTATATCTAGTCTAACTTCATGCTGCTACACTTCTCTTTCCAACATCTTTGAATATTATCTGTTTAGCATGGAAATGGAAATGCTTCTTTGTTCTCTAAATCCTTCAAACAGGCTGCCACATTCCATTTGCATACAACCAACGCATGTGACTGTCAAGTCACTATCAACTGCTCTTTTGAATTTGAACATCTGTTAAACTTAGATTGATCATCCGTTGGAACTTTGTCTGATCATCCGTTGAGGCTTTGTAAATCATCCGTTGAGACTGTCTTCTTGATATTTAACTCTACTTCATTTACACAAGATTACAAGGCATCTAATATTTACAATTAACCATCCTATCTTGCATATCAATCTAGTAGTTAACATAACTTGGACAATCTATAACATCTATTTCACTAAGCTATCCAAGTATGCAGAAATATGCTACTAGTCTTATTGTTACATAAGCTACTCTTTCAACGGATGTTGAAAATGATCATATGTTAAAAGCTACAAAATCACTTAACTAAAATATACTAAGTATTTTGTTCAAGTTATCATCAAGTACACAACATATTCTTAACAATCTCCCCCAATTTATGTCTACTAGAATTGTAGCCATAAATTAAGAGAAACTTGATGATAACAAAATACTTTATGAATACAAAATGAAATACAGTAGATTAAAATTTCAAGTGCTGCAGTTTATTGAAAATTTCTCACAAAGAAAGATTTGTAGAGTGTCTTACAGATCATTTTCAAGGTGCTCCTCTAGACTGAGCAAATTAAGATCATTTCCTTGATTGCCTTGACTTCTTTCCCAGCTTCACATCATTCTCTTCAATCTGGTTTTGGAGTTCTCTGTAAAATTCTGATTCTTCATTATTTATTAGATCCATCTTTTCTTGCATCTCTTTTAGAGTTCCATTGCTAGCAATCTTTAGCTGATCTTCCAATCTGAAGAATCTTCTAATGTTTTTTTCATCCTTGAACTCCATGATCCAGTATGGCCTCAAATGCACCCTATCTCCAGTGAAGGGAATAGTCAATACTCTTGGGAGTACATTTGGTCCTCTCCAGCTATTTCTTATCTCCTCAATCTTGTTTAGTACCATTTTTTTGGCTACTATGTTGAATCCAAAGTTTTTTTTGATTGAGGAGAAGACAGTCACTAGAGTAGAATATCCTTCATTGAGAATTCTGTGAAGTGGCCAAGTAATTTCTTTACCACCCTTGTACTTGAAGACTAGTCTCTTTGGAAGGTGCTTATAGGCATCAATAGATCTGACTTCTTCAAGCTCATCCAGATAGAAATTTATGTCTGTAAATTCTTTGATGTCACATATGAAGAGTTGATCTCCTTTGTTGACAGTAGGTTTGGGTTTGGCCATTTGCTTGGATTTGAGCTTGGTAGGCTTGACTGTTTTGACCACTATTTCTTTTGTCTTCCTTTGTTTGGAAAAAATAGGAAGATTTAGATCAGGAAGAGGCAAGTTATCCCAATATATAGGCTCATCCTTTGGAACAACTGGATCACCATGAGAGGTGATGTTGGGATCAACCTTGAATTCAGCCTCCTTCACAGAGGGTAAGACTGATTGGCTTGTGGTTATAGATTGAGCTGGCATGTAATCTTCCTTGTCTTCATTAAAATCTATCTTCCTCTTTGCATGCATCTTGTATCTAAACCTTCTCTTTATCTGCTTTGGTTCTTCTTTCTTTCTTTATCTAGTTTCTTAGATGTCTCAGTTGGCAATATAGCTTCTGTGATTGCAGGCTTCTTAGCTTGGTTCTTGGCATCTAAATCATCTTGCTTTTGTTGTTGTTTGAGGCTCACCTTTTCTTCTTTCTTAGCCTCTGCAAATTGTGGATGTCCATCCACTACACATATCAGTTTACCATTTCTGTAGATTTTGGCGTTCCTTTTCTGTAGCACTGAGTCTCTAGGATCTTTGAAGAAAGCTATGGACTTTCCAAGCAGCTTCTTTTCATCTGGCCTAGGGGTTTCATATGATAGGTCAAGTGGATTTTTGTCTGAGATTTTTGGATAATTTCTTATTTTGGCTTAAAAATCCCACTAGCCTTTGGAGACTTGATTGTTGAGGGTTAACCCCTTTCTAAGTTCCCTAGGCTCATTTCATTTGCTAAAATTTGTCTCAATTGAGAGAAGTGAGAGAAGACCTTGTCTTTCTTCTCAATTTGACCAAACTTCTTTTGAATTTCTTCATTAATCTTCTTCCACTTATCATCCAGCTCTTTCTCAGCTGCTTCTATATCAATCCTTTTCAGTTTGTCTTTTGATTTCAGTTTTGTTGCTGCTAGATTGATTTGATCAATGCTATTCCCCCCTCACTTGTTGACTCCCCCTGGCTAACTGGGATGATAGAGTCTTTCTCCCTCCTTTTGTTAGCATCAAGTTGAGTAGAGGTAGGGAGTTGTGCAGCCACCACTATTGGAGAAGACTTCTTTGAGCATCCTGATTTGCAAGTATCTTGGCCACTGACTTCTGCACATTTTTCAGTCTAGAGTCCATGGCCTCAACCTTCCTATTCAAATCAGATTCCTTTCTGAGCTTTTGAGCTATTTGAGTCATGGTGGTGCCTGGAAGCCTAACATCCAACCTTGATACAAAGTCTTGTTTGACTTTTGAAATTTCATGCTTGATGGCATCTGCATTCTGACTTTGTTGGAGAGCTTGAATCTTATGCAATTGTAGAGATTTTTGGTGAGCTGAAAGTAGTCTTTTAGTGCTAGCATTTATGGATGCTTGAATTGCTATTTGGGTGTCATGAATAAGCTTGAATAGTGTGGATTGGAGATGTTGATATGAGCATTCCTTGTATAGAATCCATGATGGGTTTCTGCATCTCCCTCTATGCTCATGCTTTCATCCTCATCATCCTCACCACCATCTCCAAATAAGACTTCAGTCAATTCAAAGTCATTACCAGCTGTGGAGGGCATGACAGTTATAGCATCCTTTTCTCTTTGCATAGAAGCAGTAGTGTGCACCAGGTTCAAAGTCTTCTCAGCATACTCATTGCCCTGTCCAGCTTGAATTTGATATGCCGGAACAAGATGAGTAAATGTCTCAGCATCCAAAGAGATAGAATCTATTACAGCTTGATATTCTTCCTAAAACTGTCTCTCTTTTTCTGCATCACCGAAATTCATTAACTCACCAGCATTGGTTTCCATCCTTATCTCTCATGTACCTGCTTTTCTCTCATATTCTCTCTATTTTTGCATCAAGGGCTCCCCTTGGCTTCCCCCTCACACCCTCACCTTCACCTACTAAGGTGGAACTCCCATCACTCACTTTTTCCAAGTTGGAAGAAATAGCTTGCATGATTTCACTCTTTTCCTCTCCTTTTTCCTGAGAGCAAATCAGCCTCTCACTCAATTCACTCCCTTCCCTCAGTCCTAGGAGTGATTGTACAACTACTAGATCATCTGCACTTGTAACATTTGTTAAAGTTTGAAGTGGTGCAGTGATACTCAACGGATGAGGAACATCCGTCGAAATAGTAGTTGAGAGTTTCAACGGATGACTGCTGTTAAGCACATCCGTCAAGATACAATCACTAGTCGACGGATGAACCATATTTGTTGAGATAAAAGAGATGATAGAGTTTGGTGTAGAGACTACTGTAGAATCTGTGGTGATTGATTTGAGATTGGGCACAGTATTCTCGGTAGAATCTAAAAGAAATGGCAAGTGAGCCAACAAAATATCTAAAATATGATGCTCACTTGCTTGGATTTTTGGCTCCTTCATGAGAGTTAAAGATGGAGAATCAGGAATTGATGTATGAATCATATCTACATCCAGTGAATGTGTGGGTGAGTTTGGTGTGTTTGGTGCTTCTATAGTTAATAATTTTGGCTGTGACTCCACATTTATTGGAGTCATATCAAACTGACTTTAAGAAGGTGCATGTACTGAGTCTTTGACTATAGTAGGCACTGTGTGTACACCCTGTGTATCCCCAATGTGTTTAGATTTCTTCTTTCAAGCATAGGTTTGTGGTGAGCTTGTGTCCCTTACCCTTTTGGCCAGTGCTCTTGGCTGAGAGCTTTGTTCAATAGTTACATCCTTTTGGGAGGATGCAACTAGCAATATGCTAATATCTTTATTAATCACTACAGTTTGTTGGAAAACTGCAGTGTGGCTAGGCTGGGATTCAGTCACCTCTCCAACCTTATTCTTAGGGCTTCTTTGATGTTCACCCAGTCCCTCACCAGCCGCACTTCCCTTCACACTCCCCTCTTGGTTTTTAGTGGATTTTACAACCAGCTTCTGTTGAGAGAAACTAGAGGGGGCTTTCTTTGACTTGGGTTTTGAAACTTTTGGTTTTGTGGCTTGGGCAGGCACCTGTTTGGTCACTGTCACAGGTGCCATGGCCACAGTTTATGGCAAAGAAGCAGGTGGTTGAGAAGTAGTAGTAGAGACAGAGACATTTACCTCACTTACCTGAGGTAATTCTATGGTTGACATGTAAACTAAGAGGACCTCACTGTGATGGTCTGCCCTATTTAAATCAACAATAACCCTTCTTTCTTGAACCCAACAATCAAGCTTGTTGATTGGGTTCTCAATAATAAGATCTTCAGAAACAAAGTTAGCCAATAACATAAAGAATCTAGCATAATATATGTTTTTAGACCTTTTCTTAATGTCTCCTAGCTTATAACCTAATTCAAACAGAATATACTCACTAAAATTATGATACATATCACTAAGCAACATATATAACATGTTTACAAGTGAATTAGTCACTGCATCAAAATTACTAATTTTCCCAAAAAAAACTTTAATAAAAGAATCACAGAGAAAGCTCCACTCCTTTCTTAGGCCTTTTCTCCTGACATCACCTAGCTTGGTGGGGTCAAAAGCATAGCCCATAGAACTGAGCATGGAACTCACATCTGTGTCTGCATGTGGGCTTAGTGTATTATTCTCAGGCAATTGAAAACATGCACGAATTATATCACTGTTTATGCAATAGTTTGTACCTTTGAGAGAAAAGGTAATGGTTTTGTCACTTGAGTTGTAAACAGCAGTGGTCCATATCTCTTCAACCACTTCACAGTAGATAAGAGGAGACTCCAGCATAGGATACTTCAGTTTGCAACTTCGAATGAAGTCCATCACTTTGTGATAATCATTAGAAGCAACAATCTTCTTGTTTACTAGTGCAACGAAGTTGTTCTTTTTGTACACAAACCCAGACTGGGACATGATCTTGACTACTGGTGCCATTTCTGAGAATTAGAATAGTTTGCAGAGAAAAAGATTTTGCTTTGGAAAAGAAATAGTTAGGGAAATTGCTTGACAAGGATAAATGTAAAGAATAGAAATAAAATTAGCTTTTATACTTACTCAGAAATAAAACTTTCAAAAATTATAAAGTGAAATAAAGTAACCAATTAAAATTAGCCCAAAATAGCCGTGTAAGAAAAAAGAAAACTTTCAAAATTCTAAGATTATCCGTTGAAATATACATACAGGCTGTAAGTAAATTCGACGGATGATGCTCAAAATTAACGGCTAAGATTGAGTACAATTCGACCGATGATGATAAAATTACCCAGAGTAATAATTGATATTTCGACGGATGATATAATTCAACAGATGTTCAATTTCAACGGATAATGAACATCCATTGAGATACAAATTCTGACTTAGCCAAAATTTTATCTAAGAAAGAAAATATCAACTTTTACTGAAGTGCTACTTCATAACATGCTCTCTAATGAAGTGGTACTTGATGTCAATGTGCTTTGTTCTTGAATGTTGTACTGGATTCTCTGTGATGGCAATAACACTTGTGTTATCACAGAAAATAGGAATCTTATTCACTTGTAGACCCTAGTCCAACATTTGATTTTTCATCCATAAAATCTGTGCACAGCAACTACCAGCAACAATATATTCAACTTCAACTATAGTAGTAGAAATTGAATTTTGCTTTTTACCGAACCAAAATACTAGCTTGTCTCATAGAAATTAACAGGTTCCTGTTGTACTTTTTCTATCAATTTTACAACCTGCATAATCTGCATCTGAATAACCAGTTAGATTAAAGCCAAAATCTCTAGGGTACCAAATGCCAAGTTTTGGTGTTCCCTTGAGATATCTGAAAATTCTTTTAATAGCTATCAAATGAGATTCTCTAGGATCAGCCTGAAATCTAGCACAAAGACAAGTAGCAAATATTATGTCTGGCCTACTAGCTGTTAAATATAAAAGTGAGCCAACCATACCTCTATAGCTTGAAATGTCCACAGACTTTTTGTAATGACCCCAAATTTTGGAATTTTTGAAACTCTGATGAATAGTAACTTTTTTTGCTGATGATGCTGAATAAGGAAAATTATCAAATCACACTATATAGGAGTACTATTATGGAAATTCTGAGATCATATTAGTATTCCATAAAGTAAATGAGTGTATGTAAAGGTCGTCAGAATTTGAATTCGAACACTTTGATTTTTCCCAGAAATCTACCAGATACCAAAAGAATTAAGTATAAGGAAACATGATTAAAAGGATTTAAATTCAAGGATTATAAGAGTGGATCATTAAAGGAATATAAAATATTAAGAAAGGTTTATGGAAGCCCAAGTAACAAGATCCCGAACATGATCCCTCAAACGATTAATGAGAACGAGAGTTAAGCGAACCGTAAAACAAATAAGCGACCAAGAGACAAGCTTGTTCAAGAAGTTAAGGGACTATGACATCATCAGATCACAAGATAATGACAAATGGCTAGCTAGTGATGTGAACAAGATGATGTATGCAAAGGAGGAAGATATTTGTTCAAGATTGATTCCCATCCACATGTTTTTAACACCTAACTTACCTATGTTAATTTGGAACCAAGCAATTCATTTCATTTTCTAAGACAAACAAGAAGCATTTTCATTTCTTAATTTCTTCCCTTGCTCTCGGCCAAAACCAGAGCAGCAACTTCAAACTGCCTTATCTCCTTCAATACTCACTCAAATATTATGTTCTATAGCTCTTTGGAAATGTATTGAGATGTCCTACAACTCTTGTTCACAAGTCTCGTCCAAATAATCAAGGTAAGACCCTTATAAAACTTCTGGACCTTTAAATACTAAGTTTGTTTTCTTGAATTTTGGGATGTTTTGGATGGATGAGTAGTTTTAATGATTAAGTTTGAATTGAACTTTGATTGTTAAGTAGATTAACTGATTATGGAGATGGTATAATATTGAATTGAATTGAGGATCTTGAGCTTGTATTGGCTAAGATAAGTAGCCTAGGTTTAAATCTTGAAGTTCTGGATGGATTGTAGTTGGAAGGGATTGATTTGGAGTGGTAAAAATATTGGAGATCGCTAAGTTCTAGCCGGCATAATGCCCGATTTTCCTTAACTGTTTCTGTACTTAACTTTAGGACCCGTGAACTCAATTTAAGATTTTGACCTTTTCCATGTTTAGATAGTTCATGTTACAAGCTTTGTTTTGATATGTCGTTCTCCTAAATCCGAGTTACGAGCGATGAGAAATGACCGTTTTAAGTAACGGCGTTTCGCGAGCGAACCCCGAAACCTCGAGTAACTTTGAGACCATAATTGAGACCCTTAAATGATTAATCAAAACACGAAACAATTATGTAAGGTGGATTAGGAAGTTGGTAAAGTACTCGCGAAAGAGTCGCCTTAAAACTTTTTATGGTTAATTTTATAAAAAATGGTGGAGCCGAGGGTACTTGAGCGACTTATGTAAATCGTTAAGCGCAAAAGCGAATGTTAGGGTCTAAGTGGATAAAGTCTAGTTTCTTAAGAGACCGTGGTTTAATTCCGGCTTATGTTGTTATTTATAGGTTACCGGACTCACTTTAAGCTTAAGTCAATCCCGGAACACCGAGGCAAGTTTTCTACCCGTATAACTGTTGTTGTGATGTATATATGTATATGCATTATCTTATGATAAATGCATGGTTGTTATTAGCAAATCTTGCGATATATTGGAGCATGTTGATATGATATATATGAATGCCTGTTTCAGAATCTTGATATCCTGTTATCGATTCAATTTTTTATAAACTGCATAATACCTATGCTAGAGATAAGCAGTACTTGCGTATACCCTTAGTATAGGGGACCCAGAGTTGAACATTTTTCTAAACCGGGAGGCGATGTTCCCGAGTATATTATATATATATATAGTTTTCAAAACTATTAATCGAATAATGTTTATTCGATAGTTTTAAATTATAAGTGAATATTAGTTTGAATATTCATTCGAGGACTTATGACTCCGTTTATTTTATTAAATAATATTTTTTATTTTCTTGAAGAATAATGTTTCGTTATTCGCCAAGTATTCGAGAAATGATTGATATCGTCAATAATTCTTACCTTAAATATTTTTAGAAAGTTATTTTCAAAACTTTTACTTCATTTGCTTTGATAAAAGCTATTTGTTATTGGAATATTATTTATAGCATAATATTCAGATATTCTTTGATTATCTTGGAATTGATTTATTCTATCAAATCATCCTTATTCCAAACGCTTTCAAAAATGTTTTCGAGTCTTCAAAATGATTTTAAAAGTTAGAGCGGATCCCAAAACTCATTTTCAAATTTAAGATCTTCCTTACGAAGGGGATTTAAATACTCGCTCAAAACCTAAGAGATCCGGCTCTGTGGTGTATTTTATATTCGCAATGAAGTTGCTGATTTGATAAAGAGCTTCTGATTACTTGCCCAACATTCGGGAAGTAAGTCCTTTTAAATGAGTCGGCATAAGTGACAGGCCGTGGTACGGTCTATCAAAGTGTAAGTGGCTGGGTGGCAGTCCATCAACGCGTAAGAGGCCGGGTGGCGGTCCAGCACAAGGTCCTAATATGGCCAGGGTGATGACCGGTAGGGGATTCATCCATCTACTAGTAGAAAATGTTACTTAATTGGTATCTTTACCTGATCAAAAAGATATCAGGTTTATGCCAAAGTTTTCTTCTTTCCAAATTCATTGGGTATTACAACTCTGTTTATACTGTTCATAACAGTGGTTTTCAAGTCTTATCTTGTTGTCTCATCTATGTGGTGAACTTTTGAAACTGATTATACCTTAATCGGTGGTAGTTCAAGTAGTATTTGGAAAATATATTAGTATATTGGAGTATCTTTTAACTTCATCTTTTCAACTTATATCTAGTAAATGATTATCTTATGCATGACAAAGATTTTCAGAAAAATGTTGAGACAAGGTTAGATATATGAGATCACCTTGCAGCGATATTTTTATACAGTTATAAACTGGAACTCTATGTATATTATGCATGGAAGAGGACTTCCAAGATTTTGAAAAGTATATATACATATATACTTAATATTTTGCAACTTGGTCGCGTTAAGATATCAAACTTGGTTCACTTCTGCTTGCCTAAGACATTCATGAGTACTATGAAGATGCTCATATATTTTTAATTATTATACATGTTATTTTGGTGGGCTTGTTGCTTACCCTTTCTTTATTCTTTCATCAGACAACAACAGCTAGACAAGATGAACAGGACCAAGCTCTTGATTCGCGAACGGATAGGAAATGTTCCGCAGTTTCCCGTAGGCATTGATGTCGCTGTAGCGGAGGTAGGAACTACCAATAGGCTAGGTTTTCAACTGTTGATGTGCCAGACTTATGTATATTTATGAACTGTAATAATGGCAAAGAAAATGTAAATTTATTCAGAAACCCTTTTTAGGTGTAATGATTTATAATTGTGGAATAAAATGATTTGTGTTATTTTTGGTATTTATCTTTGAGACTATAACTTGTGGTGTGTGCGTATATTGTGGGGTCACAATACGCAGTAGTTGGTTGTTTATTAAGATTGAGTGTTATTAAGGGATATGGAATTCGTGACAACCTGGATCCCCGACCCTGTATTTGGGGGTGTTACACTTTTCAGTAGTGTTTAATTCAAGTTTAGTTGCAGTGACCATGGGATTTTTTGCAGATGTGCAATCCATTAGATCAAATTTCTTCAAAAGATCATAAATATATTTGGTTTGACTAGTGAATATTCCATCACTAACTTGCTTAACTTGTAAACCAAGAAAGTAAGTTAGTTCTCCCATCATGCTCATTTCATATTTACTTTGCATCAGTTTGGCAAACTTTTTGCAAAGTTTTTTATCTGTAGAGCCAAATATAATATCATCTACATAAATTTGAACAAGTATACTAGAGCCATTAACATTTCTAAAGAATAAGGTTTTGTCAACAGTACCTCTGGTGAAGTAATTTTCTAAGAGAAACTTTGACAAAGTATCATACCAGGCTCTAGGTGTTTGCTTCAGTCCATAAAGTGCTTTCAAAAGATAGTAGACATATTCTGGAAAATTTGGGTCTTCAAAACCAGGAGGCTGACCGATATAGACTTTTTCCTTCAAATCTCCATTTAGGAAGGAACTTTTGACATCCATTTGATAGACTTTGAAATTGGCATGAGCTGCATATGCTAAGAAAATTCTGATGGCTTTAAGTCTTGCAATAAGAGCAAAAGTTTCATCAAAATCAATTCCTTTTTGTTGAAAGTAGCCCTTAGCAACCAATCTAGCTTTGTTCCTGACAACTATGCCATTTTCATCTATCTTGTTTCTGAATACCCACTTGGTGTCAATAGGATTCTTTCCTTTAGGCTTGGGTACCAGCTTCCATACTTTATTCCTTTCAATTTGGTTTAACTACTCTTGCATAACTAGAACCCAATCAGGATCCAACAGAGTTTCTTCTACCTTTATGGATCTTTGACTTGTAGTTGGGGCTCTTTCTACTTGTGATCTGTATTGGCCCTCAATTTCTATTGAAGGTTCAACGGATGTTGAGTTCTGCCTTTCGACGGATGATGTAGATTGTCTTCCAACGGATGATGCACTTGGTCTTTCGATGGATGTTGAATTATGTGCTTCATTAGTTGTAGATTTTTCTGTATTTTCCTTGGACATTGGTTTCGATCACTTTCATCATCACTGTCTTCACCAACCATCTTAACATTGTCAAATTTGAGGCTTTCATGGAAATTTCCATCTTGTAGTCCTTCAATCTTTTTGTCATCAAACACAGCATGTACAGATTCCATAACATTGTTGATTCTTAGATTGTAGACTATATATGCTTTTCCAATAGCATATCCAAAAAAATGCCTTCATCTGCGTTGGCATCAAACTTCCCATGCTGATCAGTTTGATTCCTTAAGATATAGCATTTACAGGAAAAGACATGAAGAAAGTTTAATGTTGGCTTCCTATTCTTGAACAATTGGTAGGGAGTCATGCATTTTTCTTGATTAACCAAAGAGAAATTTTGAGTGTAGCATGCAGTATTTACAGCTTCAGCCCAAAAGTATGTTGGTAACTTTGATTCTTCTAGCATAGTCCTTGCTCCTTCAATAAGAGATCTATTTTTCCTTTCCACCACACCATTTTGTTATGGGGTTCTTGCTGCTGAGAATTCATGCATGATACCATTCTCTTCACAAAATGATCTCATCACAGAATTCTTGAACTCAGTTCCATTGTCACTCCTGATTCTTCTTACTTTGAAGTCAGGATGATTGTTGACTTGTCTTATGTGATTGATGATGATTTCACTAGCTTCATCTTTGGGCTTCAGAAAATATGTCCAAGAGAACCTTGAGAAATCATCCAAAATTACTAGACAATACCTTTTCTTTGAGATTGACAATATGTTTACTGGGCCAAATAAATCCATGTGCAGTAATTGTAGAGGTTCTTCAATTGTTGAATCAAGCTTCTTTCTGAATGATGCTTTGATTTGCTTTCCCTTTTGACATGCATCACATAGTCCATCCTTTGAGAAATCCACTTGAGGAATACCTCTCACCAAGTCTTTTTTGACTAGCTCATTCATAGTCTTAAAATTGAGGTGGGACAGCTTCTTATGCCATAGCCAACTTTCATCTTGACTTGCCTTGCTAAATAGCAAGTGACAGATTCTGCATTTGATGAGTTGAAATCAGCTAAGTACACATTTCCTTTTCTCACTCCAGTAAGAACCACTTTGTTGCTTCTCTTGTTGGTCATAACACAGGCTTCAGAATTAAATGTTACTGAGTTGCCCTTGTCACAAAGCTGGCTGATACTCAACAAATTGTGCTTGAGTCCATCCACTAGGGCAACCTCTTCAATGATGACATTATCTTTTGAAATCAAGCCATATCCCACAGTATAACCCTTGCTGTCATCTCCAAAAGTGATACTTGGGCCAGCTCCTTCCTTGAACTCAGTGAGCAGGGTAGAATCTCTAGTCATGTGCCTTGAGCACCCACTATCCAAATATCAAAGATTCTTTCTATTTCCATGCACACAATAAAATCAAATCAAGTTGATTTTGGTACCCAAGTTTCCTTAGGTCCTGTTTTGTTAGCCTTTTTCTTAGGTTTCTTGGCTTTGTCTTCATTTGACTTAGGTACTTGAAGTTCATCCTTAGTCAATTGAGTAGAACCCTTAAAACTATTCATCATTACAGAATTATCATGCACAACTTGATTAACATGGAAAGGCATGTTCTGTGCAAACATGTTATTCCAATAAGGCATGCTAAATGGTATTTGTGGCATGTTAAATGCAACATAATATGGATTTTGTGCAAATGGCATGTTAGCATACTGTGCATTCAAATTGTGTGCAGGAATAACATTTACAGGCATTGTAGGCATGCTGGGAAATAAAGATGGTGCAGACATGGGAGCAGGAATAACAAGTTTGCAATTAATAGACAGGTGATTAACACTACCACACTTAACACAGATTTTTCTTGGTGCATATTTATCATGTGTGTAGTTGCCATGTTTGTTAATTCCTACTTTCCCATTTCTATTATTTTTCCTTTTTGACTCTGCTTTCACTTCAATTTTTTCCAACCTGTCATTCAATTGCTTGATAGACAGATGACCTACATTAACTCTTTTGTTCTATTTCACTTGACTTGTTTCTCCTGGAACAAAGTTCTTAGAAACTGATCCATATTTTTCATTTAATTTGGATAGCTTAGCTTTGCTAACTGGTTTACTTATACTCAACGGATGTGGCTCATTTTCTTTCAACGAATAATCCTTTTGATTATTCGACGGATAATTTTCATCATCCGTTGAATCCACATCCGTTGAAAGTCCTTCAACCAGATTGGAATCAATTTTCTCCCTGTTCTTTTTCTAGGCTGCATCACAAAAAGGATTCTATACCTTGAACTTTAGTAATTTGAGCATGGACATCTCTGGATGATTTCCATGCCTTAATTACTTCTTGTTCTCGTTCAAGTTGCTTTCTTAAAATCTCCTATTTCTTCAAGGATTCAGTTAGTTCATCCTTAGAAATCTTGCATTCTATTTTCAATTTTTCAAACTCAACAAATTGAGTTTCTAACACATTGTTTCTTTCACTTAAAAACACATTGTTCTCTTTAATTTTATTGTTTTCTTTAGTGAGAGACTTGAGTGTAACACACATGTGATATAATTCAGTAGACATGTCATTTATGGCATCATTACACTCAGCTTTAGATAAATGAGCTAGATTGGTAGTGATTACCTGATTGCTTGATGAACTTGTTTCTGTTTCATCTGATTTGTCCATAAGTGCTAGATTGACATAGCTTGTATCTTCATCCTCTTCCAATCCATCTGCAACCCAGTTATTTTCTTGTATAATGAAAGCCCTTTCCTTTTGCTTGAGCAACTCAAAGTATTTTTGCTTATAATCAGCAGGCTTAAACTTCTTTTTACCGGAATCAGGCTTTCTACACTTAATGGAAAAATGACCTGCCAAGCCACACTTGAAACACTTGAATTTAGACTTATCAACCATGTTTCTGTTTGACTTAGCTGCTCCAAAATTCTTCTTAAATTTGAGCTTGGCAAATCTCCTAGATAGAAAAGCAAGATGCTCATCTATGTCATCCATGTCATCTTGACTAAGATGATCTTCATGTTCAGCTACTAGCCCTTTACCTTTTCCTTCTCAAACTCTAGGGTTTGGTGCAGAATCAACAGCTTCAACCTTTATCTCCTTCTCCTTTTCTTACTCAACAACTAATGCAATGGACCCTCCCTTCTTTCTTCCTTTCTCCATCTTCTCATCTTGCTCTATTTCAAGCTCATAGGTTTTTAGGATACCATACAGTCTATCCAAGGTAAATTCCTTGTAGTCTTGAGAATTTCTAAATGAGACTGTCATTGGCTTCCATTCCTTTGGCAGAGATCTAAGGAATTTGAGGTTTGAGTCTTTTATTTGATAGACCCTTCCATGCAGTTTTAGAGCATTCAGTAGTTTTTGGAATCTACTAAAAATGCCAGTGAGTGACTCACTATAGAAATGCTCATATTGTTGAATCAAGAGTTGCATTTTGTTCTCCCTTACTTACTCAGTTCCATCTCATATAACTTGAATTATATCCCAGACATCCTTAACAGTTTTGCAGTTTATGATGTTGTCAAACATGTCACTGTCAATACCATTAAACAGAATGTTCATGGCCTTTTTATCCTTTTGAACTTGTTCTTTATCTGGATCAGACCATTCTGCTTATGGCTTTAGAACTGATGCTTAATTTCTTGTAGCAGCTCTCATAAGGACAATTGGACCTTTCTCAATGCAGTCCACTTATGCTTCATCTTGAGATAGGAGATGCAGGTGTATCTTCACCTTCCAATGGTGATAGTTGTCTTTGTCCAGAAATGGAATCTTTACTCCAACATCTTTTCTGTTCATCTTCTTAGTTGTTGTGATCTTTAAACTCTTTTTTCTTCAAGAGCTTGCTCTAATACCAATTGTTATTCCCAAACAATCTAAACAAGAATTACAGAAGGGGGGTTGAATGTAGTTCTGGCTTCTTTTTGGA
The DNA here is from genome assembly GCF_009905375.1 of Apium graveolens. Classification (NCBI taxonomy): domain Eukaryota; kingdom Viridiplantae; phylum Streptophyta; class Magnoliopsida; order Apiales; family Apiaceae; genus Apium; species Apium graveolens. Next base: position 8,195,971 of record NC_133656.1, on the reverse strand, counting down.
TTTTAAGAATAATTCTTCTACAGATAAATAACAGTGTTTGATTTGCAATGGTGCGGAATAAGAATATAACAGAAATCAAATCACAAAGCAATTAAATACAAGTATTTAAAAACTTTCTGGTGGATTGAACTTTCCCACCAGAGATATATATTAGGTAAAGAACTCTGTGATACAAATAGTACACAACTGTTTACAATTTAAATAACAAGAACTACAGAGAAATTTTTCACAGATTTTGCTTTATCTATATCTCTAGTTTTTCTTGCTAACTTGGATTGAATCAAAAAAATGTTCAACTTGCTACCCTTGGTTTATATATCACCAAGTTACATGACAGTAAGACAAGAGAATAAGACAAACTATATCTAGTCTAACTTCATGCTGCTACACTTCTCTTTCCAGCATCTTTGAATATTATCTGTTTAGCATGGAAATGGAAATGCTTCTTTGTTCTCTAAATCCTTCAAACAGGCTGCCACATTACATTTGCATACAACCAACGCATGTGACTGTCAAGTCACTATCAACTGCTCTTTTGAATTTGAACATCTATTGGAACTTAGATTGATCATCCATTGGAACTTTGTCTGATCATCCGTTGAGGCTTTGTAAATCATCCGTTGAAACTGTTTTCTTGATAGTTAACTATACTTCATTTACACAAGATTACAAGGCATCTAATATTTAAAATTAACCACCCTATCTTTCATATCAATCTAGTAGTTTACATAACTTGGACAATCTACAACATCTAGTTCACTAAGCTATCCAAGTATGCAGAAATGTGCTACTAGTCTTATTGTTACATAAGATACTCTTTCAACAGATGTTAAAAATGATCATCCATTGAAAGCTACAAAATCACTTAACTAAAATCTACTAAGTGTTTTGTTCAATTTATCATCAAGTACACAACATATTTCTAACATTGCTTCATCCAAAGGTTTAGTAAAAATGTCAGCTAATTGTTTTTCTGTTAGAACAAAAATGAGCTCAATAGTACCATTTGTAGCATGTTCTCGAATAAAATGGTACCTTACATCAATGTGCTTTTTCTAGAATGATTAACTGGATTAGCCACTATAGATATAGCACCGGTATTGTCACATATAATTGGAATTTTGTGTAACACTAGGCCATAATCCATTACCTGATTTCTAATCCAAAGAACTTGAGCACAACAACTTCCGGCAACTATGTATTCAGCCTCTGCTGTAGAATTTAATACAAATTGTTGTTTCCTGCTATACCAGGATACAAGTCTTTGTCCAGGAAATTGACAGCTTCCACTAGTACTCTTTCTGTCAACCCTGTATCCCGTAAAATCTGCATCTGTGTAGCCAACAGCTTCAAAACCAGTTCCCTTAGGATACCATAATCCCAAGTTTGGAGTCCCCTTCAAGTATTTAAAAATCCTCTTCACATCCATCAAATGTGATTCTTTTGGATTGGCTTGAAATCTTGCACACAGATATTTAGGAAACATGATGGCTGGTCTACTTGCAGTTAAGTAAAACAATGATCCAATCATCCCTCTATAGCTTAAAATATATACACTTTTGCCCTTTTTTATCTTCATTTAACTTTGTTGCTGTAGACATAGGTGTAGATGCAGGTGAACAATCAACCATGCCAAACTTTTTCAATAAATATTTGACATACTTAGTTTGGCTGATGAATATTCCATCACTTCTTTGACTGACTTGAAGTCCAAGAAAGTAACTTAATTCCCCCATCATACTCATTTCATATTCACTCTGCATAAGCCTGGAGAATCTTTGGCAAAACTTTTCATTGGTAGAACCAAAGATAATAGCATCCACATAAATCTGAACTAGGATCATATCATCACCATACTTTTTGTAGAAGAGAGTCTTGTCTATGGTACCTTTAGTGAATCCATGTTTAATCGGAAATTCTGATAGTGTGTAATACTAAGATCTAGGTGCTTTTTTGAGTCCATAGAGAGCCTTAAGTAATTTGTATACAAAATTTGGAAATTCTAGATCTTCAAAACCAGGTGGCTATTGAACATAAACCTCTTTCTCCAACTCACCATTAAGGAATGCAATATTCACATCCATTTGATATAACTTGAAATTTGAATGTGCAGCAAATGCTAGAAAAATCCCTATTGCTTCAAGTCATGCAACTGGAGCAAAAGTTTCATCATAATCAATTCCTTCCTCTTGTGAGTAGCCTTTTGTAACCAACCTTGCTTTGTTTTTGGTAACAATTCCATTTTCATCCATCTTATTCCTGAACACCCATTTTGTTCCAATAATACTTCTGTTATTGGTGCAGGAACCAATTTCCAAACTTTATTTCTTTCAAACTGATTTAGCTCTTCTTGCATTGCAGATATCCAATCAGGATCAAGAAGGGCTTCTTCAGTTTTCTTTGGCTCAACTTGTGACAGAAAACATGCATGAAGACATTCATTTGTAGTTGAACTTCTAGTCCTCACTCCAACAGTTGGATCACCAATAATTACTTCTCTAGTGTGACTTCTATCCCACTTCCTTGTGTGAGTTTGTTGACTTGTATTTTCTGCTTCTTCTTCATCACCGGCATGACTTCCAGAATTTTTTCCTCTTTCTCCCCCAGAGTTTGTGCTGTCAAATTCAGGTGTTTGAGATGAGATTCCATTCTCATGATTCACTTAATTATCTGGCTCTTCTACAATTCTGTGATTTGTGTTGATTTCAGCTTCATAATCAGAGTCATTATCAATGTTGAGTTTTTCAAACTTAAGGGCTTCAACTTCATCTTCATCAAGGCATTCCAAGCCTAGACACTTGTCATCATCAAAAGTAACATCTGTGCTTTTCATAATTTTCTTTTGTTCAATCGCATAGACTTTGTATGCAGTTCTCTCTAGTGAATATCCCAGAAAAATTGCCATACAATTTTAGAGTCAAATTTTCCCACATATTCAAAGTTGTCCTTTAGCACATAACACTTCCTTCCAAACACATGAAGATGTTTCACAGTAGGATTTATTTTAGACAAGATTGAGTAAGGTGACTTGCCAAGATTTTTGTTAATAAGATATCTATTCTGAGTATAACATGCAGTGTTCACAGCTTCTTCCCAAAAATTAGTTGGCAATTTTGCATCGTGCAGCATTATTCTAGCAGCCTCTACTAGTGTTCTATTCTTCCTCTCAACTACCCCATTTTGCTGAGGTGTTCTAGCAGCTGAAAACTCTTGAACAATGCCCTTGTCTTTGCAGAATTCAGTTAAAGTTGCATTCCTGAATTCTGTTCCATTGTCATTCCTCAACCTTTTCACACGGTTCTAATCTTCAGCCTGCTTCTCAATCTTCTTTATGTGCTCAATTATGATGTGTGGAGTCTCATCTTTAGAATGCATAAATTCTACCCATGTATATCTTGAGTAGTCATCCACCATCACAAGTGCATACCTTTTTGTTGAAATTGACTGGACATTAACTGGTCCAAATTAGTCCATGTGAATAAGCTGCAAAGGTGCACTTATAGAATTCACAGTCTTACTCTTGTGACTTGATCTTTTCATTTTTCCTTTTTGACAATCATCATATACTTCATCTTGAGCAAACTCCAGATTAGGCATGTCTCTTACTAACTCCTTTTTGACCAAAATGTTAATTGCCTTGAAATTCAAGTGAGACAAATTTTTATGCCATAGCTTGTTTGGTTCTACAAATGCCATGGTATAGAAGCAACAAACTCCATCCTTATTTGCTGAGTCCAAGTCTATAATAAATAAGCTTCCTTTTCTTTCTCCTTTTAGAGCAACTTCACAAGTTTTCTTGTTGATAAAAGTGCATTCTTCTTTGTTGAATAAAACTTTTAAACCTTTGTCTGCAAATTGGCTGACACTGAGAAGATTCACTTCAAGACCAGCTACAAGTGCCACATCATCAATGACAACATTTTCAGAGATCAATTTTCCATATCCCATTGTGAAGCCTTTGCCGTTGTCTCTAAAGGTCACTAATGGGCCAGCATTCTCCTCAAACTGTGATAGCAGGGCCATATCACCTTTCATATATCTTGAGCATCCATTGTCTATGATACATATGACTTTCTTCTTTTTGCCCTCCACACAATGAGTTTAAGTGTGTTTAGCAACCCAAGCAGTGTTGGGCACTTTCTTCTTGTTAATAGAGTGAGCAGAATCAGAATGAGTTGTGTACCGCCCTCCAGACCCGGTGTATAAGTCTGGGGGTTACTAGCTAATCACCAACATGTACAACCTGTATAATATTTAAGCAGAAATATATCTAAATCTCTTTAACACTAACCAGGATCTTTTAAGGTTGAAGTATGAAAACAAGAACCACTAACTAACTCTATTACAAACCAAATTTAAAATCTTACAACTTTCTTTATTACAAACCATTTTCTAACCAGTTTTAAACTAAGTTCATCTTTATTCAAACACACACATTAACTATCTACATTACACTTGCTCAAGAAACTCAAAGCTTTCTTCCTGAATTGAAATCAACACCTTGGGTATGAGAGGGTTCCGTGGCTTAACTTGTTTCTTTACCACTCGAGTCCTGATAGGTTTTATTTTCCTTCTTAACTGAAAACAATAAGGTGAATAACAACAAGAAAGGGGTGATCCAAAAGTTGCTCAACAAGTCCGCAAAATATAAATAGTGTTAGAGTAAATTAAATGAACCAGTAATCTGGTTACATCTGTAAATATATAACCTCGTGATAAAAGAACGAAGGCCATTATCGGTGAATACAAATGAACTAAACTGGACACAAGTTTGCACCTATATCCTGCTGATCAGCCAGGATACAGTGCAGATCTATATCTCACGATATAGATCCAGTCGGGTACCCAGGCTCTTCGGCCCATTTCAAGGATCCGGCTAAATCCCGGTCCTTAGGATCAAGTGTAAACTTAATCCCAAACATCACTCTCCAGTCCATAGTGGAGCAACCGGAACAATTCGTATGCTTTGATATATCCCAACACCAGAATATATTAATAAATATGTGTAACTATTGGAAGATGAATAGAGAATTCAACGGAAAAGGAGGAATCAGGAATCGAAATGAAATATAAATGAAAGAATAACAATTATGTATCAGTGTTTATGAATATGAATCAAAAGAAGTGCAAGTGTGATAAGAATATGAAGAAATATCACTATTCTGAAATTAGAATAGGGGAAAAACTTGTCTTTCACGCGATTCACTCCAAGTACTTCAGTGTCGTCTATCATCGGCTCGACTTGCCTTGCTGGCTTTGCTTCTATCAAAGAAATAGACTTATTTAGTCATCTCTTATCTCAATCGCGTCTCAAACCGACTTCACGTAGCTCTTATTGTCTACCCATGCACTTATTATTAATTCGTATACCATTTATTAACAAGCAAGACTCGATTAACCACATAAATTACATAAACACATAAGTCACATAGTCATTTTAGGTTTAAAATATTTTTTTTAGAATTAAAATCGATTCGCTATTCGTTTAACTGATCATTATCTGACTCGTTTCCTATTTTTTGGCATTTATCAGACTCGTCTCGATACGTGATAAGGCTTAGAATCAAATAAATATCAAAGGTCAACTAGTTTCTAAAATAAATTAGGATTTATTATTATTTTTAATGAAAACAGATCATTTTTCAGAGTCAAAGGGCTTTCGTTTCGCTCGAATCGTATAAACGGTTCAATTAATATTAAATAAACACAGATAAATCAATTTATTATTCAATGTAAATAATTATTGCTAATTATTATGCCCTAAAAATATTTTTAAATAATTATTTGAGAAAAATAAGAATTAAAAATGATTTTTCTATAATTTTGGAATTAAAATAAATTTAATATGATTTATTGAAAATTATTTGATTAATTATCAAAATAATTAATTATTTTTAAATAATTAATAATTAATAAATAAATAATAAATAATTAAAGAAATAATTAATTCTAATTTTTACAAAATATTTGAGAATCATTTATAATATAAGTCAATTAATTAAATAATTAATTAATCAATTTATAAAATAAACAAAAACTGATTTTTATAATTAATAAAATAAAAAGTAAAACAAAAATTCAGAAACATCTGTCAGAAAAAGGGTCAATGACAGAATGGATCAAAAACGGGTTGGAAATCGAGTTGTTAGGAACAATCCGGGTCATTTTCCGTGTCTGAGGGTCCTCGCTTCGCTTAAATAAAATATACGGTTTAATTGTTACACAATAAACAAGATCTAATCCTTATTAATAGATTATAATTAATTAATAACTATTAATTAAACCTTAATTATATTTTTAAATAATTAAATATGAATTATCATAATTTAAAATAAGTATTCCCTAATTTTTGGAATTAAATACGATTTATTACAAATTATTTGATTAGATTAATTTAATTTTAAATAATTATTCGCTACGAATGATTACTACGTAATCTAGACGTAAGTACATAAATAAATCGATACTGGTACTCCGAATTCCTAAAATTCGAAACGCACCTTGAATTATTACGAGTCACTTGCTTGAATCGATCAATTAATCGATTATAATTAATTAAACCCAATTATTGAATAATTAATTAAATTAAATAGTGAATAATAAATAATTAAGTAAATTAATAGATAAATAAATAAATAAATAAATAATTATATTTTCAAATTTTTAAATTTATAAAATAATTTAAAAATTATTTATAAAATAATTCAGATTTTTAATCTAATTATTATTTGATTTTTCTAATTATTAAAACTAATTTTTGATTTTATAAAAATAACACTAAATTATAAATTCCAGAAAAAACTTTTCAAAATTTGCAACTGGGTTTTCAGGATCGAAACCGGGTCAACCATCGGGTCGACTCCGGGTCTTCAAGAAGGAACCAGGTCGCCGGCGGGTCTTCAAGAAGGAACCAGGTCGCCGGCCGGTTCTAAAACCCGGCGACGAACCCAGTTTCCGGTAGCGATTCCGGTAGCCAAACCGCTTCAGTCATTATCGAAACTTACTGAAATCAATTCCTAAAGATCCTACTAAGCTAGTTATGCAACTCTAAACTACAAACGATCGATGTAGTAGCCGGAAAAGTTGAAGAACACGACGGCGGCGCCGCTTTTTGGCCACCTCAAATCGGAGTCTAAAAATCATGCAAAAATCATTAACGGAACGAGCATAAGATGATATATCATTCTATGGCAACAATCAACAAAACGAAATCCACAAAATTCAAATTAAATTCTAAAAATTAAAATTAAAAATCGATACATCTGATGATGATTTCGATGTGATAATCTGATAGAATAGGATTCAAGCTTCAAATCGGTTACTCACACTTCAATTTCTAACAATCCTATCACGATCAAATTCGCTTCGATCCGCAAGAACACTAAAGAACCCTAATTTCCTTTTTCTATGTATTTTCTGGTTAATTACTGATTTTTTTGTAATTAATTAATTAATAAATAATAGTAAATCAGCTATTTATACTAGCTAAAATAATACCCCTAAATAAAATTAAGGCCCTAATTATACATCTAATAAATTAATTGGCCCCTAATTTTATAATTTTTGAGTATTAAAATTTAAATTTTAAATAATATATATATACGATATATATGCCAAAATTTCCCAAAAATTGTGAATAATTCAAAAATACAAAGAACTGGTATAAATGAAAGTCCTATAATTTTATAAAAATAAAAATGTGATTTTTGTTTGGTTTTTACACCCAATGGGGCCCGAAAAAGTCATTTTTCGCGAAACAAGAAAATTTATAAATTATCTAGAGGTTCAGAATAACACGATGGTACAAGCCGTTTGATGAAAAATAAAGCCCATTTATTTATTTGAAATATCAGCTATAAAATCCTAGTTCGGGCCGTATAACTTTTGATACGAAAGTTGTAAATACAAAATAAGATATCCGAAAAAACCCTGAAAATACCCTGACGATACAGAATACACATAGAATGTAATAGTTAGGGTTTTATATCTAATTACACATAAATGACATATTAATACACATAATTTATTATAAATATGATATAATACAAGTGTAATTTCTCAGGCGTTACAAGTTATTTCAAATAAAATAGAATTCATTGACTGTTGTGCATTTTCCCTTTTTGTTGTGGACCCAATTTTTGTTTCTTTGAGGTCTACTCTCAACTTGTGGCAACTTTTCATCACTTTCAAGTTGCAAGGGATGCAATCAAACTTGTCACAGAGTGAGTAGGGATCATTTGCATCTACTTCATTGCATTTGCATGCTCCTTCTACTGGCTTGCTAACAGCCTTTTTACAAAGGTGAATTAGATGATTCACAGAGCCACATCTCTGATATTGCTTCCTTGGAGCATCTACAACATGAGCAAAATTGTTGCTTTTGTTTATCCCAATCTTCCCATTTCTATTTTTCTTCTTCTTACTTGCATCTTCAGTTTTTATTTCCTTGACAGGTGTCTTGGAATCTTGGTTGACCATGGGCTTCTTTTCAGCTTTGGAAATTGGAGTTGTTTCTGCATTTTTCTTTTCATTGTCTTTATCATCAATTTCTTGCTTTATAACCAAATCTTCTTCACTGAAATTAACTTCACATGCCTTGAACATAGGTAAAACAACCTTTTTCAGCATAGCTGGAACAACTTCATTTTCTGTTGCTGTTCCTTTGTCACCTATATCTTTCTTCTTGTTGTTAAAGGAATCATAATCAAGACCAATAGCTATATTAGCACATGGCTTTTTTTTTCTCATGGTATTGTCCAACCAACTCAGATGCATTTCTGAAAGATTTCAACTTGACTTCATTCTTTTCCAGCTTTTCCCTCAACACAGCTTCAATTTCAGTAGCACACTTTAGCTTATTTTTCAGATAATCATTTTCTTTCTTGACTGACTCAAGCCCCACAAGCAGTAGATCCATCTTTTGTCTTTCACTCTCAAGCTTCTCATTAGCCTTGGTTAGCCTACTGACTTCCTCAGTAGCTGCTACTAGACTATTGTGTATATGAAACATTTCCACACTCATCTTTTCCACAGTCTCCTTATATTGACTAGCATTTAAATCAATAGTGGTTAGAGTTTCTACCTTTGATTTTGAAGTGGATGCTTCTCCATGCTCAAAAGCCATAAGTGCATAGTTTCCAACTTCTTCACCCTCATCATCAACATCAGTATCATCCCAACTCTTTCCGTCTACAATATAAGCTTTTCCAGACTGCTTCTTCAAGAGAGCTTCATACTTTGCTTCCAACTCAAGATAGGCCTTGTCTTTCTTCACCTTTTAGGCTTTCTACATTCAGTAGAAAATGACCCAACTCATCACAGTTGAAGCACCTTATTTTTGATCTGTCCACAAATCCTGTTTTGTAGCCACCTTTGCTAACTGAATTAAACTGAGTTTTTGGTTTCCAATTGTTACTGTTGGAAGATTGTCCCTTGCCTCTGAAAAACCTTGGATTCTTGACTGTAATGTTTGAAAATGTTCTAGCCAAGTAAGCCATGGACTGATCCATTTCATCTAATTCATCCAAGGTGTAATATTTATCTTCCTCCAGTTCCAACACAACTTATTTTCGAGGTCCTTTGTTCTTCTATTCCATAGCTTGACTAACTGAAGCTTGATCATCTTGCTCATCTTCACTTTCTTATCTGTCATTTACAATTAAAGCACTTTAACCATCAATAACATGTCCATGATGTGCTTTTAATGACTTCATTTGCATCATTTCAAGTTCATAAGTCTTCAAGATTCCATATAGAACTTCCAAAGTTATTCTGCTCAAATCTCTTCCTTCTCTAATAGCTAAATTTTTTTATTCAAGATGGTCAGGAAGAGCTAGCAAGAACTTTAGGTTAACCTCCTCAGCTTCATAATATTTATCATGTAGCTGCAAGTCATTTATCAATTTATTGAACCTTTCAAAAACTTCAGTAATTCTTTCTTTAGGTTTAGCCATAAACCCCTCATATTGAGAGACCAGAATCCTCCTTTGGTGTGACCTAACCTCCTCTGTTCCTTCATACAAGATCTCTTTTTCTTTCTCAGGATCAGTATACTATGAAGGATCTTTAGGAGCATAATTGTGGCGCCCTCCAAACCCGGGTCAGAAGTTTGGGGTCCACACACATACATCTTATTTATAACCTGCTTATAACAATAATAAAGATAATAATAATATGCAGTGACCCTACCTACCAACTACCACGGACCGCAACAGGTTAAAGTATGCACACAAGCCAAACACACACTTATATTATAAACCGTTCAAATCCCAACTATCTAATCTCATAACTGAGTATTAAACATTATTACAAACTTTTACAAACTCAAATTATCCCAAAAGAAACCTACTAACCTAACTCGATCAACCTAAATCCCGAGCTCTCGTGCTGGACTGGGGATCTGCGCTACCAACTGGTTCCTTCTTAACTGGAAAAGAACATAAACAACATTGCACAAATGAGCTAACTAGCTCAGTAAGTCACAATGACAAAACTGAGAATAATGATCATCAAGTGAAAAGGGTTATGATAGCAAGTGAACAATGAATTATGATTTAGAATTGGATATTATATTTTCATTTTAAAAACCAAGGTTAGGCTGCAGATCAGTCACGCACTAACCCCGAGCAAAGCACATAGCATTGCTTTAACTACTGGATCCAAGGCACACATTGGCCTAACTTGACCATTATATGGTCTGACCACGAATCTGGCCCACAATTTTATAAAAACAATCCAATTCTAACATAATAATAGAATAAACAGTAATATGTAATAAACATAATAATTAACAACATTGGACGTTCAAAATGAAATGGTTTCAATCTGCATAAGGATCAATATGGCATTTTCAAAGCTTGGATGTTAGGTAATGAAAGAATTGGATAACAAAAGAATCAATATTTCAAGGTTTCAAGGATTTGGTCTTTCAAAGCATAAGATACAATGTTTGAATGTGTAAGCAATCTGGTTCAGTGTTTGATATTTAGTTTGTATGTATTTGTGGAGTAGTATCGTATATTTGAGGTTCGTATTTGGGTATACAACAATCAATGGTCTAGAAAGAATCAGGTTTACCGCTCAAGATCAATAACTGGAATCAGGGTTTAGGGTTCAGTGCTTCAAAGCACCTGCAATATAAAACAGGACTATCAATCAACTACAATATATCTCGAGAAAGTTCAGAACACTTGCCTTGTAATGCTCTCCAGACCTAGGGTATAAGTCTAGGGGTTACTAGCTAATCACCAAACCTGTACAATCTGATTAACAATAATAAAGAAATAAAACTAAACCCCTTTAACACTAACCAAGATCTTTTTAGGTTGAAGTATGAAAACAAGAACCCCTATCTACTTTTATTACAAACCAAGTTCAAAATCTCACAAACTCTCTTTATTACAAACCATTGTTTAATCCATTTTAAACTAAGTTCATCTTTATTCAAACACACAATAATTATCTACACACCACCTGTTCTGGCAACTCAAAGCTTTCCACCTGGATTGGTATCAACACCTTGGGTATGAGAGGATCCCGAGGCTTGACCCGCTTCCTTACCAATCGAGTCCTGATGGGTTTTATATTCCTTCTTAACTAAAAACAATAAGGTGAATAACAACAAAAAGGGTGAGCCAACAATTTCTCAACAAGTCCGCAAATATAAACAGTGTTAAAGCAATTTAAATAAATCCGTAACCCGGGTATATATGCAAAGATATAACCCCGCGAGAATAGAAAGAAGGCCATTATTGGCGAATACAAACAAACTAAAATGGACTCAAGTTCGCATCTATACCCTGCTGATCAGCCAGGATACAGTGCAGATCTATATCTCACTATATAGATCCCGTCGGGCACCCAGGAACTATGACCCATCTCAAGGATCCGGTTATGTCCCGGTCCTTATGATTAAGTAAACTTAATCCCCAAAGTATTATTATCCAGTCCCTGGCATAGCAACCGGAACAATCGGTATGCTTTGATATATTCTAATCACCAGAATATATCAATAATTATGAGTAGCAATTGGAATATGAATAATAAATTCAAATGAAAAGGATAAACAAGAATTGAAATGAAATATGAACAAGAGAATTAAAAGAGTGCAAGCGTGATAAGAATCTGAAGAAAATATCACTATTCTGAAAATAGAATAGGGGGGAAACTTGCCTTCTGCGCGACTCACTGCAATTAAATCACCTTCGTCTATCACCTACTCGACCTGCCTTGCTGGCTTAGCTTCTGTTAGCAAAATAGACTGGTTAAGTCATTTTGTACTTCAATTGCATCTTAAATCGACTTCACGTCGTTCCTATTATCTACCCATGCGCTTATGACTAACTCGTATATTATATATTAGCAGATAAGACTCGATTAACCACATCATACACATAAGTACATAAGCACATAATCATTTTTATAGTTAAAATAATTTTTTTTTAAAATTAAAATCGACTCGCTGATCGCTTCACTGATCATCATCTGCCTTGTTTCCCATTTTTTCAGAATTTTTCGGACTCGTCTTGGCATGCACTTCGACTGATAATCAAGCAAATAATAAAGTCAACTAATTTCTAGAAGAAATTATGTTTTAATATTATTTTTAATGAAAACAATTCATTTTTCTGAGTCAAAGGGCTTTCGTTTCGCTCAAATCGGACTAACGGTCTAATTACTATCAATTAAACACTGATAATTCAATTTATTTATCCAATATAAATAATTATTTCAAACTTTTAAACCCTAAAATAATTTTTAAATAATTATTTAAGAAAAATCAAAGTCAAAAATAATTTTTCTATAATATTTGGAGTTAAAATGAATATGTTATGATTTATTGAAAGTTATTTGATTAATTATCGAAATAATTAATCTTTCTTAAATAATTAATAAATAATAAATAATTAATAAACATTTAAAAAGTGATTATTTAATAATCTACAATAATTAATACCTAATCATTAGGATTAATTACAATTTATTACAAGTATCTACAATTTATTATTACTTACTCGATTAGATCGATTATTTACAAATAAATAATCGATATCATTAGCGGATACAATAATTATCGAATAATTAAGTTATTATTCGAATCATATTCCAACTCAACGATCAACTACTCGTGTTTCTATGAGTTATTCGCATTTCTCGTATAATTATTGAAACATTACGGTTATTATTACCATTTATACGACTTAAATTAACTATTTGTATTTAATTATTTGTTACGAATATTTATTACGATATTCTACGAATAATTAACTACCGTTCGAGTAATAATAATCGAACTTATCGTTCAATTACCCGTATGAACACGAGTTACTCGTTTTATTTCCTAATTATCGAATCTTTTCTAGTAATACACGATAAATTTTAATCCTTAATTATTAATTATTTACTTAACTATTAAATAATAATTAAATAGATAAATAATTAGATAAATAATTAAATAATTAAATTTGAATTTCTAATTTAAGAAAATAATCCGGAAACTATTAATAATATTTTACAGAATTTAAAACTAATTTTTAATTAGTTTTCAGAATTAATAAAAACTAATTCTGATTTTATAAAATATAAATAATTAATTAAAATTCAGAAACATAAACTGAAATTTAAGTTAGGGCTTTTTAGGATTAAAACCGGGTTAATATTTAGAATCTACCGGGTCGGGTCCGGGTTGGCAAGAACAACCCGCCTGTGTTCTTCATAACCCAGAAACCGGCGAGGTTCCGGCCACCGGAGCTCGATTCCGGCGAGGTCAATTTCTACACGAAACAACACGTTTTCAGTCCATTTTTGCTGCCTATCAATTCATCACAACTTCAGCTGCACATCCCTGTCGTCTTTCTCGTTCATCCACCCCTATGTCATCTTTCCCGGCGAAACGGAACATAAACCGGCGAGAATCCAGTGAGCTCGATTTGTAGTCAAAACGGGATCGTTTGGATCGATTCGACCTTCTATTTTATTCAAATCACACCAGCAATTCAACCATACCAACATCTAATCCTAACAACCCCTACAACTAATTCTCCGATCAACTCAAACAAAAGTACGGCCAAAATCTGATTTCACTAAGTTGTACGTCAAAAATTACGTTCTATATATGAAAATAACGCTTATAACACACACAATCAAACCCCTATACTCTATCATATCTCAGTTATCTCAAAAATCCAAAACGATCAAACAAAGAAATACATAAACCCTAGATATAGTCATATCAATTCAAGCAATCGTTTGTACAATTAATTAGCAGGAATCGATCATAAACCATCAAATAAAGCTATTCATAACATCAATTTCAACAAGTAACCCTAAAATCGAAAAGTACCAATTCTAGCATAAATTCTAGAATTACAAATTGAAAATCCACACATCAAAACCTGAAATTGATTGCATAAACTGAAAGAACAGCTCAAAACCATCAATTTGAGTACTCACATGATACGATTTGGTGTCCAGAAACGTTCAAAATCAGTGATTGATTCTTGACCAGAATGTAATATCCCATATCTTCGGATATTATTTTTATAATTATTTGGAATTGTTTATGTGATTTTATGTGAATTTTGGTGAATTATCTGATAAGTGGAATTGATGTTCGGATGTTTATATGTGGCATTATTTGAATATTTGAATTTTTATATGTTTAGAATAAAATATAGAGAATTGTGGTATTTTCTGGTAATTTTTGGAATGTTATATGATTTTATAATGATTTATGTATTATTAATTATTTTCTGAATAATTATAAAATTATTTTATAAAGCCGCAAATCGTCCAACTTCAACCGTTTTTGCGCTTTTTTAACCCGCAACTCTTCCAAAAACTCCTTCCTAACCTAATCTGGTAATTCTGGACATTTTCCGTGTTTTGAATTTTTCGATCCGGATTACGGTTTGACCCGTGCGTGGCCCGGCGCAATATTTTCGATACGATAGTTATTTCGGTAATCAACGAAAGCCCGTATTCTCGAGAGACGGGATATTTTTATATTATTCTCGTATATTGTGTTTTATAAAAGCTTGGTTTTGATAATTATCCAATTCTGTTATTGAATTGTATCATTTTTATAGTTACTTAGCGGCTAAGCAACTAATTTAACGATCCGAAACGATCCAGAACGATCCAATATTCCATAAATATAAATAGCCTATTTCTTATTTAGTTTAATCCGTTTATTCATTTGCAACCAGTTTAAACACCGTAAATACAGAGAAAAACCCGAGAAATCGATACGTTCCCGAGAATCAAACACACGAACGAAGGCGTTATCGAACTCCGATTCGGGCGTGCAGCATATCAAAATGAAGCTCTCGAAATTTTCTTTCTGAATCAATCATCAGTTTCTTTCCAGAAATCATGGTAATTTTCTTATTTATTTCTTTATATTCGAATTATTTGATAATTAAATTATGAATTTTTGTTCTTGATGTTGTTGATATGATTTGATGCTTCCATGTTATAGAGCATGTTTTTCTGGTCGATTTGGTATATTAAACTTAAAAAATAGGGTTCAGTATCATATAGAAATTGAGGTTTAATTTTCTGAAAATTTCTTGAATATGTGTTCTTGGTGTTCTTGAAAAATTCTGAAAATCAAAGTCAATTTTGAAGGCGTTTTTGAACACCAAATCACAAGTATGAATAACCAAAATGAATCACAGACGATTCCCTATCATTTTATATCATCAAATCGTTCCAACAGTTGTTAAATTTTAAAATCGATTTTTAGGGTAATATTCAAATTTTTGGGGGTTTATGATTTAGTGGTTTTTGATTGTTTGTGATGACCTGAGTAGATTGTAAACGTTCCTAGCTTTAATTTGAGCTCTTATTTGTTTGATTTAGTTGAAGAATCGTTAAAATCAAAGTTTCCGATGAGTTCATCGGAGAATTGTTGATTTTGATCGGAGATTAAGTTCTGGTGTTGCCATGGTAATGTTAGGATCGTAATCGAGTTTAGATTACGATTTAGAGCAGTTTGACGTTAAAAACCAGAGGAATCAGTACTGATTTTGTTGATTATAGGACACCAGAAACCGATGAAACGTCGGCTGGATTTCTGGGTTTTCCAGAAACCGGCGACGAGTTCATCGTTCCGGTCGTCTTCCCCGTTTCCCGGTGAGTTCCCCCCTACTCCACCGTTTGATCTGTTAAGGAAGAAGACAGTAATTGCAAAACCTGTTTCTGCTGTTTCTTTTTACTTTTATTTAAAAAAATTCATTTTCTGATTTTAAAAATCATTTCTTATTTTATTTCAAAAATCATTTACTTATTAATTATAATTACATAAATTATTTTGTTAATTGTTTCAAGTTTCAAGAATTATTTATGTTATTCATTTCAATATTTCATATTTGTTTTAATTATTTATAATTTATTTTAATTAATATTTATAGGTTTAATTAATTGGTTAATTCATTTAATCGATTAATTTTATTTATAAATAGTTAAATAAAATATAATTATTTATGATTAACTCAAATAAATCTTAAAAGGGTCTTAAGCTTTTAAAAATTATATTTTGGTATTTAAAAGTCAATTAATATTATTATTAATTGATTTGTTTCTATTTATTTTTTATTTTATTCATAATAAATTAACCGTTCGTCCATTTAATACGAAACGAACGCCTCCAGACTCAGAAAAATATTCCGCTTTCAATAAAAATACTTTCGAGACCCAAACTCTTTGGTTTCAAAATGTCGCTTGTTTTACGAATCATTCTAAGTCAATTATTTATCGAGACAAGATGTTGGATAAAGAGTGAAATGGAATGGTATTGGGTGTCTGACTTCTAGCAATCGCAGGAGCAGCATATCAGTCAAGTGTTGAAAAGAAGGACGGTGATGTCTTGAGACAGAATGTCAGAATAAATACGTGTTTGCGAGTGTGACTAACTACTAAAAACCCAAAGGCAAGTATTTCTATCATCACTTATTGTTCAAGTGATATTTATTTTGAATCGTATCATGCAAGTATTGTTTTCCCTATTCTCAGTTCAGAATAGATAAATGTTTTATATATCGCTGAATTAAATAATGTTGTTTGTGCAAATGCTCATCTATTATTCTATATTCAGAATAGGCAAGTGTTTTACTTATCCAATTATCGAATTTATAAATGTTTTGGATTTTGAGAAAAGTGATTTGGTTGCGAATATTCCTACCCAAGAATTGGGGGAATAAAATTATTTCGGGTGTCGAATATTATGACCCCTTTTTCAATAAAATGTTTTAAGATTGGATGGTTACTGGTTGCGTAAGAGGCCGAGGCACCGGTCCAGCGTGAGCTATTATTTAGAAGTGTAATACGGAAGTGTAATATCTTATAAGGCTTGTTATGCCTTTTCTGGCGCCCTATAGGTACCGTATGGCTACGGGATACGGGTAGTACCTATATTTACGGTATGGCTGCGGGATACCGGTGCTGTTTCGTGACTGATCATCAGGAACAACATAGTGCATAATTGGTTCCAATCTAAATAGATATCTAAATTTCTTTATTGTTTTAATAATCATAGCATAAATGATTTATCAACTATTTCTGTTTTGGAATAATGGTGAATTGCAGTTTTGATTCAGATTCTGATTTATGTTGATACTTACGTTGTTGTTAATATCAAAGGTGGTATTAGTATAGATGATTGATGTTGACTTCAGTATGGGTGTTGTGAGCATCAAAGTTCGTATTGATATCTAATTTGATATGACAACAAAATAAGTATTAATTTCCAGAGTTCGGTTTTGAGTAAAGTTTGTGATTCATCCCATAATCATTGCTTCTTGCTGTTATTGTTTACGATATTTCCGTAAACATTGTTTTACGAGCTTTGCTCTCGTCAAGATTTAATGTATTGCTGAAGCCTTTCGTTTGAAAATATCAAAAAGAGTTTTATAATTCAGCAATTATGATTCTAAATGTTCTGCTCTGAGGCAGATGTCGGTTTTATATCAAAACGACCCTATATATGTCATAATAATCTTGCTGAGCATTTCTTCCGCTCATACTTGCCTGTTTTTAAATTTAACCTCCAGTGAGGATTAGCTCGTGCTGTTTAACTCCGTAATTCAAGGAAACAAAGAAGAAGCTCTTGGAAGGTGGTTGGTCCAGGGTTTGTGATCTAGTGTAAGTTTTATTGTATAAAGTTGTTTATATTATATTATATTATAGTTGTGTATTTTATTTAGGCCTAGTATACTTCATTTCGAAGTTATACTAGTGGGTTTAGTTTTGAGTTGGATTTTGTTAAAAAGAGTTTTAAAAGAAAGTGAAAAATTATTGATGGAATTTTAAATTCTTGTTTCTAGAACTGTAACCTTAAAAGATCTTGGATTAGTTGGGGTCATTTATGATAATTATCTTCCGCTGGCATTTATTTATTGATTTAACAGGTTAATTTGGATTGAAGTTTTATAGTGACAACCAAATCCTCTGACCTCGGATTTGGGGGCGTTACAGGTTGGTATCAGAGCTTAGGTTATAGTAAACTAGAAACGAGAGTGTGTAGGAGTGTGTATAGCTATGTGAGGACGTTTGAGCTCATATCGAGTTCCTGTTGGACTATCGGATATAGTACCAACGAGTAAGTTAAGATAAGGCATATTCGTTTGAGATGGTTGTGCTGAGCTGGATGGAACTCCTGGCAGTTGCAAAACTGCTATTGTGGAATCTTTCGAGACTATGATTCGACGACGATGAAGATTATCGATATCCCTGGAATATGAAGAAATGTCTAGAATCAGAGGGCGAGTCAACTGAAGAGTTTAAATTGAAGATAAATATTAGGCAATACCTTCTATTTTTATAATTTCTTTTATCATCTTTCAAAAAGAAATAATTGTTAGAGGATATTCCCTAACACCCGTTTATTCATTTTGTGCCTGAATTTTGTTCTCTGGACTTTATTTCCTTCAAAAATATCATCTTTGAAATCTTATCAGTTCTATTCATTTGATTTTAAATTCCTTTGATATTCTTTTATTCTGACTGAGATGAACAACCTTAACTATAAGGGACACAAGGTATACCTGTCTGTGTGATAGGAGTTGGATGGGACGCCATCACTTGTGTGTGTTGTGAATACATGAAGGTTAACAACCTTTAGTAGTGTCTTAATTTGGACACACAATATCAAGTTCATTTGATCATATTGATCTCTCACTTATTCTTTTATTTCAACAACACTTTTTCTCAAATTCAGATTTTGGTTCCGTTATGGTATCAAATTCTCTTCTTTTTGAAATTCCATGATTTTATTATCTCAAACATTCGAAGGTATGCCAATCAAGTTAAGCTAAGTTGTCCTGGTCAAGTCAAAGCAGGGTTATGTGATAGGATTACCAAGAGCAACAGTGGACTGCAATGCGGTTAGAATATCAGTGGCGTATAACGAAGTCTATCTGTTTCTTTATTTCTCTCTCTCTCTCTCTCTATCTCTCTTTCTTTTCTTTCTCTCTGTCTTTTTCTCTATTCTTCTTTCTCGCAATCAGTAAAGCGATTCTATTGAAGAATTGGTCAAAGGAGGTGAATGGAACAGTGGTGCACAGTGAAACTCCTGTAAGAGTTTTATTATACAAGGAATACAAGATTTATTTGAGATTATGGAAAATTGAGGTTATTTGAAAATGGAAAGTTTGTTAGAAAACCCTTAGTGCTTTCTTCTGCTGATTCCGAGGACGGAATCCTTATAAGGGGGGTAGATTGTAATATCCCATATTTTCGGATATTATTTTTATAATTATTTGGAATTGTTTATGTGATTTTATGTGAATTTTGGTGAATTATCTGATAAGTGGAATTGATGTTTGGATGTTTATATGTGGCATTATTTGAATATTTGAATTTTTATATGTTCAAAATAAAATATAGAGAATTGTGGTATTTTTCTGGTAATTTTTGGAATGTTATATGATTTTATAATGATTTATGTATTATTAATTATTTTCTAAATAATTATAAAATTATTTTAAAAAGCCGGGAATCGTCCAACTTCAACCGTTTTTGCGTTTTTTTAACCCGAAACTCTTCCGAAAACTCCTTCCTAACCTAATCTGGTAATTCCAGACATATTCCGTGTTTTGACTTTTTCGATCCGGATTACGGTTTGACCCGTGCGTGGCGCGGCGCAATATTTTCGATACGATAGTTATTTCGGTAATCAAAGAAAGCCCGTATTCTCGAGAGACGGGATATTTTTATATTATTCTCGTATATAGTGTTTTATAAAAAGCTCGGTTTTGATAATTATCCAATTCTGGTATTGAATTGTATCGTTTTTATAGTTACTTAGCGGCTAAGCAACTAATTTAACGATCCAAAACGATCCAGAACGATCCAATATTCCATAAATATAAATAACCTATTTCTTATTTCGTTTATTCCGTTTATTCATTTGCAACCAGTTAAAACACCGTAAATACAGAGAAAAACCAGAGAAATCGATACGTTCCCGAGAATCAAACACACGAACGAAGGCGTTATCGAACTCCGATTCGGGCGTGCAGCATATCAAAACGAAGCTCTCGAAATCTTCTTTCTGAATCAATCATCAGTTTCTTTCCAGAAATCATGGTAATTTTCTTATTTATTTATTTATATTTGAATTATTTGATAATTAAATTATGATTTTTTGTTCTTGATGTTGTTGATGTGATTTGATGTTTCCATGTTATAGAGCATGTTTTTCTGGTCGATTTGGTATATTATACTTCAAAAATAGGGTTCAGTTTCATATAGAAATTGAGGTTTAATTTTCTGAAAATTTCTTGAATATGTGTTCTTGGTGTTCTTGAAAAATTCTGAAAATCAAAGTCAATTTTGAAGGCGTTTTTGAACACCAAATCACAAGTATGAATAACCAAAATTAATCACAGATGATTCTCTATCATTTTATATCATCAAATCTTTCCAACAGTTGTTAAATTTTAAAATCGATTTTTAGGGTAATATTCAAATTTTTGGGGGTTTATGATTTAGTGGTTTTTGATTGTTTGTGATGACCTGAGTAGATTGTAAACGTTCTTAGCTTCAATTTGAGCTCTTATTCGTTTGATTTGGTTGAAGAATCGCTAAAAACCGAAGTTTCCGATGAGTTCATCGGAGAATTGTTGATTTTAATTGGAGATTAAGTTCTGGTGTTGCCATGGTAATGTTAGGATCGTAATCGAGTTTAGATTATGATTTAGAGCAGTTTGACGTTAAAAACCAGAGGAATCAATGCTGATTTTGTTGATTATAGGACGCCGGAAACCGACGAAACGTCGGCCGGATTTTTGGGTTTTCCAGAAACCGGCGACGAGTTCATCGTTCCGGTCGTCTTCCCCGTTTCCCAAGGAGTTTCCCCCCCTACTCCACCGTTTGATCTGTTAAGGAAGAAGACAGTAATTGCAAAACCTGTTTCTGCTGTTTCTTTTTACTTTTATTTAAAAAAATTCATTTTCTGATTTTAAAAATCATTTCTTATATTATTTCAAAAATCATTTACTTATTAATTATAATTACAGAAATTATTTTGTTAATTGTTTCAAGTTTCAAGAATTATTTATGTTATTCATTTCAATATTTCATATTTGTTTTAATAATTTATAATTTATTTTAATTAATTATTTATAGGTTTAATTAATTGGTTAATTCATTTAATCGATTAATTTTATTAATAAATAGTTAAATAAAATACAATTATTTATGATTAATTCAAATAAATCTTAAAAGGGTTTTAAGCTTTTAAAAATTATATTTTGGTATTTAAAAGTCAATTAATATTATTATTAATTGATTTGTTTCTATTTATTTCTTATTTTATTCATATTAAATTAACCGTTCGTCCGTTTAATACGAAACGAACGTCTCCAGACTCAGAAAAATATTCCGCTTTCAATAAAAATACTTTCGAGGCCCAAACTCTTTGGTTTCGAAAGGTCGCTTATATTACGAATCATTCTGAGTCAATTATTTATCGATAAATCATATTTTTGACCCGATTTTAGTTTTAAACATATCGAGTCGACCCTTCTGATGAACCGAGTCTTATGTGATATGAAGTATGAGATACATGAGTTATGTGCTTATGTGCTATGTGAATAATGGGTGTATGTGGATCAAGAGTCCTGTGTTTGTTTGTTATATTTATGTGTGGGCTATCGTATGGGTAGTCGATAGGCTTTTGACGCGCAGTTCGTCGAGTGATTATCGTTTAGACGATTAAAGTTGTATCTTTTAATTATAGATGCGGATCTCTCGAGTTGATCGGGATAAGATGTTGGATAAAGAGTGAAATGGAATGGTATTGGGTGTCTGGCTTCTAGCAATCGCAGGAGCAGCATATCAGTCAAGTGTTGAAAAGAAGGACGGTGATGTCTTGAGACAGAATGTCAGAATAGATTCGTGTTTGCGAGTGTGACTAACTGCTAAAAACCCAAAGATAAGTATTTCTATCATCACATATTGTTCAAGTGATATTTATTTTGAATCGTATCATGCAAGTATTGCTTTCCCTATTCTCAGTTCAGAATAGATAAATGTTTTATATATCGCTGAATTAAATAATTCTGTTTGTGCAAATGCTCATCTGCTATTCTATATTCAGAATAGGCAAGTGTTTTACTTATCCAATTATCGGATTTATAAATGTTTTGGATTTTGAGAAAAGTGATTTGGTTGCGAATATTCCTACCCAAGAATTGGGGGAATAAAATTATTTCGGGTGTCGAATATTATGACCCTTTTTTCAATAAAATGTTTTAAGATTGGATGGTTACTGGTTGCGTAAGTGGCCGAGGCACCGGTCTAGCGTGAGCTATTATACAGAAGTGTAATACGGAAGTGTAATATCTTACAAGGCTTGTTATGCCTTTTCTGGCGCCCTATAGGTACCGTATGGCTGCGGGATACGGGTAGTACCTATATTTACGGTATGGCTGCGGGATACCGGTGCTGTTTCGTGACTGATCATCAGGAACATCATAGTGCATAATTGGTTCCAATCTAAATAGATATCTAAATTTCTTTATTGTTTTGATAATCATAGCATAAATGATTTATCAACTGTTTCTGTTTTGGAATAATGGTGAATTGCAGTTTTGATTCAGATTCTGATTTATGCTGATACTTATGTTGTTGTTAATATCAAAGGTGGTATTAGTATATATGATTGATGTTGACTTCAGTATGGGTGTTGTGAGCATCAAAGTTCGTATTGATATCTAATTTGATATGACAGCAAAATAAGTATTACTTTCCAGAGTTCGGTTTTGAGTAAAGTTTGTGATTCATCCCATAATCATTGCTTCTTGTTGTTATTGTTTACGATATTTCCGTAAACACTGTTTTACGAGCTTTGCTCTCATCACGATTCAAAGTATTGTTGAAGCCTTTCGTTTGAAAATATCAAAAAGAGTTTTATGATTCTGCGATTATGATTTTAAATGTTCTGCTCTGAGGCAGATGTCGGTTTTATATCAAAATGACCCTATATATGTCATAATAATCTTGCTGAGCATTTCTTCCGCTCATACTTGCCTGTTTTTAAATTTAACCTCCAGTGAGGATTAGCTCGTGCTGTTTAACTCCGTAATTCAAGAAAGCAAAGAAGAAGCTCTTGGAAGGTGGTTGGTCCAGGGTTTGCGATCTAGTGTAAGTTTTATTGTATAAAGTTGTTTATATTATATTATATTATAGTTGTGTATTTTATTTAGGCCTAGTATACTTCATTTCGAAGTTATACTAATGGGTTTAGTTTTGAGTTGGATTTTGTTAAAAAGAGTTTTAAAAGAAAGTGAAAAATTATTCATGGAATTTTGAATTCTTGTTTCTAGAACTGTAACATTAAAAGATCTTGGATTAGTTGGGGTCATTTATGATAATTATCTTCCGCTGACATTTATTTATTGATTTAACAGGTTAATTTGGATTGAAGTTTTATAGTGATGACCAAATCCTCAGACCCCGGATTTGGGGGCGTTACACCGAAATCCGACCCGAACTGTTCTTCAGAGAATTTCCAGAAATTTACAGAATTTTTAATAATTAATTAATTGTAATTAACTGATAATTAGGCTATTTATAGTATGAAAAATAATACCCCTAAATAAAATTAAGGGCCTAATTATACATCTAATAAAAATATTTGGCCCTAATTTTCATAATTTTGGGTATTAAAATTTAATTTATAAATATTTTATACATACAATATATATGCCGAAATTTCCCAAAATTTGTGAATAATGCAAAAATACAAAGAAATGGTATAAATAAAAGTCCTATAATTTTATAAAAATAAAAATGTGATTTTTGTGGGGTTTTTAACACCCAATGGGGCCCGAAAAAATCATTTTTCGCAAAATGAGAAAATTTATAAAATATCTAGATGTTCAGAATAATGCGATGGTAAAAGCCATTTAATGAAAAATAAGGCCCATTATTTTATTTGAAATAATGGCTTTAAAATCAGGGTTTAGGTCGTAAAACTTTTGAAATGAAAGCGATGAATGCAAAATAAAACATCTGAAAAATATCTTAAAAACACAAAAAATGACACGGAGCACACGTAACACGTAACAGTTAGGGTTTGACAGATAATTACACATAAATGACACATTATTACACATAATTTATTATAAGTATGATATAATACAGACGTAAATTTCCCAGGCGTTACATCCTTCCCCCTTTAATAGGATTCTGTCCTCATAATCTTACTATGAAAGCAAATGAGGATATCTCTCTAATATCTCACTCTCAAGTTCCCAGGTTGATTCTTCAACCATAGGATTTCTCCACAACACTCACACTAAAAATACAGACTTATTTCTCAATACTTTTTCTCGCCGATCTAAAATTCTTATCGGCTGTTCTACAAAAGACAAATCAGGTTGGATATCTATTAGTTCATACTCGATTACATGCGCTTAAGCATCGACACAAGAAACACATTGTGAATATGTTGCATATGCGGCGGTAAAGCTAATTCATACGCAACTTTTCCCACTTTCTTCAAAGTTTTAAATGGTCCGACGTATCGTGGTTTTAATTTACCCTTGTTGCCAAATCTGGTCAATCCTTTCCATGGGGATATTTTGAGTAATACGTGCTCTCCTTCCTGATAATCCATATCTTTCCGTGCTCGATCTGCATATTTGCGTTGCCTGTTTTGTGTTGCATCTAATCGTCTCCGGATAAGTTCAATCTTTTCTTTAGTTTATTGGATTAATTCTGGACCCAAAATCTTGCGTTCTCCAACTTCATCCCAATATACTGGTGATCTGCATTTCCTTCTGTATAATGCTTCGTACGGTGGCATTCCAATACTGGCGTGATAGCTGTTATTGTAAGAAAATTCCACCAAAGGTAAATGTTCATCCCAACTGCCTTCGAAATCAATCACACAAACTCATAGCATGTCTTCAATCGTTTGGATAGTTCTTTCACTTTGCCCATCGGTTTGCGGATGATAAGCGGTACTCATGTTTAATTTAGTTCCAAGACATTCTTGAAATTGTCTCCAAAATCTCGAATTGAAACGAGGATCTCGACCAGACATGATAGATATTGGAACTCCATGTCGCATCACAATTTCCTTGAGATACAAGTGCACTAGCTTGTCGAGTGAAAATCTTTCATTAATCGGTAGAAAATGTGCCGACTTCGTGAGTCTATCAATGATTACCCATATCGCATCATGATTTGCTTTAGTCCTTGGTAGTCCTACCTAGGCCTGTCAATGGATCGGGTTTGGATCAGATCGACCTAAATCCATATCCATATCCATTTATTTTTTCAGATTCGGATTCGGATCGGATCGGCTCCGGATTTTTTATAGGCCGATCCATATCCGGATCCATTCGGATCACGGATTTCGGATCAGATATCCGCTCCATTTATGTATATTTATTTTTTTAACTTAACTTATTAGAAAATTTATTTATAATTTACAATTTCGAAAAATACAAAAAAATTCAAAGATAAATTACAAACTAAAATTCGCTTTTTGAAATAAACATACCGAGTTGTACTATATTTTAGTTCTAACTATGAAATAATTGATATTGCGAAATGGAAGTGCTATATGAATTCAGACTTTGAGTTATGCGGCTCTAAAATGTAAAAGAATTAGGGTTATGGAAATGAGGTTATAGAAATGAACTGTATGTTTGAGACTGAACCGAACGAAATATAGATAATGGAACTTGACTCGAGGATATTACGTTTAAAATTAGAATTATTGAAAAATATTTTTATTATATATATATAACCGGATCGGGTTATTAACGGATTGGATCGGCCTAAATCCATATCCGCTCCAGTTATAATCGGATATTTCTTATCGGATCGGATCCCGGATCGGATTTTTAATAGGTTGATCCATATCCGCTAAAATGACCTCGGATCGGATTGGGTCGGATCGGATTTTCACTCCATTGACAGGCCTAGTCCTACCACAAAATCCATCGCTAGATGTTCCCATTTCCATTCTGGAATATCTAACGGTTGTAATAATCCGCTCGGTCGTTGATGTTCCGCTTTGACTCGCTGGCATGTGTAGCATTTACTTACCTATTCTGCTATTTCCTTCTTCATGTTCGGCCACCAAAAGTTTTCCTTCAGATCGTGATACATTTTTGTACTCCCTAGATGAATGGAATAGTTCAAACTGTGCACATCTCGCAGTATTTCTTCTTTTAATTCTGCTACATTAGGGATCCAGTTTCTTGATGCAAAGCGTAACATTCCTTCATTATCCTTCTGAGTTGTGATTTCTTCTCCCGTTAAGTCGTCATCTTGACTCATCACTTCTTCTTGACAGCGGCGAATCTTCTCTAACAACTCTGGTTGAAAAGTCATAGCATAGATAGCTTCTACAGATTCATTGGGAACACGAATTTTGATTTCCAATTTTTCAAATTCCTTAGCTAATTCTTCGCATGAAGTTAACAAATTCAATCTTTCTTTTCTGCTCAGCGCATTTGTCATAACATTTGCTTTCCCTGGATGATAACTTATCGTAACATCGTAATCTTTAATCAATTCCAGCCATCGACGTTGACGCATGTTCTGTTCCTTTTGCGTAAAGATATACTTCAGACTTTTATGATCCGTGTAGATTTCGCATTTTTCATCATAGAGATAGTGTCTCCAAAGTTTCAACGCAAATACGATAGCTGCTAATTCCAAATCATGCGTAGGATATTTCTGATCATGAGGTTTAAGCTGCCTTGAGGCATATGCAATGACGTTACCGTGCTGCATCAATACACATCCTAGTCCGCGATACGAAGCGTCGCTGTAAATGACAAAATTTCCATGCTCGTCTGGCAATACAAGTACCGGTGCGATTACTAATCGATTCTCCAGCTCCTGGAAACTTTCCTCACATTTGTCGTTCCATACGAACTTTTCAATTTTTTGAGTTAACTTGGTTAACGGCGTTGCTATTTTCGCAAAATCCTTGATAAATCTTCTATAATATCCTGCCAATCCCAAGAAACTTCGAACTTCAGTTGGTGTCTTTGGTCTTTCTCAATTCAACACAGCTTCAATCTTCGCTGGATCAACTTGGATGCCTTCTCTACTGATGACGTGTCCTAGAAATTGTACTTTTTTCAACTAGAATTTACATTTCGAGAATTTTGCGTATAGTTGCTCTTTCCTCAGAATTTCCAAAGCTATCCTCAAGTGTTCCGCATGCTCTTCGTCCGTCTTTGAGTAAATCAAGATGTCATCAATAAATACAATCGCGAATTTGTCCAAATATTTCTTGAATACTCTGTTCATCAGATCCATGAATACTGCTGGCGCATTAGTCAAACCGAATGCCATCACAAGAAACTCGTAATGTACATATCTCGTACGAAACACAGTCTTGGGAATATCTTCGGCTTTAATCTTCAATTGATGATAGCCTGATCGCAAATCTATCTTCGAAAACCATGCAGCTCCTTTTAGCTGATCAAACAAATTGTCGATTCTCGGTAAATGATACTTGTTCTTGATAGTGAGCTTATTTAATTCCCGATAGTCAATGCATAATCGCATGCTGCCATCCTTCTTCTTCACGAACAACACCGGTGCACCCCATGGGGATATACTGGGTCGTATGATGCCTCTGTCTAGAAGATCTTACAGTTGCGTTGATAATTCCTTCATCTCGACTGGAGCCATTCGATATGGAGCTTTCGAAACTGGTTCTGTACCTGGTGCTAAATCAATCGTGAACTCAATTTCTCGATCTGGTAGTAACCCTGGAAGTTCGTCTGGAAAGTCATCCGGAAATTCACATACAACTGGAATGTCTTCTAATTTGGGACTTACTTTCTCAGTATCTAACCCGTAAGCTATGTACACCTCACATCCTTGCCGAAGCAATCGTTTAATCTGCATCACTGTAAGAAATTTCTTCCGCTGTTTTTCTCCCTTGAATATTACCGTCGTATTTTCCGCAGTTCGCAATTTGACTTTCTTATTCGCGCAATCTA
The DNA here is from genome assembly GCF_009905375.1 of Apium graveolens. Lineage (NCBI taxonomy): Eukaryota > Viridiplantae > Streptophyta > Magnoliopsida > Apiales > Apiaceae > Apium > Apium graveolens. The sequence continues at coordinate 8,167,487 of NC_133656.1, read as the reverse complement.
TCTGAGCATTATGACAAGCTAACCAATCCATTCCCAAAATAATGTCAAACTCTCCTACCTTAAAAGGAATCAAGTCTACAGAAAAATGATGTCCGACTATTTCTATATCACATGCAGGACATACTCGATCTACTGGAACTTGGTCGTCATTCGGTAATTTTATAATCAACGTCTCGCCCAACCATTCGATTTCACAATGTAATTTATCAATAAATTCCTCAGAAATAAATGAACGGGTAGCTCCAGAATTAATTAATACTTTTGAACTTATGGAATTCACCAAAAGCGTACCTGCAATAACACTCCGACTCTGCACTGCTTCTTTCATGGTCATGTTGAAAGTCCTTGCTCTGGGTTGATTCGGCGGCGGTGGTGAGGTAGTGCCAATACTTTCAGAATACTGGCTGCCATTGCTGGTCCTTTACAATTCCTAGTGATATGTCCTTTCTTTCCACATTGGTAGCAAGTGATTTCTGCTGTCTTTCCCGTTGGACATTCGTTAGAATAGTGCCATTTCTTCTTGCATTTGAAATATGTCACATCTGCTTTAATACATACGCCGATGTGCTTGCGTCCACAAGTTCTACAGTACGGCACTGGGACCTTGACAATTCCCTATTGTTTGGGGGCTTGGAAATGATTGCCTGCTTTCTGGGTACCTTGTCCTATCCTTTTGAAATTCAAATTTGTCTGGGCTTGAAATCCCGGCCTTTTGCTGGAATGATCTTGGAAACTTCCCTGTCCTCTATTTCTTTGAGATCTTTCACTCTCTCGTTCGATGATCAAGGCTTTCAGGACTACGACAGTATATGTTGTTAATTCAAACACTGCAACCTGTCCACGAATCCATGGTCGTAATCCCTCTTGAAACCTTTGAACTCGTTTCTCTTCAGTATCCACTCGTTCTGGGACGAATCTAGCCAATTCAGTAAACTTGGCTTCATACTCTGTCACAGACATACTTCCCTGCTTTAATTCCAAAAACTTTATCTGCATTTGATTTCTCACGTAGCGAGGAAAATGTTTCTCCAAAAATAACTCTTTAAACCTATCCCATGCAATAACATCTTCACCCTCTAAAGCCTTTTTAGACTCCCACCAATAATTTGCTTCTCCTTTCAACAAATAACTAGCAAAGTCAGTCTTTTGATCTTCACTAGTGCAAACGCTTTCTCTATTTCTTTTAACCAGATGGTGGCTTTAATAGGATCGGCTGACCCATCAAATTCCGGAGGTTTAACTGACTGGAACTGCTTAAAAGTAACAACATGTAATACTGGTGGTAATTGAGGCTCCGGACGAGGTGGCTGCTGTAACATTTGTTGTTGTATCTGTTGCTACCGATGCTGCATCTGTTGCTGCATCATTACTATCTGTTGTTGCATCAGATGGAACATTTGGTTCATGGTCTCATTAGTCTGATCTTCGGAATTACTGTTAGAAGTCTCATCCCTAGTCTTTCTCTTTGGCGCCATCTTCTGATAATTAAAACAAGTGATATTTCTTTAACAGTTTAATAAACAATTAACAGTAAGTAAGAAAACAATTTATCCTGTATTAACAACATGCTTTAAATAAAGAAAACAGTTGCTGAATATAAAAACTGGAAATGTAAGCAGTTAAATAAAACGGTTGTTCTTTTCTTTTTTTTTCAACAGGAATTATAATATGAGAAGCTGTAAAATTATAAAGTGATGATAAATGCTGTAAAATTGTAGAAACTGAAATTTAAATAAAAGAAATTTAAAAAGTTCATTTTATATATATGACACCAGCCTCAGGTGTAAATGCTTGATACAAAAAGTCTCGCTCTGCTGGTTATCACCCCGGCTACAAGTCATACTACCACTACATGTCAAACTACTACTACAGCTTAAGCTGCTAATACACACATACACACTACTCACTATGTTATACTATGCTGCCTCTATATACATCTGTACTCTGAAGTCACTGTCTTAAAACTGTCACTTTCTCAAAACCCAGGCGGAATACGCCTAAGCTCATCCCTAAGTGCCTGGACCAAAGTCTGTGCCAAGCGGAATATCCTGTAGAACTCTGCGAAAGAAGGTGGTCCTTCATGGGTCAAATCATCAAGCTCCCAAGTGGCACTCATCAAAATCGACTACAATCGCTATCTCATATTGTAATATGGCTGTAGGACCACTAACGGTCCTCTGTCTCTCTGGTCAAATAAATGCATAATCTCTCGGCACTGTGCTCTCCAATACTCCACATCATCCCTCATAACCCTGTACTCATGGTAGGGTACCATGTACAGCTGTGCAACCTGACCTACTGACTCCTGTGAAGGAACCCTCGGTATACCTGCACCCTGCTGTGGTAATCCTAACTGTAGATCCACATCATGCTCTCCCATCCCCTCGACTGGAATCATCTGAAATATATCCGGCTCTGGGGCATGCACTGGTATAAGAGGTAACACTGGTGGTGGTGGTAACTCTGGCTCAATCCCCGGTATAAACTGATGCTCAACTGGTAAAGGAACCATAGGCTCAAAGAACTCAAATAGATCAAACATCTCTACGGGGTCATGGACTATCCCCTGAACTGGTGGTACCGGCTCCTGTGGCAATGGTGGTGGAGGTGGTAGAGGAGGAAACATGTGCTCAGATACTGGAGGTATAACTGGTGCTGCTGGCCCGGTGACTGTCCTCTCAGAAGATGCAAAATAACCAGAAGATGCCATATGATAATATACCATAGAAAAGAAAAGTCACTAAATAGTCCTAAGATTTATACTTTCCTATTCTAATCTGACCTAAATCCTAACACTACTCTTCCTATTTGACTATTCCTATCTTATATGATCTCCCTATCCTATCTTAACCCTAATGTTCTTGTTTTCAGGGACCAAACCTACAACTCTGATGCCAACCTGTAACGCCCTCCAGACCCGGGGTATAAGTCTGGGGGTTACTAGCTAGTCACCAAACCTGTACAATCTGATTAACAATAATAAAGAAATAAAACTAAACCCCTTTAACACTAACCAGGATCTTTTTAGGTTGAAGTATGAAAACAAGAACCACTATCTACTTTTGTTACAAACCAAGTTCAAAATCTCACAAACTCTCTTTATTACAAACCATTGTTTAATCCATTTTAAACTAAGTTCATCTTTATTTAAACATACACACTAATTATCTACACACCACCTGTTCTGGAAACTCAAAGCTTTCTTCCTGGATTGGGATCAACACCTTGGGTATGAGAGGATCCCGAGGCTTGGCCCGCTTCTTTTACCACTCGAGTCCTGATAGGTTTCATATTCCTTCTTAACTGAAAACAATAAGGTGAATAACAACAAAAAGGGTGAGCCAACAATTGCTCAACAAGTCCCCAAATATAAACATTGTTAAAGCAATTTAAATAAATCCGTAACCCGGGTATATCTGCAAAGATATAACCCCGCGAGAATAGAAAGAAGGCCATTATTGGCGAATACAAACGAACTAAACTGGACTCAAGTTCGCATCTATACCCTGCTGATCAGCCAGGATACAGTGCAGATCTATATCTCACTATATAGATCCCGTCGGGCACCCAGGCACTACGGCCCATCTCAAGGATCCGGTTATATCCCGGTCCTTAGGATTAAGTAAACTTAATCCCCAAAGTATTATTATCCAGTCCCTGGCATAGCAACCGGAACAATCGGTATGCTTTGATATATTCTAATCACCAGAATATATTAATAATTGTGAGTAGCAATTGGAATATGAATAATAAAGTTAAATGAAAAGGATAAGCAAGAATTGAAATGAAATATGAACAAGAGAATTAAAAGAGTGCAAGCGTGATAAGAATCTGAAGAAAATATCACCATTCTGAAAATATAATAGGGGAGAAACTTGCCTTTTGCGTGACTCACTACAATTAAATCACCTTCGTCTATCACCTACTCAACCTGCCTTGCTGGCTTAGCTTCTGTTAGCAAAATAGACTGGTTAAGTCATTTTGTACTTCAATTGAATCTTGAATCGACTTCGCGTCGTTCTTATTATCTACCCATGCGCTTATGACTGACTCGTATATTATATATTAGAAGATAAGACTCGATTAACCACATCATACACATAAGCACATAAGTACATAATCATTTTTATAGTCAAAATATATTTTTTTAAATCAAAATCGACTCGCTGATCGCTTCACTGATCATCATCTGCCTTGTTTCCTATTTTTCCGAAATTTTTCGGACTCGTCTCGGCATGCACTTCGACTGATAATCTAGAAAATAATAAAGTCAACTAATTTCTAGAAGAAATTAGGTCTTAATATTATTTTTAATGAAAAGAATTCATTTTTCTTAGTCAAAGGGCTTTCGTTTCGCTCAAATCGGATTAACGGTCTAATTACTATCAATTAAACACTGATAATTCAATTTATTTATCCAATATAAATATTTATTTCAAATTTTTAAGCCCTAAAATAATTTTTAAATAATTATTTAAGAAAAATCAAAGTCAAAAATATTTTTTTTTATAATTTTTGGAGTTAAAATGAATATGTTATGATTTATTGAAAGTTATTTGATTAATTATCGAAATAATTAATCCTTTTTTAAATAATTAATAATTAATAAATAACTAATAAATATTTAATAAGTGATTATTTAATAATCTACAATAATTAATCCCTAATCATTAGGATTAATTACAATTTATTACAAGTATCTACAATTTATTATTACTTACTCAATTAGATCGATTATTTACAAATAAATAATCGATATCGTTAGCGGATACGATAATTATCGAATAATTAAGTTGTTATTCGAATCATATTCCAACTCAACGATCAACTACTCGTGTTTCTACGAGTTATTCACATTTCTTGCAAAATTATTGAAACATTACGGCTATTATTACCATTTATACGACTTAAATTAACTATCTGTATTTAATTATTTGTTACAAATACTTATTATGATATTCTAAGAATAATTAACTATCGTTCGAGTAATAATAATCGAACTTATCGTTCAATTACCCGTATGAACACGTGTTACTCGTTTTATTTCCTAATTATCGAATCTTTTCTCGTAACATTCGATAAATTTTAATCCTTAATAATTAATTATTTACTTAACAATTAAATAATAATTAATTAAATAAATAATTAGATAAATAGTTAAATAATTAATTAGATAATTAAATTCGAATTTCTAATTTAAGAAAATAATTTAGAAACAATTAATAATATTTTACAGAATTTAAAACTAATTTTTAATTAGTTTTCAGAATTAATAAAAACTAATTCTGATTTTATAAAATATAAATAATTAATTAAAATTCAGAAACATAAACTGAAATTCAAGTTAGGACTTTTTAGGATTAAAACCAGGTTAATATTTAGAATCCACCGAGTCGGGTCCGGGTTGGCAATAACAACCCATCGGTGTTCTTCATAACCCAGAAACTGGCGAGGTTCCGTGTGGCGCCCTCCAAACCCGGGTCAGAAGTTTGGGGTCCACAACACATTCACAATATATGAACCTGTATAAGAAATATTATTTGCAATGACCCTGCTTTACATAACCACGGATCATAACATGTTAAAGTTTGAAAACAAGCCACAACCTTAACTTTTATTACAACGTACCAAATCCCAACTAATTTAACTTACAACTGATAATGAAATTATTCTTACAATCTTACTATCTCACTACCGTATGAAGCTCCTGCTAGCTCGATCCAACTCAAACTGGAAGCCTAGCCCGCACTTTGGATGGAGGAACTTAACTATCATCCATATCCTTTTTAACTGTAGAGTACATAAAAAGATTCGCAAGGGTGAGATAACTAGCTCAGCAAGTCATAATGACAATAATTGAGGTTAATCAATGATCAAACGAGATGATTCAGAGGAATCAAGTTTATTGCTAAAGCACTAACCCCGAGCAAAGAACACAGCACTGCTCTAAGTACTGGATCCAAGGCACACATTGGCCTAACTTGACCATTAATATGGTCTCACCACGAATATGGTCCATACATAAAAAAAACTATCCAATTCTAAAGCAGTTCAATATGATATACAATATAATTCGATACAACAAGATCATAATCAATGATGATTAAACACTTGAATAAAACGTAAGGAAACTCATGGATATCACAAGGGTATATCAGGGTATATATATAAGAAACGGTTTTCAGTCCGTAAAGGATCGGGTATTAGACAAATAATGATTTTTCAAGGTATAGTTCTTTGATGTTATAAAGAATGGTTGGAGTATAAAAGTTTCTGTGTTTTCAAACAATTTTGTTCCAGTGTTTGGTGTTTGGTAGTTATACATTTGGGGAGTATTATCATGTTTGTATGGTTTGGTGCCTGAGGATCAACAAAGGATGGTTTACAAGGAATAAGGCTACATCTTAAGATCAAGAAAATCAGGGTTCAAGGTTAAATAGTTTAAAACACTTGCAATATAAAACATGATTTATTTTGAGTAAAATAACACGTTATGAGAAAGTTCATAAATATTCGCAATATATCTCGAAGAAAGGTTCAGAAGGACTTGCCTTACAGGGCTTTACTACTATTACTGATCAACTCTGAGCCGACTCTGTCGCTCAAGCTTTAACGTCCAATCACTAGATCACATTAGATTCGACTTCGGCACTCAGGTTTTTCTGTTGAAACTCTACTAAGCTCGTCGACTGATCATTAGGTTATCTTTAATCCATTGTCCACTTTCGGTTTTCCGACTAGAACCTACAGGGTCGAAATATTCTATGTTAGATACCCAATTATGCTTGACATATCCTCGCTAACCACCTACCCATACGATAGCATATTCTGAGTCGTAATCATCCATATTATAATAACACAAACCACAATTAGAGTTCACGTTCTCTAAATCGGTTCAGTGTTCGTTTTCAGAAAATACTTATACTCGTCATTTTATGAGATTAGGGTTACTGAGTTTTGGACAGAACATTTACCACAACATACAATCAAGTTCGTATAAAGTATAAGTATATATATATATGTTCACTCGACGCCCCGATAATTACCGGATACGTTCCCGCATTTCCATAGTTAATTTCCCGGAAATCGGGCAGCGTCTCCTTTGTTTATCGGACTACCCGTTGAAACATCAATCGACGTCAAACACAAAAACTACCACAGTAATCCAAAATTCAATCGATAACGCAACCAAATCATCAATACAATTCTAGTCCCAACCAATCACACCACCCAATAATCTCGAAACAAAATATTTAACTATTACTTTTATTTCGAATATTCTAAAAATAAAATTTAAAATTTATTATTAGGCTCAAGAATCATCATTGCCATTTCTCCGTCAGCTCAACGAGTTCATCGCTGACGGCGGCATAACTTCGACGGTACCCGTACAGATTTCCTGTCGGAATTTTGCCATAGTTTTAAATCCGAATAACTTAATTTATTGCATAACTCGCTAAAATCACAGAATCATTTGAACTATATGCAATACCACAACAATTAACGCGAACCGTTACAAGGTATTCGAATAAACTGAATACTTAATCGAAAACAATACAGCAACAGTACAGGAAATAACATGACTACCGCGCACACACGCGCCGCGCGTGCACCCCAGCAAACCCACCACCATCTCGCCGGAATCCGACGAGAGGTGGCAAAAAATATACCGACGATACAACCTCACACATGAGCCCCTCCCTTTAACTGATATATATACATACAACAGGTATATATATATATGTCAATAAAACAGATAACTGAAGCAAGCAATCACGGCAGCCCGAAAAACCAGAACAACGGCTGATTACTCTCCAGTAACGGGGAAGAATTAGGGAAAGAAAAGGGTGAAGGAGAAATCAAAAATACAGGAGAGGCGAGAGGATGAGAGACACCCCCCTGTGCGTGCGTGTTTGTGTTTTGTGCTTCTATTTTCTATTTATTTGTTGTTGTTTTTTTTATACATATTCAGCTGTCCAAATTGATGCAAGACACGTAGCTGTGAGTTTCTGAGTGAGTGACACGTATGTATTCAAGATAATTACGAAGATTTTAAGGCCTGTTTTAGCCCAAAATTCGAAATTATCGGATCGAGGTGCTCATAAAACAATCTCCAAAAATTACAAAAATAGTCTTGAAATGTCATAAATATCCCGAAGTTTATAAAAACATAATTTTCAAAATTTTAAAACAATTATTGAAATGCAATTTATACCCGCTTTAATCCATAAAACGAAACAGCGCGCGGGTAAAACGAATCCCAAAAATTTCCAAAATAATTTTACAATTCTCGAAATATTCCAAACTTAAATAAATACGAGTTTCATAATTTTTGAAGAATTCTAGAATTAAATATGGATTTTACAAATAAAAGTAATCAGAAAATCATTTAAAGATAAATAATTAATAAAATATTGATTTCTCAATTTTATAAAATCCTAAAAATAATTATTGTAATTATAAAATCATAAAAACAATTTTTAGAGATACTTCAAATATTTATACAAATAAATTTGCATTAAATCCACTTTTGAAATTGAAAACAATTCAATACGACTCGATAATTACTCACGCGGACAATCCGGTACATCACACATCACACATAGATAATAATCAAACAACACATAACAGTTAAAACCAATACACATATTTTATTTATTCTATAATTTCTATAATCAGATATTTAAATAATTCAAAAATACACGAGTCGTTATATCCTTCCCCCCTTAAAAGGATTCTGTCCTCAGAATCTAGTTTAACTAAATAAGTGAGGATATTTGTCAAGCATATCTAACCCTAGTTTCCAAGTAGACTCTTCTACTCGAGGATTTCAAACGTACTTACTATAGATATACATTCATTTCCAATGACTTGCCTTTCACGATCAAGAATTTAGATCGATCACTATATGCAAAACAAACTTGGACAAGAGCCCATTGGCTCCTAATCAATCACTTGATTCCAATCAGAAACTTATCGCCTTAACCTTGAAACGCAAACTATATTATATGCACCTACTATTGTAATGGTAACATCAACTCATAAACAATTCTATCTATATTTATCAATACCTCGAATGGTTCACTAATTTAGGACTCAACGTGTCCCTTCTATTCAGACCTATCCAATCTCTGTCAAGGTGAAACTTTTACTAACGCTAATGGTCCTATTTTTATACTCATACTCTCTCTCGATACAATTTCGCTTCTTTCTGTGTCTACTCCGAGCTGTTTCAATCAATATCATTACGCCCTTGGTGTGTTGGATTAACTTATGATTTAACAACTGCCTTTCTCCCACTTTATCTTAATAAAGTGGGGACCTACACTTGCGTCTACATAAGGCTTGGTAAAGTGGCATTCTAAAGCTGATATTGATGATAAATGATCATCCCAGTTTTCCTTAAAACTCAACCTCTCAACATATCTTATATTTCCTGAATCGCTTCCTCACTTTGACCCTTCACTTAAGGATGGTAGGCGGTGCTCATTTTTTTAACTTAGTTTCCAAACATCTAAACATCTCCTACTCATTTCTATCAGTTAAGGATGAAAAGTAATCTCATTTATTCACTCATTATCACCTTTAGGTATTTGAACTTCATATTCCACCCTTTCAAATTCGTTTATTAACTCCTCGGTGGTCTTTATTACATCCAATCCTTTCTTTTTTGTATAAGGCATCTGTTACCATACGGCTTCGTTTAGGTAGTTGTTAATGGATTAATCAGAATCTGTTGTTAACCTTGGCCAAAATTTCATATTTGAAGACTTAACGTATAACTGCTTTCCTTCTAATATTTGGAGGAAAATCCTTGTGTATTTCCACGCAGACTTTCTTATTCTTTAAGTAGCTAAGGCTGTTATCAATAAATACAGTTTGCTTATCTAAGTACTCCTTATACACCATGATCCTTAATTCCTTATGGTCAACTGATACACTTGTTATTTTACATAATATCACCAGAACTTGCAATGCTTTTAATTCATTTTACCCATAGTCTCTGATATGTTCCCAGGTTGGATCTTAAGTTAATTCCCGAAACATAATACACTTCATGAATTAGGTCTTGTAAGTAATTAATTCTTTATAGGGGTCACTTATTCTTATTTGTTGTTTTGTTGAACTCCCGCTAATCAGTACATAATCTCATAATTTCAGTCCTTTTCTCCAACAACATCACTGATACATTTTACGATTCGTTTCTTGTAAAACCACTCCTTGGTCTATCTTGTCCACTAGGCCTCCGATATTTCGCCTTAATTCCCTTGACATGTCCAACGCTTCCTAATCTATTTTGAAATTTCCTTCTTATACCTGGTTATCACTATTTTTCTTTAAATTTCCATGTATCTTGGCATTTCTTCAATAAATAAAATACTTTATATTGTGAATTCCCTTTGGGATCTCATTTCTTAATAAATTTTGTTTCTTTCTTTTTACTTGTAACATCCAAGTGTTGGAAGGAAACTGGAGAATATCATGATCGCTCTTCCGAGTGCATAAATTTCCTCTTGCTAATTATCGTGATCCACTATCTTCTCTTAACATCTCCTTATCTTTCCCTTAACAACTTCGACTGAAAGGTCATACTATCCATCCTTGCTCCTTTTTGGATTATAACCTCTAACTTCCAATTCCAACTTCTAAAATTCTAGAGATAATTCTTATGGTGCCATTTCTATGTTCGTTCTCTCCTTTTTGCTTATCGCTTGCCTCTATATTTGCTTTTCCTGGTTAGCTTCGTCAAAGGTATTGCAATTTTCAAGAAATCTTACACAAATTTTCAACAATAACCGGTTCATGGTAAAACTTCTTACTTTTATTGGTGCTTTTGGCCTTTCTTTATTCATAATAACTTTAATTTCTACTGGATCTCCTTTGATCTCCTCCTCACTGATTACTTATACTTTCTACCATCAAAACTTTCACCTTGTAGGCTTTACATACAACTTCTTTCTTCTCCGACTCCCCAGTTGTCATTAAATGCTTCGCATGGTCCTCCGTTGACTTTAAGTAACATAAATACAACTCATCCAGATATTCCTTAAAAATTATGTCCATCAAGTTTAAATATTACTGGTATATTGGTTAATCCAAATGACATTGATAGAATTTTATAGCAGCAGTACTTAGTTCTGAAAATTATCCTTGATATATCCATAGGTCCAATCTCTAATTGGTAACACCCAAATCTTAAATCAATTTTAGAAAATACTTTTGCTCCTTTCATCTGATCAAACAAATCATTAGTTCGAGGTAACAAATACTTACTCTTGATAGTAAACTTGTTGAGCTTTTGCTAGTTGACACATAACCTCATACTTCTATCTTTCTTATTAACAATTAATACCAGTGCACCTTAAGGGTACACTGGGTCTAATTGCTCCTTTTTCTAATATCTATTGCATCTGCTTTGCTAATTTCCTCATTTTAACTGGTGCCATTTTGTATAAGGCCTTGGTCACTGGCTTCATTTCAGGTGCTAAGTCAATCGCGAGCTTCATTTCTCTATTTGGAGGAAATGTTGATAACTCATCTGGAAACATATCTTGAAACTCCTTAATTTCTATAAAATCTTCAAATTTTGTTTGCTTCTGAATTTTAATTTATCTCATGATCACCACAATGCTCACATCTTGATCACCGTAATCATCGTTAACAAATTCTTTACTCTCCTTTTTCCTTTATACCTCATCATATTCTCATTTGACGTCTTCAGGACTATCTTTTCATCACGACGGTTTGTCTGGGCATCACGCTTATATATTTAATTCCTTCCTTAGAATAATATCAAATCCTCACAAACTTATTGTCAAAAATCTCACTTTCACCATTGGTACTCACTTACTTAACAAATACACGTTCTTGAATTTGCTAGTCCTTTAATCATAATCTTATCAATTCAACGTGGTAAATCATCTTATCAACAATACCTTGGGGAATAAACAATCAAGTTGCTTCCACATCTTCCAATACTTTAACGCATAAGGGATTCACAATAATCATCCATGTCATCATGTCCGTATTCTGAATAACATATTTCACAGGAAAATTGCATATTCTCGTTCTCGAAGACGTATTTCTTATTGGAGTAGATTCCCTTGATTCTTAGTGCATCCCTGACTAGGTTAGTGATTTGCAATTCTCGCCATATGCCCTTGTTTGCTTTCCATGCATGAGAGGTAGATGGAACTTTGCCCGCTTGGTCCATAATACACTGATTTCTGTTTGAAAAACTCTTGCAAAGAATGACAGTACAACGAAACAACTAGAAGGATTCACAATTCAACAAAAATTAGAGTTGAAAAGAAAGAAGAAACAAGGATTTGATTATGAATGAGACAACCACATGGGTACTTAAGATGGCCAGTCTTTTGTACCATATGGCATACAACACATGATTAGGTGGCGTCCCACCCGACTCTTCGTCATCCAGACAAAACGTCTCACCATAACACTGTTTGTCCCAATCAGAGAGCAAAACTTGAGGGGAACAATTAAATTTGAAAGGAATGCAATATCCTCCTTTGTGATATCATCATAAGGAGTTTATTAAGAAAAGAAGTTCATATATTTTTAGGAATTAAAATGGAATATACGCTGTAAGATTGAAGAAAAGAACGATATTATTGGTCACCATCCATATTTCACTTGTATTCATCTTTCGAGCTTGTTCGATCATATCCCGATTGTGTCATATAACAACTTTAGAAAGTACGCTGAAATGCCTTCACAAATTAAGCATTATGGTAGATTCTTACTTGTCACGTCTTGTGTCTTTAATATCCCACCTACACGTATAATACTTTTAACAATTCAATCATAATGGCGTCCCTACCGGATAACCTCGAGTTTCCACTTTTCAATTTAGAATAACCCCGAATCATGCAACATAGCGATCCTTTTGTTAATAATATTCTTTTTTTTAGAAAAATCTAGAAATCTTCTCAATCTCCTTCAGTCATACTCAGGCTTCTGTTAGATCAATGAATTCTTTGAACTTGAATAGTCCTAGTAATTGGATGAGTAATTGCTCCGTACGCTAATTCTGTTGTTAATCTTATCAAATAATATTAGTACCTTTCTGTTAGGAATAATCAACTTCTTCATAATCGCGGATCACTTTGTCCTCTGAATTAACAATACTAAATCTAAAATAAGTATCCTTCCAGGTAATCCGGGTCTTTTGACAAACAAGAAACTCAAGTAGTAACTTGACAACCAATGTTTAAAACTTATTTTTATTCAAAAAGGCCTTTAGAAATTTCGTAAGGAAAAATCTTTTTCGAAAACTTGTTAAAATTTTGAAAATCATAAATCTGGTTGTCCTTACTGTATGAGTTGGTTGTGGTCCTTCCGACCTATAACAAGGTACCAAATTAAAGGAACGATCACATAAAGGTCCATTTACTTCGATCTACCTTATCTCCTTTATTGGGTCCATTTGCCTTCCTTAATCGACGATCACTTCAATTGTCGTTGCATGTTATTGTATTCGTAGCTTCACATCAACACTTTCATACTGGTAATGCTCCCGTCATCAACGTTGCAGTGGTAAAGTAGAACAGGTTATCCAATAGTCAACAAGTCCACTGACGACACATCACATTGTTACTACAAATATATCATATTATCATAGCACAATTATCTAACTTCTAGGAAAGCTCCAGATCCATATTATTCTCTAATCCTCATTCAAAACTCATCTAGTCCATTCCACAATCTAGTCATGGGTGGCCTAACTACTAATGACTTCTTTTAACCTGATAACAGCTATCCTCCTGAACACTTGAATCTTCTTTCTAAACTTCTTCTCACCTTTATTTATATCTCAAGTACCCACCATTTACAGTAGCTTTCAAATCCATCCTCGTAGGTACTGTTGCGTCATAGAACAAGTTTTAAACCGAGGGTATAAAACAGGAGGTAGGGTAAACTAAAGAGATACACTCACAGCCGAATGTCCATTAAAACAAGAATAAACAGATGGAGGTTCTTAAATAGGTAGTCTCGTATCAAGAGGTGGTAGAATAACGTAGAATAGCTTGAAGAGGGGCAGCTATCATAACGGAAGGTAATACCATTAATACCGATGGAAGAACAAGGTGCAAATCAAATTTGGGAGAAGATGACGATCCTCGAACAGAAAGCTCCAAATGATCCAATGATGCAGGGAAATCAGGATCTGCCATTGTCGTTGCCTGGAAATCACATTGCAATGTTAAGAATCCCAAATCGTAATACGAACCGTGCCGGAGAGCTACTATATAATCGTACTCAACCTCACAACATCTTATCTTTCTATTTCCTATTCCTAATCTTAACCCTCTACCCAATCCCGACAATCTAGCCTTGTTTCAGTGACTTATAACCTGTAGCTCTGATACCAACCTGTGGCGCCCTCCAAACCCGAGTCAGAAGTTTGGGGTCCATAACACATACACGATATATAAACCTGTATAAGAAATATTATTTGCAATGACCCTTCTTTACATAACCATGGATCGCAACAGGTTAAAGTTTGAAAACAAGCCACAACCTTAAGTTTTATTACAACGCACCAAATCCCAACTAATTTAACTTACAACTGATAATGAAATTATTCTTACAATCTTACTATCTCACTACCGTATGAAGCTCCTGCTAGCTCGATCCAACTCAAACTGGAAGCCTAGCCCGCACTTTGGACTGAGGAACTTCACTATCATCCATATCCTTTTTAACTGTAGAATACATAAAAAGATTCGCAAGGGTGAGCTAACTAGCTCAGCAAGTTATAATGACAATAATTGAGGTTAATCAATGATCAAAACGAGATGATTCAGAGGAATCCAGTTTATTGCCAAATAATCATTAGAATTGGATATTCATTTTAAGTTTTTAAAACCAAGGTTAGGCTGCTGATCAGTCACGCACTAACCCCGAGCAAAGCACACAGCACTGCTCTAACTACTGGATCCAAGGCACACATTGGCCTAACTTGACCATTAATATGGTCTGACCACGAATATGGTCCATACATAAAATAAACTATCCAATTCTAAAGCAGTTCAATATGATAAATAATATAATTCGATACAACAAGATCATAATCAATGATGATTAAACACTTGAATAAAACTTAAGGAAACTCATGGATATCACAAGGGTATATCAGGGTATATATATAAGATACGGTTTTCAGTCCATAAAGGATTGGGTATTAGACAAATAATGATTTTTCAAGGTATAGTTCTTTGATGTTATAAAGAATGGTTAGAGTATAAAAGTTTCTGTGTTTTCAAACAATTTTGTTCTAGTGTTTGGTGTTTGGTAGTTATACATTTGGGGAGTAGTATCATGTTTGTGTGGTTTGGTGCCTGAGGATCAACAAAGGATGGTTTACAAGGAATAAGGCTTACATCTCAAGATCAAGAAAATCAGGGTTCAAGGTTAAATAGTTTAAGACACTTGCAATATAAAACATGATTTATTTTGAGTAATAACAACATGTTATGAGAAAGTTCATAAATATTCGCAATATATCTCGAAGAAAGGTTCAGAAGGACTTGCCTTACAGGGCTTTACTACTATTACTGATCAACTCTGAGCCGACTCTGTCGCTCAAGCTTTAACGTCCAATCACTAGATCACATTAGATTCGACTTCGACACTCAGGTTTTTCTGTTGAAACTCTACTGAGCTCGTCGACTGATCATTAGGTTATCTTTAATCCAATGTCCACTTTCGGTTTTCCGACTAGAACCTACAGGGTCAAAATACTCTATGTTAGATATCCAGTATGCTTGATATATCCTCGCTAACCACCTACCCATACGATATCATATTCTGACTCGTAATCATTCATATTATAATAACATAAACCACAATTAGAGTTCACGTTCTCGAAATCGGTTCGGTGTTCGTTTTCAGAAAATACTTATACTCGTCATTTTAGGAGATTAGGGTTACTGAGTTTTGGACAGAACATTTACCACAACATACAATCAAGTTCGTATAAAGTATAAGTATATGTATATGTTCACTCGACGCCCCGATAATTACCGGATACGCTCCCGCATTTTCATAGTTAATTTCCCGGAAATCGGGCAGCGTCTCCTTTGTTTATCAGACTACCCGTCGAAACATCAATCGACGCCAAACACAAAAACTACCACAGTAATCCAAAATTCAATCGATAACGCAACCAAACCATCAATACAATTTTAGTCCCAACCAATCACACCACCCAATAATCTCGAAACCAAATATTTAACTATTACTTTTATTTCGAATATTCTAAAAATAAAATTTAAAATTTATTATTAGGCTCAAGAATCATCATTGCCATTTCTCCGTCAGCTCAACGAGTTCATCGCTGACGGCGGCATAACTCCGACGGTACCCGTACGGATTTCCTGTCGGAATTTCGCCATAGTTTTAAATTCGAATAACTTAATTTATTGCATAACTCGCTAAAATCACAGAATCATTTGAACTATATGCAATACCACAGCAATTAACTCGAACCGTTACAAGGTATTCGAATAAACTGAATACTTAATCGAAAATAATACAACAACACTACAGGAAATAACATGACTACCGCGCACACACGCGCCGCGCGTGCACCCCAGCAAACCCACCACCATCTCGCCGGAATCCGGCGAGAGGTGGCAACAAATATACCGACGATACAACCTCACACATGAGCCCCTCCCTTTAACTGATATATATACACACAGCAGGTATATATATATATATGTCAATAAAACAGATAACTGAAGCAAGCAATCACGGCAGCCCGAAAAACCAGAACAAAGGCTGATTACTCTCCAGTAACGGGGAAGAATTAGGGAAAGAAAAGGGTGAAGGAGAAATCGAAAATACCGGAGAGGCGAGAGGATGAGAGACACCCCCCCCCGTGCGTGCGTGTTTGTGTTGTGCTTCTATTTTCTATTTATTTATTTGTTGTTGTTGTTTTTTTTATACATATTCAGCTGTCCAAATTGATGTAAGACACGTAGTTGTGAGTTTCTGAGTGAGTGACACGTATGTATTCAAGATAATTACGAAGATTTTAAGGCCTGTTTTACCCCGAAATTCGAAATTATCGGATCGAGGTGCTTATAAAACAATCTCCAAAAATACGAAAATAGTCTTGAAATGTCATAAATATCCCGAAGTTTATAAAAACATAATTTTCAAAATTTTAAAACAATTATTGAAATGCAATTTATACCCCCTTTAATCCATAAAACAAAACAGCGCGCGTGTAAAACTAATCCCAAAAATTTCCAAAATAATTATAAAATTCTCGAAATATTCCAAACTTAAATAAATATGAGTTTCATATTTTTTAAGTATTCTAGAATTAAATATGGATTTTACAAATAAAAGTAATCAGAAAATCAATTAAAGATAAATAATTAATAAAATATTGATTTCTCAATTTTATAAAATCCTAAAAATAATTATTGTAATTATAAAATCATAAAAACAATTTTTAGAGATACTTCAAATATTTATACAAATAAATTTGCATTAAATCCACTTTTGAAATTGAAAACAATTCAATACGACTCCATAATTACTCACGCGGACAATCCGGTATATCACACATCACACATAGATAATAATCAAACAACACATAGCGGTCAAAACCAATACACATATTTTATTTATTTTATAATTTCTATAATCACATATTTAAATAATTCAAAAATACACGAGTCTTTATATTCCGGCCACCGGAGCTCGATTCCGGCGAGTCAATTTCTACACGAAACAACACATTTTCAGTCCGTTTTTGCTGCCTATCAATTCATCACAACTTCAGCTACACTTCCCTGTCGTCTTTCTCGTTCATCCACCCCTCTGTCATCTTTCCCTGTGAAACAGAACAAAAACCGGCGAGAATCCGGCGAGCTCGATTCGTAGTCAAAACGGGATCGTTTGGATCGATTCGACCTTCTATTTCATTCAAAATCACACCAGCAATTCAACCATACCAACATCTAATCCTAACAACCCCTACAACTAATTCTCCGATCAAATCAAACAAAAGTCCGACCAAAATCCGATTTCACTAATTTGTACATCAAAAATTACGTTATATGTATGAAAATAACGCTTATAACGCACACAATCAAACCCCTGTACTCTATCATATCTCAGTTATCTCAAAAACAAAAAATGATCAAACAAAGAAATACATAAACCGTAGATATAGTCCTATCAATTCAAGCAATCGTCTGTACAATTAATTAGCAGGAATCGATCATAAACCATCAAATAAAGCTATTCATAACATCAATTTCAACAAGTAACCCTAAAATCAAAAAGTACCAATTCTAGCATAAACCCTAAAATTACAAATTGAAAATCCACACATCAAAACCTGAAATTGATTGCATAAACTGATAGAACAGCTCAAAACCATCGATTTGAGTACTCACATGATACGATTTGGTGTCCAGAAATGTTCAAAATCAGTGATTGATTCTTGACCCGAAATCCGACCCGAACTGTTCTTCAGAGAATTTCCAGAAATTCGCAGAATTTTTAATAATTAATTAATTATAATTAACTTATAATTAGGCTATTTATAGTGTGAAAAATAATACCCCTAAGTAAAATTAAGGGCCTAATTATACATCTAATAAAAATATTTGGCCCTAATTTTCATAATTTTGGGTATTAAAATTTAATTTATAAATATTTTATATATACAATATATATGCCAAAATTTCCCAAAAATTGTGAATAATGCAAAAATACAAAGAAATGGTATAAATAAACCTATAATTTTATAAAAATAAAAATGTGATTTTGTGGGGTTTTTAACACCCAATGGGGCCCGGAAAAATTATTTTTCGCAAAACGAGAAAATTTATAAAATATCTAGATGTTCAGAATAATGCGATGGTAAAAGCCGTTTGATGAAAAATAAGGCCCATTATTTTATTTGAAATAATGGCTTTAAAATCAGGGTTTGGGTCGTAAAACGTCTGAAATGAAAGTGATGAATGCAAAATAAAACATCTGAAAAATATCTTAAAAACACAGAAATGACACGGAGCACACGTAACACGTAACAGTTAGGGTTTGACAGATAATTACACATAAATGACACATTATTACATATAATTTATTATAAATATGATATAATACAGACGTAAATTTCCTAGGCGTTACATGCATGGTACTAGCTTATTATACTGCACTCGCTTTCAATCACAACTGTCTTACTCCTCGACTACCTATTTTCCTTTCCTATCTGCGCCACATATATTCTACACAACACCAGGAATCTATTCGTGCAATTAAAACACATCAATCATCCCTGTCCTGGCCGGAAAATGGCCAAGAACATCGCCGGTTTTCGGTGAAACATCAAAAACTTCAAAATACAACTCCCTTCGATTCAGACATCCTCTGTTAACGAGCTATAAATCAATCGATTGCAAATTTCATAAGGAACACAATCCACTATAAATCAACAGCTAATAACCCCTAAATCAAAAAGCCCCAAATTTCAATTAAGAACATTCATACGGGTTATAAACCCTAATTTCAAACTTCGAAAAGTAAACTCAGTTTTGAGCATGTTATTGAACTCCAAATCAGACGTATGACATATGAAAATCATCAGGAAAACAAGCTCTACAACATTCAATCATCAAATCATTCAAACAATCATCCGAACAAAAATTCATATTTTTAATAAAAATAATTCAAAAATAAATAAATTTCCAGAAAATAAACCTTTGATTCTGCAGTTCTGAAACTTGAAGAAACTGAAAGAACACCTCAAAACCTCTGTTTTGGTTACTCGAGCGTTCCAAACGGACTCCGGTAACACCTCCGATTGTTTGTTTTGATTTTCAGAAAGGTTTATGAATATAGGGTTTTCTCTGGAAAATTATATATTTCGCTGACTGCAAATGATTTTGATATAGAATAAAATACGGTAAAAGGCTATTTATATTTACGGGAAATTAGTATCCCGTTGGATCATTCCGGATATAAAATGTTACGTTTATTTATAAAAACTGATCCAAACGGTACCGGTTTTCGGGATAAATATCCAAATCAGTATAATTTGTACTGCGGTCTTGGTCTCAGCGCCTGGTTACACGTATTACGAAGTGATAATTGGGATAGTTTAATAAAAAGATCCCGTTTATCGAAAATACGAGTTTTATCGATTTACCGAAACGAATAATGTATCGAAAATATTGCGCCGGGACCCGCGCAGGACAAACCGTACGCCGGATCGAAAAAGTAAAACATGGAAAATGCTCGGAATATTGCAATTAGGTTAGGAAAGAGTTCTCAGAAGTGTTTCGGGTTATAAAAATGTAAAAACCGATGACGTCGGTTGGTTCCCGTTTGTATAAAATAGTTTTTAAATGCTCGGAATTTTTTTTTATAAAATCCATATAATTCCTATAAAATCATAAATCAACCTAAAAATAAATAGGAAGATATGAAAATTATCTATATTTTATTTTGGACATATAAAAATTAAAGTACTCAATTAATATTATTTTTAAACATCCAAACACATTTAACACTTAACAAATAATTCACAGAATAGATACTGAACACATATAATAATTATTTATTAGCAAAAATAATTACACGATATATCCCGGATATTACATCCTTTCCCCTTAAAAGGATTCTGTCCTCAGAATCTCCTAAGAAAATAAATAAGGATACTTTTCTTTCATATCACTTTCTAACTCCCAGGTTGACTCTTCAACCTTTGGGTTTCTCCACAATACTCTTACTAACTTTACCACTTTATTTCTTAATACTTTCTCTCTTTCTTCTAGAATCTCTATCGAATTCTCTACATATGACAAATCTGCCTGAAGCTCTATTGGCTCATATTCTATTACATGCATGGAGTCTGGATTATACTTCTTAAGCATCGATACATGAAAAATATTTTGAATGTGCTCAATGTACGGAGGTAAAGCCAAATCGTAAGCTACTTTGCCAATGCGTTTTAGAATCTCAAAAGGTGACATATCTTGGGCTCAGCTTTCCTTTTTTCCAAATCTCGTCAATCCCTTCAACGGTGATACTTTCAGTAATACCAAGCTTCCTTCTTCGAATTCCATGTCTTTTCTTGATTGATCTGCATATTTCCTTTGACGGTATTGTGCTGCTATCAATCTCTTCTGGATAACTTCAACAACTTCCTTTGTATGCTGTACTAAATCAGGTCCAAGTATTCTGCGTTCTCCTACTTCGTCCCAATATCTCTGTACATCTTGGTACTCCCTGGATGGATTGAATACCTTGAATTATGAGGTTCCTGTAAAATTTTATTCTTCAGTTCCGTCACCGGTGGAATCCAAATTCTAGAAGAAAACCTAAGAATACCTTGATCGTCCTTTTGCGTGCACAATTCTTCACCTACCAAACAATTTTTATCTTGATCCATTACATCTTCCTGACACTTCTTTATCTTTTCTAACAACTCCGGCTGGAAAGTCATACTATACACTTTTGCTTCATCAGGCTTGCAACCTCTAATTTCCAATTCCAATTTCTGAAATTCCTTATATATTTCTTCGGGCACTGATAACACATTTAACTTTTCCTTCCAACTCAACGCGTCTGCTACAACGTTCGCTTTATCGGGATGATAATTAATCGTGCAGTTGTAATCCTTGTTTAATTCTAACCATCTCCTTTGCCTCATATTAAGCTCCTTCTGTGTGAATATGTACTTCAAGCTTTTGTGATCCGTGTAAATCTCGCATTTTTCTCCATATAGATAATGTCTCCAAATTTTCAAGGTGAAAACTATGGTTGCTAGCTCCAAATCATGAGTAGGATATTTCTATTCGTGTGGGTTCAGTTGCCTTGACACATATGCAATCACTTTATCGTGCTGCATCAGAACACATCCTAGTCCTTTATGAGAAGCATCGCTATAAATTACGAAATTCCCTTGATCGTCTGGAAGTGACAAAACAGGTGCCGTGATTAATTTTCGCTTCAATTCCTGAAAACTTTCTTCGCATTTATCGTTCCACATGAACTTTTCATTCTTCCACATAAGCTTTGTCAATGGTTTTGCAATCCTTGATAAATTTTGAACAAATCGACGATAATATCCCGCTAATCCCAAGAAACTTCTTATCTCTGTTGGTGTTCTCGGTCTTTCCCAATTTGTAATTGCCTAGATCTTTGCCGGGTCCACTTTGATCCCTTCATTACAGACTATGTGTCCTAAGAACTGAACTTCCTGTAGCTAAAATTCACACTTCGAAAATTTAGCATATAACATCTTTTTCCTTAAAATCTCCAAAGCTGTTCTCAAATGTTCCGCATGATCCTCTTCCATCTTTGAATAAATCAAAATATCATCTATAAACACTATAACGAATTATCCAAATATTCCTTGAAAATTCTATTCATCATGTCCATAAACGCTGTCGGGACATTTGTTAATCTAAAACACATCACTAAAAATTCATAATGTCCATACCTTGTTCTGAAAGCTGTCTTCGGTATGTCCTCTGGCTTAATTTTTAATTGATGATATCCCGATCTTAAGTCAATCTTGGAGAAGTACTTGGCTCCCTTTAATTGGTCAAATAGATCGTCCATTCTGGGTAACAGATACTTGTTCTTGATTGTAAGCTTGTTGAGCTCCCTATAGTCGATGCACAGTCTCATGCTTCCATCCTTCTTTTTAACAAATAGCACCGGTGCACCCCACGGGGATACACTAGGTCTGATTACTCCTTTCTCTAACAACTCTTGCAATGCTTCGCTAGCTCTTTCATCTCAGCGGGCACCATTCTATACGGATCCTTGGATACTGGTTCTGTTTCAGGTGCTAAATCAATTGCACACTCAATTTCTCTGTCTGGAGGAAGTCCTGTTAACTCATCGGGAAACACGTCTGGAAATTCATTCACTACTGGAATATCTTCAAGTTTTGCTGGCTCCTGACTTCTGTCAATCACATATGCCACGAAATGCTCACATCCTTTTCGTAGTAACTTCTTGGCTTGAATCATCGTTAAGAACTTCTTTACTTGCTTTTGGCCCTTGAATGTTACTATCCTTTCGTCTGGTGTCTTCACCATTACCTTCTTATTTAGATAATCTATCTGGGCATCGTGCTTAGATAACCAATCCATTCCTAAGATAACGTCAAATTCTCCTAACTTAAATGGTATCAAATCTACACAAAACTTACTACCAGAAATCTCAATCTTACAATTCCCGCAAACTTGATTAACAGATACTTGTTCTTGATTTGCTAATTCCACAGTCATTATTTCATTTAAATACTCAACTGGACAATTTAACTTACTAAAAAAATCTTGTGAAATAAATGATCGAGTTGCTCCCGAATCTATTAACACTTTGGCACATAAAGAATTCACATTAAGCGTACCTGCCACGACATCAGTATCCTGGATAGCGTCCTTCATAGACATATCAAAAACTCTAGCCCTTGGAGTCTCATTCACTGCTGGGGTAGATCCCATAATCCTCAATACATTACTGACGGGGGCTGGTGTCTTACAATCCCTGGCTATATGTCATGGCTTTCCACATTTGAAGCACGTAAATCCAATGGATGGAACCTTCACTGCTGGATTTTGGATAGGCTAATCCTTATTTGCTGGTTTTCTCGCTGACTGATTTTGGCACTCCCTCGAATAGTGCCCTTTCTGGTTGCTCTTGAAACAAACCACATTCAACTTATTACAAACTCCTCCATGTTTCTTCCCACATACCTGACAATCTGGAAAAGTTAATCTCAACTGATTCGGCTAATTCACATTAACTGGACGGTTGCCCTGGCCTCCGTCGCCTGTATTTTGTCTCTTGAAATTAAAATTTCTCCCTAGCTGAAACTTGCCCTTTTTAAAATTTGGAAACTTCCCTGGTTGTGACTGACCTTCATTCCCTTCAAATTTCCTTTTCTTACTTTCTTTCTCCTTCTGGGACATCTCGCTCTCGGTTTCTGCAGTCATGGCTTTCTGTACCACTCTTGCATACGTATCCAACTCAAAAATGGCTACCTTCCCTCTGATCCATGGCTTCAAACCTTGCTGGAATCTCTAAGCTTTCTTCCTGTCAGTATCCACATATGACGGCACATACCTTGATAATTCTTCAAACTTGCTTTCAAAATCTGCCACCAAAATATTTCCCTGCTTTAACTCTAAAAACTTCAACTCCATCTGATCCTGAACAAACTGGGGAAAATACTTTTCTAAAAACAATTCCTTAGACCTCTCCCAAGTAATAACATATGTTCCTTCCAATGTCTTCACAGTATCCCACCAATAGGTGGCCTCATTTTTCAAGTAATAACTTGCAAACTCAACCTTCTGATCTTCCTTCACCTTTACTAAGGCAAATGACTTCTCTATTTCCTTTAACCAAACATTTGCTTTAATCGGCTCTAGGGAACCCTTAAATTCTGGTGGGTTTACTACCTGAAAAGTTTTGAAAGTTACCTGGGGGTTGGTCTGTCTTTGCTGTTGTTGTGCCAGGTGAACTGTTTGTTGGGCCAAGATTTGGAGAATCTGGCCTATTACTGGGTCTATAGGTCCTGGGTTTGGATTCTGGTTTGTATCATCTTGCTTGTTATTGTTGTTGTTGTTGGTTTCTTCATTCTGGGTGTTGGTGAGGGTATTTCTTCTGGGATGCATTTTCTGTAAAGAATCAAACAACTTATTTAGCTTTTAAATCAAATCCTTTGCATAAAAGAAAAGTTTTATAAAACAGAAATATCTCTTCTTGAAAATAGTTGTAACAGTTGAACTAAGTAAATTGCATGCTTCTTTACAGAATATAAACAGTTAAGGGAATAGGGTACTTGGTATCACAGGGGTATAACTGGTGCAATAAATAAGGTAAAGTAAAACAGGTGCAGTAAAGTAAATGACAATTATGGAAAGGAGAAAGTACTGATATATATAGATCAAAAGTTTTGGGTAGTACAAGCGTAAAGACGCTTCGGAAGTAAAAGCAAAAAGGATACAACAACCTACTCACTAGTCAGCAGCTCTAGTCTATAAATACAACTCAAAAGTCTACTGATACATACTACACACTACTGTACATACTACACACCCATAACAACACTGATCAACATCTCCATCTCTGGATCTCTGACTCAACTCCAAGAAAACTCTGGTCCTCCCAGCCTCTCAAAGTCCTCCATCACCTCAGTAGCCCATCCCATAAGTGCATCAGGGCCTCGGACAGGTAGTGTAGCTCCATGTAGCCTAGCCTCAAGAATCCTACATGTCACATGGATCTCCTCTCGAAGCTCCCTCACACTATGATCAACATCTGTAGTCCTGATGATATGCTGCAGCTCTTAAATCTGGGCTAACAAGGAATCACGCTCCAATAGAAGATCTTTATACCGGTAATAAGGAACTGGGGGCAATGTAAACTGGAATGGGGCACCTGCAACTGAATGCCCAGTAGAATCTGAATCAGCTGGTGGCCTCATACCTGGGGGTTGAATAGCCTACAGTGGTACGGGCTGCAACACAGGTGGAGGTAGAATAGCCAACACTGGTGGAACAACAGGACGTGGATCTGAAGATGGTACTCCAACTGAAGGCTCTGAGTGATCAGCTGATACAGGGATGAAAGAGTCGGCCATTGCTGCTATCTGAAATCATATCGCAATATAAGAATCTCGAACCATGACGCGAATTATACTAATACCTGTTATACCGTAACACTCAACCTCTCGACGTTCTATCTTTCTATTCCTTGCTTCTAATCCTAGACCTCTACCCATTCCCGTCAATCTAGGCTTGTGTCAGTGACTTATAACCTGTGGCTCTGATACCAAACCTGTGGCGCCCTCCAAACCCGGGTCAGAAGTTTGGGGTCCACACACACACATCTTATTTATAACCTGCTTATAACAATAATTAAGATAATAATAATATGCAGTGACCCTACCTACCAACTACCACAGACTGCAACAGGTTAAAGTATGCACACAAGCCAAACACGCACTTATATTACATACCGTTCAAATCCCAACTATCCAATCTCAGGACTGAGTATTAAACATTATTACAAACTTTTACAAACTCAAATTATCCCAAAAGAAACCTACTAACTTAACTCAATCAACCTGAATCCCTAGCTCTCGCACTAGACTGGGGATTTGCGCTACCAACTGGTTCCTTCTTAACTGGAAAAAAACATAAATAACATTGCATAAATGAGCTAACTAACTCCTCAAGTCACAATGACAAAACTGAGAATAATGATCATCAAGTGAAAAGGGTTATGATATCAAGTGAACATTGAATTATGATTTAGAATTGTATATTATATTTTCATTTTAAAAACCAAGGTTAAGTTGCTGATCAGTCACGCACTAACCCCGAGCAAAGCACACAGCATTGCTCTAACTACTGGAACCAAGGCACACATTGGCCTAACTTGACCATTATATGGTCTGACCACGAATCTGGTCCCAAATTTTATAAAAACAATCAAATTCTAACATAATAACAGAACAAACAGTAATAAGCAATAAACAGAATCATTAACAATATTGGACGTTCAAAATGAAATGGGTTCAATCTGTATAAGGATCAATATGGCATTTTCAAAGCTTGGATGTTAGGTAATGAAAGAATTGGATAACAAATGAATCAATGTTTCAAGGTTTCAAGGATTTGGTCTTTCAAAGTATAACGACTCGTGTATTGTTGAATTATTTAAACATTTCATTATAGAAATTATTAAACAAATAAAATATGTGTGTTGGTTTTGACCGCTATGTGTTGTTTGATTATTATCCATATGTGATTTATGGTGTACCGGGTTGTCCGCGTGATTAATTATTGGATCGTATTGAATTATTTTTACTTTCAAAAGAGGATTTAGTGCAAATTTATTTGCATAAATATTGGGAATGTCTCTAAAATTGTTTTTATGACTTTATAATTACGTTAATTATTTTTAGGATTTTATAAAATTAAGAAATCAATATTTCATTAATTATTTAATTAAAAATGATTTTTCAGAGTGTGTTTAATGGTAAAATCCATATTTAAATATGAAAATCTTCAAAAATCATGAAACTTATATTTTATTTAGTTCGTATTATTTTAAGAATTTTAAAATTATTTTGGTAATTTTAGGATTAATATTTTTACCCGCGCGTTATTTCGTTTTATTGATAAAAGCGGGCATAAGTGACATCCCAGAAATTGTGTTAAAATTTCAAAAATTTTGTTTTCATTTACTCCGGGATATTTCTAGCATTTTAAGATTATTATTGTAATTTATCGAATTTGTTTTTAAAATGACTCGGTTCGTTAATTTCAGAATTCGGGGTGATTATCGGGTCCCCGGGTATTCAGGGACACGTGTTAACATCTAATAAAAGATGTTAACACGTATCCATTTAAAGGACACGTACAGGCTGCAGATTAACCCCCAAAAACATCATCTTTTTCTCCTCTGTATCGTCTCAATCTCTCTTACTCATCTCAGTCCCTCTTCCTTGCAATATTCTCTGTTCTTCCTTTCTTTTTTTCCGCTCCTTTCTCCATTTTCTTCTCCTGGTCGCGGCTGTCTTTTCCGGCTGATTTTCCGATAATTGCCGTTTATTCCTGGTGATTCTGGCTCAGTGAATATATATATATATATATATATATATATATATATATATCTGTATGTATATTTGCGTATCTGTGTGTGCTATTGCGTGTGTGTGGTTGTCAGTCTAGATTTTGAGTGTTGTGGTGGTGTTTGGCCGCCTATTTCTGTGTTCTTCCGGCCACGATGGTTCGCCTGTGTTTGGTGCGTGTATACGCGCGTGTTGCCATGTTCATTTCGGGAATTATATTATTTTATTTAATTCTGCAGGTGCTTAATTGATTGGTTTCGTGAAAATAACATATATTTGTTAAGAGAAAGTATCGATATAATCAGTGGAATTCGTGTAGGATGTTCGTTATAAATGAAAACCCGCGAATTCTGCCGCCGTCGGCGATGAGCCTCGGCGAGCCGACGGTGGACGGTGATGAATTTATTCTGAGTCCTAATTTTTATAAAATAAATAAATGTAGAATGTGAATAATAATTAGTAATAGTATTGAATTGGTGACTGAGAAAGTATGGATGTTGGTTGTTGTGATTATGGATTGTTATGATGAATTGACGTAGATGATGTGTCGACGGGTAGTCCGATAAACAAAGGGAACGCTGTCCGATTTCCGGGAAATCGAACTCCGTAAATACGGGAACGTATCCGATGAATATCGGGACGTCGAGAAACTATATATATATGTGTGTGTGTGTTTTATACGAAACTTGGTTGTACGATGTGATGACATATTTTTCCAAATCGATAACCCTAATTCCGTAAAATAAAAAGTATATGTATTTTCCGAAAATGAACACCGAACAGATTTTTTTTCGAGATTATGAACCCTACTGGTTGCGTGTGATATTGTAATATACATAATTACGAATCAGGTTTGAATATCGTTGGGTAAAATTGGTATCGAGGATATGTCAAGCATACCTAGACATCTAATGTAGGGTATTACGACCCTGTAGGTTATATTCAGGAACCTGAAAGTGGATGATGGACTAAAGATAACCTAGCGGTTAGTCGACGAGCTCAGTAGAGTTTCAACAGAAAAACCTGAGTGTCGAAGTCGAATCCAATGGGATCTAGTGGTTGGACGTTAAAGCCTGAGCGACGGAGTCGGCTCAAAGTTGATCAGTAATAGTTATAAAGCCCTGTAAGGCAAGTATTTCTGAACTTTTCTTCAAGATATCTTACCAATATTGTCGAACTGTTTCATAACATGTTGCTATTATTCAAAATAACTCCTATTTTATATTGCAAGTGTTTTAAAATATTTAACCTTGAACCCTGATTTTCTTGATCTTGAGCCATAAGCCTTATTCTCTGTAAACCGTCCTTTGTTGATCCTCAGACACCATACCATACAAATATGATACTACCCCCCAAATGTTTAACTACCAAACACTGGAAGAAAATTGTTTGAAAATACAGAAACTTTTAGACCCCAACCATTCTTTATAACATCAAAGAACTATACCTTGAAAAATCAATATTTGTCAAATACCTGATCCCTTACAGACTGAAAACTGTTTCTTATACATACCCTGATATACCCTTGTGATATCCATGAGCTCCTTACGTTTTATTCAAAGTGTTTAATCATCATTGATTATGATCTTGTTTTATCGGATTATATTGTTTACCATGTTGAACTGCTTTAAAATTGGATAGTTTTTATATAAGGACCAGATTCGTGGTCAGACCATATCAATGGTCAAGTTAGGCCAATGTGTGCCTTGGATCCAGTAATTAGAGCAGTGTTGTGTGCTTTGCTTGGGGTTAGTACGTGACTGATCAGCAGCCTAACCTTGGTTTTAAAAACTTAAAATGAATATCCAATTCTAATGATTATTTAGCAATAAACTTGAACTCCTCTGAATCATCTCGTTTGATCATTGATTAACCTCAATTATTTTCATTATGATTTGCTGAGCTAGTTAGCTCACTTTTGCGAATCTTTTTATGTATTCTACAGTTAAGAAGGATACGGTTGATAGCGAGTTTTCCCAGTTCAATGTGCGAGCTAGGATTCCAGATTGAGTTGGATCGAGCTAGCATGAGCTTATTGCGGTAGCGAGATAGTAAGATTGTAAAAATAATTCTATTATCAGATGTAAGTTAAATTAGTTGGGATTTGGCATGATGTAATAAAAGTTAAGGTTGTGGCTTGTTTTCATACTTTAACCTGTTGCGATCCATGGTTATGTAAAGCAGGGTCATTGCAAATAGTATCTTATATACAGGTTTATATGTTATGTCTGTGTTGTGGACCCCAAACTTCTGACCCGGGTTTGGAGGGTGCCACATGTTGGTATCAGAGCTACAGGTTATAAGTCACTTAAACAAGCCTAGATTGTCGGGATTGGGTAGAGGGTTATGATTAGGAATAGGAAATAGAAAGATAAGACGTTGTGAGGTTGAGTGCGATTATATAGTAGGTCTCTGGTGCGGTTTGTGTCGCGATTCAGGATTCTTAACTTGCGAGGTGATTTCCAGACAACGGCAATGGCAGATCCTGATTTTCCCTGTATCATCTGATCGTTTGGAGTTTTTCGTTCGAGGATCGTCATCTTCTCTCAGATTTGATTTGTACCTTGTTCCTCCATCAGTATTAATGGTACTACCTTCTGTTATAACATTTGCACCTTTTCGAGTTATTATACGCTATTATACCACCTCTTGTTATGAGACTACCTATTTAAGAACCTCCATTCGTTTATTCTTATTTTACTGGACATTCGGTTGTGAGTGTATCTCTTCAGTTCACCCTACACCCTGTTCTATGCCTTAGTTTAAAACCTATCTTATGGCGCAACAGTATTTACGAAGATGGAATCGATAGCTACAGTAAAGGGTTAATGCATGAGATATTAATAAAGGTGAGAAGAAGTTTAGAAAGAAGATTCAAGTGTTCCGGAGGATAGCTTTTACCAGATTAAAAGAAACCATTAGTAATCAGGCCACCCGTGATTAGTTGTGGGATGGATTAGATGAATTTTGAAAAGGTTAGAGAGAAAAGTATAAATCTGGAATATTTATAGAATTAAATGATGGTGCTATGATAAATGCGAAATGTAAAGTAGTGATGTGATGTGATATGAGCAAATTTTGGTTCTATGAAATAGACTCGTTGACTATTGGATAGCCTGCTCCACTTAACGATTGCAAAGTTGATAACGGGAGTATTACCAGTACAGAAGCCTTGATAGGAAGCTACGAATAAGGTGACATGCAACGACAACTGAAGTTTCCGTCGATTAAGGAAGGCAAATGGACTCAAAAAAGGAGAAAAGATAGATCAGAGTGAACGGACTTTTATGTGATTGATTCTTTAATTTGGTACCTTGTTATAGGTCGGAAGGACAACAACCAACTCATATAGTAAGGATAACCAGAATTGTGATTTCCAAAATTTTTAACAAGTTGTCGAAAAAGGATTTTTCCTTACCGAATTTCTAAAAGCCTTTTTGAATAAAAATAAGTTTAAACATTGGTTGTCAAGTTACTACTTGATTTTCTTGTTTGTCAAAAGACCCGGATTACCTAGAAGGATACTTATTTTAGATTTAGTATTGTTATTCAGTGGACAAAGTGATCCATGATTATGAAGAAGTTGACTATTCCTAACAGAAAGGTACAAATATTGTTTGATAAGATTAACAACAGACTCAGCGTACGGAGCAATTACTCATCCAATTACTAGGACTATCCACGTTCAAAGAATTCATTGATTTAACAGAAGCCTGAATATGACTCAAGGAGATTGAGAAGATTTCCAGATTTTCTCTAAAAGAAGAATATTATTAATAAAAGGATCGCTATGTTAAATGATTCGAGGTTATCTGGTAGGGACGCCATTATGATTGAATTGTTAAAATATTGTATGTGTAGGTGCGATGTTAAAGAAACAAGATATGACAAGTAAGAATCTACCATAATGTTTAATTTGCGAAGGCATTTTGACGTACTTTCTAAAGTTATTATATGGAACAATGGGAATATTATTGAACAAGCTCGAAAGATAAATACAAGTGAAATGTGGATGATGACCAATGGTATCGTTCTTATCTTCAATATTAAAGCGTATATTCCTTTTTAATTCCTGAAAATGTATGAACTTCTTTTCTTAATAAACTCGTTATGATGATATCAAAAAGGAGGATATTGCATTCCTTTCAAATTTAATTGTTTCCCTCAAGTTTTACTCTCTGATTGGGACAAACAGTGTTATGGTAAGACACTTTGTCAGAATGACGAAGAGTCGGGTGGGACGCCACCTAATCATGTGATGTATGCCATATGGTAGGAAAGAATGGCCATCTTAAGTACCAATGTGGTTATATCGTACATATCCAAATCATTATTTCTTCTTTCTTTTCAACTTCAAGTTTATTGAATTATGAATCCTTCTAGTTATTTCGTTATACCGTCATTTTTTGCAAAAGTTTTTCAAGCAAATCAACGTATTATGAACCAAGAGGACAAAGTTCCAGCTACCTCTTATGCCCGGGAAAGAGACCAGAGCATATGGATTGCAATCGCTAGCCACAGTGAAGGATCCACTAAGAGCCAAGGGAATCTACTCCAATAAGGAATACGTCTCCAAGAACGAGAGCTTATGATTTTTCTGTAAAATATGTTGTTCAGAATACGAATGTGGTGACGTGAATAATTATTGTGGATACCTTATGCGTTAAATTATTGAAAGATGTGGAAGTAATTTGATTATTTATTCCCCAAGGTATTGTTGATATGATGATTTACCCCATTGAATTAATAAGATTATAACTAAAAGACTAGCAAATTCAAGAACGTGTATTTGTTAAATAAGTAAGCACCAATGGTGAAATTGAGATTTCTGGCAATAAGTTGTGAAGAATTGATATCATTTGAGATAAGAGGATTTGACATTATTTTAAGGAATGGATTAACTATTTAAGCATGATGCCCAAACGAATCGTCATGATGAAGAGATAGTCCTGAAGACGTTAAATGAGAATATGATGAGGTATAAAGGAAAAAAGAGGGTAAAGAATTTGTTAACGATGATTACGGTGATCGAGATGTGAGCATTATGGTGATTATGAGATAAATAAAAGTCAGAAGCAAGAAAAATTTGAAGATTTTATAGCAATTAAGAAGTTTCAAGATATGTTTCCAGATGAGTTATCAACATTTCCTCCCGATAGAGAAATGAAGCTCGCAATTGACTTAGCACCTGAGACGAAGCCAGTGACCTAGGCCTTACACAAAATGGCACCAGTTAAAATGAGGAAGTTAGCAAAGTAGATGCAAGAGATGCTAGAAGAAAAAGCGATTAGACCCAGTGTATCCCAGGAGGTGCACCAGTACTAATTGTTAATACGAAAATGGAAGTATGAGAGTATGCGTTGACTAAAGAAAGCTCAACAAGTTTCCTATCAAGAGTAAATATCTGTTACCTCGAACTACTGATTTGCTTGATCAAACAGAAGAAGCAAAGTATTTTCTAAAATTGATTCAAGATTTGGGCATTACCAATTAGAGATTGAACCTATAGACATATCAAGGATAATTTTCAGAACTAAGTACTCTGTTATAAAATTCTCATATTGTCATTTGGATTAACCAATATACCAGTAATATTTAAACTCGATGGACAAAATATTTAAAGAATACCTGGATAAGTTGTAGTTGTGTTACTTAAAGTTAACGGAGGACCACGCAAAGCATAAAATGGTAGCCGGGAAGTCGAAGAAAGATGTTGTATAAAAAGTTTATAAGGTGAAAGTTTTGATGGTAGGAAGCATAAATAGTCAGAGAAGAGGAGACCAAAGGGGTTCCGGCAGAGATTAAAGTTACTATGAATAAAGAAAGACTAAAAGCACCAATAAAAGCAAGAAGTTGTACTATTGGAAGGTTATTATCAGAAATTTGTTTAAGATTCTTGAAGATTGCGATACCTTTGACGGAGCTTACTATGAAAAGCGGGACGTTTATATGAAATAGAGAAGTGTGAAGAAAGTTTTGTGAAGTTAAAGGAGGGAATGGTTACAACACCTGCCTTATTACTTTAAAAGTATCAAGGAAATTTTTGTAGTTTATAGTGATACTTCTCATAAGGGAATATGATGTATGTTGATGCAGCACAATAAAGTTATTGTATATGCATCGAGAGAACCAAAATTTTATGAGCAGAAGTACCCTACTCATAATTTGGAATTAGCAGTAATAATAATATTTGCTTTGAAAAATGGGGAAACATTACAGGTATGGAGGAAGGTATAAGATCTAAACGGACTATAAGAGTTTGAAGTATGTATTCTCAAGGAAAAGCAAACGTAGTGGCAAGCGATAAGCAAAAATGAGAAAATAAACATAGAGACTGCACCGAAAAGAATTACCTATGAAATTTCAGAAGTTGGAATTGGAAGTCAGATATATAAATTAAAGGAAACAAGGATAGGTAGTATGACGTTTTGTCAGAGTTGTTAGGAAAAGATAAAGAGAGGTCAAAAGAAGATAATGGATCACGATGTTAACAATTATTAAGAGGAAATTTATGCGCCCAGGAGAACGATCACGATATCCCCAGGTTTTCTTCCAGCACTTGGATGCTATAAGCAGAAGGAATAAGGAATGAGATCCCACAGGAAATTCGTAACATAAAGTACTTAATTTATTGAAGAAATGCCAAGATATACGGAAATTTAAAGAAAATTAGTGATAACCAGGTATAAGAAGGAAATTTCAAGATGGATTAGGAAGTGTGGACAAGTCAAGGAATTAAGGTGAAGTGTTAAAGGCCTAGTGGTTAAGGCAGACCAAGGAGTGTGTTTACAAGAAGCGAATCGTAAAGTGTACCAGTAATATTGATGAAGAAAAGGAAGGAAATTATAAGAGTATGTACTGATTATCGGGAGTTTAACCAAAATAACGAATAAGAAGAAATGAGACCCTATAAAGAATTGATTACTTATGAGACCTAATTCAAGAAGTATGTAATACCTCGGAGATTAACTTAAGAACCGACCTGGGAACATAAAAAAAAAATTACGATTAAAGTGAATTAAGAGCATTGCAAGCTCTGGTGATATTATGTGAAATAACAAGTGTATCGGGTGACTATAAGGAATTAAAGATCATGGTATATAAGGAGTACTTAGATAAACAAACTGTATTTATTGATATCATCCTCAGCTACTCAAAGAATAAGAAAGTCTGCGTGGAAGGCCCAAGGATTTTTCCCCAAGGATCAGAAGGAAAGCAACTATGCGTTGAGTTTTCAAGAATGAAATTTTGACTAAGGTTAACAAAAGATTATGAATTAATCCAATAACAACTACCTAAGCAAAGCCGTATGGTAACAGATGCCTTATGCCGACAGAAAATATTGGATGTAATTAAGACCACCGAGGAGTTAATAAACGAATTGGAAAGAGTGGAATCTGAACTTCAAATACTTAAAGGTGATAATACGTGAATATATGAGATTACTTTTTAGCCTTAACTGATGAAAAAGAGTAAGAAATGTTTAAATGTTTGGAAACCAAGTTGAAAACGAGCACCGCCTATCATCCTTAAACGAAGAGTCAAAGTAAGGAAGCGATTCAGGAAAAACAAGATATGTGGAGAGGTTGAGTTTTAAGGAAAACTGGGATGATCACTTATCATCAATGTCAGCTTTGGAATGCTACTTTACCAAGTCTTATGTGGACGCAAGTGTAGGTCCCCACTTTATTGAGATAAAATGGGAGAAAGGAAGTTGTCAAATTCTACGTTAATTCAGCACACCAGGGGCGTAGTGTTATTGATTGAAGTAGTTTGGGATAGACAAAACCCGAAGGTGGATTTGTATCGAGAGATTGTATGGGTATAGAAATAGGACTAGTAGTGTTAGGAAAAATTTTACTTTAAAGAAGGTTGGATAGATCTGAATAGAAAGGACAAGTTGAGTCCTAAATTTAGTAAACCATTTGAGGTATCGATAAATATTGATAAAGTTGTTCATGAGTTGATATTACCGTCACAACAGTGTGTACATGTAATATGTTTGGCCTGTTATGGTCAAAGCGATAAGTATCCGATTTGAATTCAGTGATTGATTAGGAGCCAATGGGCTCTTGTCGAAGTTTGTTCTGCATATAGTGATCAATCCAAATTCTTGATCGTTAAAGACGAGTCCTTGGAAAATAAATGTATATCTATGGTGATTATATTTGAAAGCCCCGAGTAGAAGAGTCTACTTGGAAATTAGGGTCAGATATGCTTGACAAATATCCTCACTTGTTTAGTTAGATCAGATTCTAAGGACAGAATCTTTTTAAGGGGGAAGGATATAACGACTCGTGTATTGTTGAATTATTTAAACATTTAATTATAGAAATTATTAAATAAATAAAATATGTGTATTGGTTTTGACCGCTATGTGTTGTTTGATTATTATCCATATGTGATTTATGGTGTACCGGGTTGTCCGCGTGATTAATTATTGGATCGTATTGAATTGTTTTTACTTTCAAAAGAGGATTTAGTGCAAATTTATTTGCATAAATATTGGGAATGTCTCTAAAATTGTTTTTATGACTTTATAATTACGTTAATTATTTTTAGGATTTTATAAAATTGAGAAATCAATATTTTATTAATTATTTAATTAAAAATGATTTTTCAGAGTGTGTTTAATGGTAAAATCCATATTTAAATATGGAAATCTTCAAAAATCATGAAACTTATATTTTATTTAGTTCGTATTATTTTGAGAATTTTAAAATTATTTTGGTAATTTTAGGATTAATATTTTTACCCGCGCGTTGTTTCGTTTTATTGATAAAAGCGGGTATAAGTGACATCCCATAAATTGTGTTAAAATTTCAAAAATTTTGTTTTCATTTACTCCGGGATATTTCTAGCATTTTAAGATTATTATTGTAATTTATTGAACTTTTTTTAAAAATGACTCGGTTCGTTAATTTCAAAATTCGGGGTGATTATCGGGTCCCCGGGTATTCAGGGACACGTGTTAACATCTAATAAAAGATGTTAACATGTATCCATTTAAAGGACACATACAGGCTGCAGATTAACCCCCAAAAACATCATCTCTTTCTCCTCTGTATCGTCTCAATCTCTCTTACTCATCTCAGTCCCTCTTCCTTGCAATATTCCCTGTTCTTCCTTTCTTTTTTTTTTCGCTCCTTTCTCCGTTTTCTTCTCCTGGTCGTGGCTGTCTTTTCCGGCTGACTTTCCGGTAATTGCCGTTTATTCCTGGTGATTCTGGTTCGGTGAATATATATATATATATATCCGTATGTATATGTGCGTATCTGTGTGTGCTATTGCGTGTGTGTGGTTGTCAGTCGATATTTTGAGTGTTGTGGTGGTGTTTGGCTGCCTGTTTCTGTGTTCTTCCGGCCACGATGGTTCGCCTGTGTTTGGCGCGTGTATACGCGCGTGTTGCCATGTTCATTTCAGGAA
Organism: Apium graveolens; assembly: GCF_009905375.1. NCBI lineage: Eukaryota > Viridiplantae > Streptophyta > Magnoliopsida > Apiales > Apiaceae > Apium > Apium graveolens. Next base: position 8,130,409 of record NC_133656.1, on the reverse strand, counting down.
TTTTAATTATTTTATTTAATTTTGCAGGTGCTTAATTGATTGGTTTCGTGAAAATAACATATATTTGTTACGAGAAAGTATGGATATAATCGGTGGAATTCGTGTAGGATGTTCGTTATAAATGAAAACCCGCGAATTCTGCCGCCGTCGGCGATGAGCCTCGGCGAGCCGACGGTGGACGGTGATGAATTTATTCTGAATCCTAATTTTTATAAAATAAATAAATGTAAAATGCGAATAATAATTAGTAATAGTATTGAATTGGTGACTGGGAAAGTATGGATGTTGGTTGTTGTGATTATGGATTGTTGTGATGAATTGACGTCGATGATGTGTCGACGGGTAGTCCGATAAACAAAGGGAACGCTGTCTGATTTCCGGGAGATCGAACTCCGTAAATACGGGAACGTATCCGATGAATATCGGGACGTCGAGAAACTATATATATATGTGTGTGTGTTTTATACGAAACTTGGTTGTACGATGTGATGAGATATTTTTCCAAATAGATAACCCTAATTCCGTAAAATAAAAAGTATATGTATTTTCCTAAAACGAACACCGAACCGATTTTTTTTCGAGATTGTGAAGCCTACTTGTTGCGTGTGATATTGTAATATACATAATTACGAATCAGGTTTGAATATCGTTGGGTAAAATTGGTATCGAGGATATGTCAGGCATACCTAGACATCTAACGTAGGGTATTTCAACCCTGTAGGTTATAGTCGGGAACCTGAAAGTGGATGATGGACTAAAGATAACCTAGCGGTTAGTCGACAAGCTCAGTAGAGTTTCAACAGAAAAACCTGAGTGTCTAAGTCGAATCCAATGGGATCTAGTGGTTGGACGTTAAAGCCTGAGCGACGGAGTCGGCTCAAAGTTGATCAGTAATAGTTATAAAGCCCTGTAAGGCAAGTATTTCTAAACTTTTCTTCAAGATATCTTACTAATGTTGTCGAACTGTTTCATAACATGTCGCTATTATTCAAAATAACTCTATTTTATATTGCAAGTGTTTTAAACTATTTAACCTTGAACCTTAATTTTCTTGATCTTGAGCCATAAGCCTTATTCTCTGTAAACCGTCCTCTGTTGTGGACCCCAAACTTCTGACCCGGGTTTGGAGGGCGCCACACAAAGCATAAGATACAATGGTTTGAATGTGTAAGCAATCTGGTTCAGCGTTTGATATTTAGTTTGTATGTATTTGTGGAGTAGTATCGTATATTTGAGGTTCGTATTTGGGTATACAACAATCAATGGTCTAGAAAGAATCAGGTTTACGGCTCAAGATCTATAACTGGAATCAGGGTTTAGGGTTCAGTGCTTCAAAGCACCTGCAATATAAAACAGTACTATCAATCAACTACAATATATCTCGAGAAAGTTCAGAACACTTTCCTGGTACTAGCTTATTATACTGCACTCGCTTTCAATCACAACCGTCTTACTCCTCGACTACCTGTTTTCCTTTCCTATGCCTTGCCTCTTCTGCTCACATATCACAAACATCTATCAATATTTAACTTATACGATTCTATTCGAAACACACTTCTATCTACCCTTCGTTTCACCCAAATCCGATAAACGGATTGAAAGTTATACTATAAACAAGTAAACATCGAATATATAGACCGACATTCAACCAACAAGTCACATATAACACATCAGATAATCAATGATATATCATTTATAAAGAGGTCTCGGTCATAAACAGGCTTTCGGGTATTTAAAATGATTTTTAAAACATTCTTCGGAATTAAAACGGGTCGTTGGATTAATTTCGAAGTAATAAACAGGGTTCAGTTGGCCAAATCTGGCTTCAAAACAATTTTATAATAATTATCGAGCCTTGAAAATAATTTAAATTAATATTTTAAAGCTCGAAACTATTTTTCGGAATTTTTAAATCATTTTTAAATAATTAAATTTAATTAAATAATTAATTAAAATCAATTAATAATTAATTAAATCAATTAATCAATTAATTTTTGAATTAATTGACCAATTAATCAATTACAAATTAACTGAAATTAATTAACTAATTAATTCAGATTTATTTTTCAATTAAAAATAATTTTTTGGAATTAAAATAATAATTTTTGGAATTTTCAGAAATTAAGAACAGATTTTTAAAATAAAAATAAATAGGAAATATGATTTTTGAATATTTTTAAAACAGGAATCCTAAATTTGCAAACTCTGAAAAGTTCAGGGACTGAACTTCATCGTCCCCAATAACTGAGGTACTAAACTGTAATTTTACAGTTCCAGTTGCCGGAAAACGTAGGGGTGGCCGGAGAACACGATTTCGGCACCCTCACCTCACCCCTACGTTTTCCGGCACCCTCACCTCCCCATCTGCGCCACATATATTCTACACAACACCAGGAATCTATTCGTGCAATTAAAACACATCAATCATCCCTGTCCTGGCCGAAAAATGGCCAAGAACATCGTCGGTTTCCAGCGAAACATCGAAAACTTCAAAACACAACTCCCTTTGATTCAGACATCCTCTGTTAACGAGCTATATATCAATCGATTGCAAATTTCATAAGGAACACAATCCACTATAAATCAACAGCTAATAATCCCTAAATCAAAAAGCCCCAAATTTCAATTAAGAACATTGATACGGGTTATAAACCCTAATTTCAAAATTCGAAAATTAAACTTAGTTTTGAGCATGTTATTGAACTCCAAATCAGACGTATGACATATGAAAATCATCAGGAAAACAAGCTCTACAACATGCAATCATCAAATCATTCAAACAATCATCCGAACAAAAATCCATATTTTTAATAAAAATAATTCGAAAATAAATAAATTTCCAGAAAATAAACCTGTGATTCTGCAGTTCTGAAACTTGAAGAAACTGAAAGAACACCTTAAAACCTCTGTTTTGGTTACTCGAGCGTTCCAAAAGGACTCCGGTAACACCTCCGATTGTTGGTTTGATTTTCAGAAAGGATTATGAATATAGGGTTTTTCTCTGGAAAATTATATATTTAGCTGACTGCAAATGATTTTGATACGGAATAAAATACGGTAAAAGGCTATTTATATTTACGGGAAATTAGTATCCCGTTGGTTCATTCCGGATATAAAATGGTACGTTTATTTATAAAAACTGATCCAAACGGTACCAGTTTTCGGGATAAATATCCAAATCAGTACAATTTGTATTGCGGTCTTGTTCTCAGCGCCTGGTTACACGTATTATGAAGTGATAATTGTGATAGTTTAATAAAAAGATCCCGTTTATCGAAAATACGAGTTTTATCGATTTACCGAAACGAATAATGTATCGAAAATATTGCGCCGGGACCTGCGCAGGACAAACCGTACGCCGGATCGAAAAAGTCGAAACATGGAAAATGCTCAGAATATTACAATTAGGTTAGGAAGGAGTTCTCGGAAGAGTTTCGGGTTATAAAAACATAAAAACGGATGACATCGGTTGGTTTCCATTTGTATAAAATAGTTTTTAAATGCTCGGAAAAAGATTTTATAAAATCCATATAATTCTTATAAAATCATAAATCAACCTAAAAATAAATATGAAGATATGACAGTTATCTATATTTTATTTTGGACATATAAAAATTAAAATACTCAATTAATATTATTTTTAAACATCCAAATATATTTAACATTTAACGAATAATTCACAGAATAGATACTGAACACATATAATAATTATTTATTAGCTAAAATAGTTACACAATATATCCCGGATATTACAATAATGTGACGGAATGACCATGTCTCCATTTGTAGATTCCTTAACTCTTACCATGGAGTGAAAGGGCCATTTTTGAGGATCTGAATGTACAGTGGATTGGCCATCCTGATAAACAACATCATTTTCTTTTTCCATAATGTATAGTTAGATCTGTCAAAGGTGGAGATTTTGATGCTGCTAAGTTTCTGTGTATTCATTCTTCCAAGATCTTTAATCTATTTATTTTCAGATTTTGCTCTGATACCACTTGTTAGATAATGAATATAACACAGAGGGGGTGAATGTGTTTTAAACAATTTTAGTGACTTTTTATTTTTCTTAAGCTTGGTGAACAAAGAAGATAAGAAATGTAACTTGTAAAGATTGTATGGTTTGAATTAAATAATGAGACATGCACAGGAACACATTATCTTTCAAAACTGTAATTAATTTTATATTAAAATCAAGTATGTGTTTTGCTACAAATTTCTGAGTTCTTGTTATGTTAAGAACCCAACTTCTCTCTTGAAAGTTACAAGAAATTTCAGATCTATTTCTTATAGCTAACAAAGCATCCAGTGTTTACTTTATAGAACATTAAACACTGGTTATTACACAGTATGCATTAGCATGTACTAAACCCTATTTATGGATAATCAAATCTTTCTATTTGTGGCTTAATGTATCTTTGCTAATCTTGCACGCCTGTGGCTTTACTTTTCCAGTTAATCTTGGCCTTTGATCGGGTACTCTTCAAGCTGCTTTTTGTAGACTTGTCAATCCAACTAATTGGATTGTTTGGTGATTGATAATCTTGGATATTGAACTGGTCTGCACTTTGTACTTGAGTTTTACCTCGAGATCTCCAGTTTGGTATATAGAGAACTTGACATCTTGATAAGTAGAATGCCTTATCGAGATCTCTTATTACTCTATAGTTATTATGACTTGTAGAGGTCTCTGAGTTCCTTATAAGAGAATTTAGCTTGTCGAGATCTCGCATCTTCATGTCTTCACTTTGGCTTATCGATATCTCTGAGTTCTCTAGTGGCAAATAGACTTGTCGATATCTCAGAGATCTTTAGTGACATTTGACTTATCGATATCTCTAGAGTTCTCTAGTGAAGAAATGACTTGTCGATATCTCCAATCTTCATGTCTTCAATTTGGCTTGTCGATATCTCTAAGTTCTCTAGTAGCTTTCATGACTTCTTTATAAGTCATTCTAGAGTTCTCAAATGAATTCTCTATAACACTAAATCTATGACTTGTAGAGATCTTGAATTAGAACATTTTTCTCAAAACAAATTTATTCAACTCCAAGTTTCTTCATAATTCTTCTGAGGCATGATCTTCTTGATCTTCTTGATCTTCTTCCAGATAGAATTCTTAGGCTTGATACTGTTTACAGAAAAAGACTCCAGTCTGCTCCACTTACATATTTACAGACTTAAATGTTAAAATATATAATGCAAATATAGATTATCATACAACGTACTTAAGGTTGTCAATTTGGCTTAGTCTTGTTATTGTATAGGCATGTCTTGCACAATAGAAAAAGTAATAGGTTTTCAAAATCAATATGAATAGTGTTGTCCCTTATGTTGGGATGCTTTTTAACACTTTGGATGACGCTGAAAAGTTCAATAGAGTTTATGGTAGAAGTATTGGATTTGAGATTATTATTAGGAGTACCCATAGATATTTAAAGGGAAATGGTGTATCCTCACGCTTGTATATTTGTCGTAAGGGTTGGAGATTAGGTTCTACGAAAAAGGATGTTGAAGATGAGAGAAAGGAAAAAAGGAAGATTAGAGATGTAATTCCAAGAATAAATTATAATGACCGAATGTATGTCACTCATAGGGTTAAAAATGATAAATGGGTGTTAGAAGAAATTGATGATATCAGTACTTGAACTATCAGAGTTTATTGATCAGCATTTGATATAAGTATGTGACAGTTATGACATCATCAACATTTACTAAATGTATTTGATGATCAGCTTTTGTCATCAGGATTTACTTATATCAGTATCTGTTGAGCTGGAAATTAGGAGATATCAATGGAGGATATATTTGCAGAATATATGTCGGTGTAAGACTTTACTTATTGTAGCAATCAATAGATGGATATGTTATATGATTCCTTTTTGTATTATAATAGGATTCCTTATTAATTTTGTAACATGTGTAATATATAAGCACATATTAGGTTTATATTATAGATGTTACAAATTGTTATATCATTCATATAACCTAGCAGTTCTCAAGGATAATTGTTCATCCTTTGAGAGAGTATTGTAAATAGTTTGTATACAATAATAATAAAAGCTATTGATTCAATTGTGTATGTTACCTCGAATTGATTTTTGAATTATATTCACCCCCTCCACAGTTTGTTAAAGGCCTAAAAATTGGTATCAGAGCTTGCTGTTGATACATAAACAATTTAAGATCCATAGAACAATCACTGATGGTAGACAAAGAAGGACAACAGGTTCCCCCACCTCCACCAGTCACAAATTCAATCAGCCACAATATGAGTAGGTACGAGCTATCAAGGTTTCAATTCTGAAGATACATGAATATCCAATCTGGAAGGTAAAGATGGCTATGTGTCTAGAAGCAAAAAATCCTAAAAATATGAATAGGATTTATGATGGTCCTTACAGGCCAATGAAACTAGTTGTTGCTGTTGCTGGCCAAGAAAAAAAGAAGATTGATAAAGATAAAAAGGACTATACTCCTGAGGATCTTTCATCTATTATGAAAGATGCAAAAGTAAGACATATTTTGAATAGCAGTCTTGATAATGTCATGTCAAATAGAGTTATTGGATGCAAAACTGCAAAAGAAATTTGGGACACTTTGGAGGTAAATTATCAATGCACCACTGCTATCAAGAAGAACAGAAGAACCATACTCACTTAGGAGTATGAGCACTTTGGCTCAAAAGCTGATGAGTCCTTGACTGAAATATATGAAAGGTTTCAAAAGCTGGTGAATGACTTGTCACTGGTAGACAAAGAATATGATCCAGAAGATTCTAACTTGAAGTTTCTTCCTGCACTCCCTGAAAAGTGGGACTTGAAAGTCACATCAATAAGGGACAATTATGATCTTGATCATACATCTCTAGATGAGATCTATAGCATGCTAAAGACTTATGAACTGGAGATGGAGCAAAAAAGCAATAGGAAAGGACCAAAAGCAAGACATGTTGCACTTATGGTTGAAGAAGAACCAAGGGAGAAAGATAGGAGAAAAAGCCACTCCAAAAGTAATGTCATGATTGCAAAGTCTGATACTAAGTCATCAAACTCTGATAATGACTCAATCTATGAAAATGAATCAAACATTGAAGGTGATCATGATAATAATGAAGATATTGAGCAAATGGCTGCTCTTTTGATTAAAAGCTTCAAAAGGATGGTCTACAAGGACTTCAAGAAGGGAAAAAGGTTTTCCAGGAAGGGATCTAGTTACTCAAAAACTGATAAGAGGAATTACAGAAGAAATTCAAATGAGAAGGAGTCAAAGTATGGAAAATTTGACGAGTCAAAGGAAAAGTGCTACAACTGTGATGGAGTAGGACAATTTGCAGCTGACTACAAGAAGCGAAGGGCTGAGAAGAAACAAGCCTTGATCACCAAGAAGAAGAAGTGGGATGATACATCAGAATCAGATGAGGGTGTTAACTATGCTCTTATGGAAAATTCTAATATTGAGGTTGACACTGCAGAATTAAAGGTACCTCAAACTAGACTTGCTTTTGATACTGATGATATTTGTGAACTAAGGATGTTTCTTAAATCTCTGCATGTTAGTTATAGGGATCAAACTCTTGAAAATGTTAGGATTAAAACTGAAAAGCTTGATCTTAAGAAAATAAATAAACCTTGAAGCTGAGTTGATTTTCATGCCAGAAACTCAAAAGAAAAGAGATGATACTTTGTATGTTAAAGAAAAACTTTTAGAAAACCATGCTTACCTAGAAAAGGAACTAGCTAAAGAAAGGGAATTAATTAAGCTTTGGATTGGTTCAGGAAAAACAACTCAGGGTTTAATAGAAAATGGCTGCTGGGGATCAAGATTAGGATATGTTGATAAAAATAATTCTGATAAGTTTAATAAAATGGAAACTGAGAAAGTTAAACAAATAAATACTTATAATAAGGTAAAACTGAACCAGTCTCAGTTAAGACCCATTAAGTTTAACTTAAGTGCTGATGTTGTTAAGTCAGTTAATGAAAAAGGGTCAACATCGGCATCTAAGTCAAAATTAAAAACTGATAAGTATGAACTAGTTCATATAAAGTCAGTAAATGTTGGTTTAATGACTCAGAAGTAGCTTAAGCAAAAGCTGAAGGATGTTAAAATGAAAAACAAGGAAAAACATCCTAGATATAATTGAAATAGAAAAGAAGGTGTCAATAAAGAGAATAAATATAAACCCATTCCTAATGCACCTATAAAGGCTTGTTATAACTGTGATAGTGCTAATCATCTTGCTATTGCTTGCAGGAAGAATAAAGGGATAAATATTGTTCCTCCTAAGTCAGAGTTTAAGAATAGAACAGTTAGATATAAATCACAGAATCCATATTTTCATTGTGGTAGTGTTTGGCATTCAATTTACACATGTAAAGAATATCACAGTTTGTATTATGATTACTATAAATTGAAGCCCTCTTTATATACATCAAAATTTTTTCTTTATGTGTAAATACTAATATTAAGAATGTTAGCATAAACTTTGATTTAAAGTCTTCTGCTCAAATGTTAACAAACTTAAAAAGGCCAAAGGATCCCAACAAGTTTAGGTCCTTAAAAATAATAATTAATTGTTAAATATGATTGCAAGGTAAGAGGAAAAATTCTTTAGTCTTGGACAGTGGATGTTCAGGACATATGACAGGAAATAAATCCTTGATATCAGAGTTTAAGGAGGAGGCTGGCCTAAATGTTTCTTAAGGAGATAGCAACTTAGGAAAGACTTTGGGATATGGCAAGATTAATCTTGGAAATGTCATCATTGAAAATATATCTCTGGTTGCAGGACTCCAACATAATCTGATCAGTGTGAGTCAGATCTGTGACAGAGGTTACCATGTGACTTTTTATGAGGAACATTGTGAAATTGTCAAGAGTAAAACTGAATCCTCAATTTTTGAACCATATCACTTTCTTTATATTGATCTTTTTAGTCCAGTTAATGTAATGTCTATTACAAAGAAGAGGTATGCACTTGTTATTGCTGATGAGTATACAAGATATACATGGGTATATTTTCTGCACAACAAGGATGAGACACAATCCATTTTTCTTGATCATGTAAGAGAACTTGAAAAAGGATCAACTCACGTAGTCAAGATCATTAGAAGTGATAATATAACTGATTTCAAGAACAACACTATGGAAAAATTCTGCAAGTACAAGGGGATCAAACAAAAATTCTCTGCCCCTGGAACTCCACAGCAAAATGGAGTTGTTGAAAGAAAGAATAGAACTCTCATAGAAGCTTCAAGAACCATGCTTGATGAAGAAAATTTACCGACCTACTTATGGGATAAGGCTGTGTAAACTGCATGCTTCACACAAAATTCAACATTGATAAACATGCATGGAAAAACACCTTTTGAGATGGTGAAAGGGAAGAAGCCAAATTTGAAATACTTTCACATATTTGGCTGCAAATGTTTTATTATCAAAACTCATCATGAACAACTTACTAAATTTGATCTAAAAGCTGATGAAGGCATTTTTGTTGGATATCCACTGTCAACAAAAGCTTTAGGAGTTTATAATATGAGAACAAATGTGGTCATGGAATATATTCATGTGTCTTTTGATGACAAAAGTTACAGGTCTAGAAGATGTAGATGACCATGAAGAGTTGAGATTTGGAAATGAAGTACCATATATTGAACAGTTAAATCCTGATGGTTAGTCAGATCTTGATAATCTGAAAAATCCTGATATAAAAAATCGTGACATCACTCTAAACTCTGGAAGCCACATGTCAGTGGAAACTCTGCAAATACTGAAGCTCATGTTGAGTGGGAGCAACATGGTTCACATCAAGAGTCAAGTGATTCAAATCAAGGAACTTCAGTAGATACTCCATCAGATTTTGATTCCTCAAATACTGATGAAGCAAATACTGATAGAACTTGAAATACTAATTCAGGGGAAGTTTCAGGAAATAACAGTGGGACAAGGAAAAATGAAACTAGAGACGTCATGGATCAATGGGAGGTTCTACTTCAGGAAGTCAACTTCCTTTTACAAGAAAATAGACTAAGTCACACACAACTAACTTAATTATTGGAAATCCTGATAGTGGTGTAAGGACCAGGAAAGCCACTCAGAATGAATGTTTCTATCATTCTTTTGTATATCAAACTGAGCCCAAGAAAATGGAAGAAGCTCTGCAAAATGCTGACTGGGTCAAAACAATGCAAGAGGAGTTGAATGAATTTGAAAGAAACAAAGTCTGGACATTAGTACCAAGGCCAAAAAATAGATCAGTAGTTGGTACAAAATGGGTGTTTAGAAACAAGCATGGCAGTGAGGGAATTATTACAAGGAATAAAGCAAGGCTGGATGCAAACGTCTATTCACAACAAGAAGGCATTGATTATGATGAGACTTTTGCTCCAGTTGCAAGACTTGAGGCAATCAGAATTTTTCTAGCCTATGCTACTCACATGAAGTTCGAAGTGTTCTAAATGGATGTGAAGAGTGTATTTCTGAATGTGAACTTGAAGAGGAAGTTTATATTGAACAACCTCCAGGGTTTATTGATCCCAAGTATCCAGATCATGTCTATAAGCTGGATAAAGCACTCTATGGACTAAAGTAATCTCTAAGGGCATGGTATGAAAAACTTACTCAATTCTTATTGGAAAGTGGTTTCAAAAGAGGTACAACTGATAAAACTCTATTTTATAAGTACCATGGTAAGGACTTGTTGTTGGTTCAAATATATGTTGATGATATCATTTTTTGTTCTACTAATGATGAACTCCATGAGAGATTTGTAAAGGTAATGCAGTCAAGATATCCGATGTGTATGATAGGAGAATTGGGTTATGTTCTGGGATTACAAGTTAAACAGACTGAAGAAGGAATTTTCATCATTCAAGGAAAATATACTAGGAATTTACTCAAGAGATTTTGGATGCAAGACAGTACATCTGCATCAACTCATATGGCCACTGCAACCAAGTTAGATTTAAATACTGGTTCATCAGTAGATATAACTAACTACAGGGGTATGATTGGCTCACTCCTATATCTGACTGCTAGTAGACCTGATATCATGTATGCTACCTGTCTGTGTGCAAGGTTCTAAGCTGGTCCAAGGGAACCACATCTATTAGCTTTGAAAAGAATTTTTAAATATCTCAAAGGCACCATGAATTTTGGATTGTGGTATCCTAAAGATTCCAATTTTAAGCTAATTGGATATTCAGATGCTGATTTTACAGGTAGCAAAATAGACAGGAAAAGCACTTCAGGAAGCTGCCAATTTCTTGGTGGTAGATTGGTTTCTTAGTTTAACAAGAAACAAAAGTCAATTTCTACTTCAACTGCAGAAGCTAAGTATATTGTTGCAGGAAGTTGTTGTGCTTAAATCTTATGGATGAAAAATCATTTACTGGATTATGGGTTAAAAAATTCTAAAATTCCTATATATTATGATAACCAAAGTGATATTACAATGACAGGAAATCCAATACAACATTCAATGACTAAACACATCAGCATAATATACCATTTCATAAGGGAACATGTAATGGAAAGTACAGTGGAATTGCACTTTGTGCCTATAGATCAGCAGTTAGCAGATATCTTCACCAAACCACTTTGTGAAGCTACTTTTACAAGACTGGTGAATGAATTATGAATGATTGCAGGACAATTCTCAAACACTGATAATCTGTGATCTGTAACAAGGAAACTAAATGAGAGTGTAATATTCTTTTCTATATATCAGTATTTATTAAATTTTGAATACCGATGTTAAACACTGATGCCATGTATTCATACTAATTGATATTTGAAATTGATAAGTGAATTTAATTCCCGATAGTTAAACTCTGACAGTAGTTGCATGATAAAATCTGATTATATGGATAAGTACTGATATTGGTCAAAGTTGAGTTGACTGATAAGTCCTGACATTAGTTAATTAAACACTGATAATAGTCAAATCCTGATTGACTTGTTAAACTCTGATGTCTTTTTGAATTTATTCAAAAATATTATTAAATCAGTATTTTATTTAAAATAATGATGTAGAATAGTGGGAAATTTTATGTAATTGATCACATGTGTCAAGCTGATGGCGTGAGGATAGGAAAAATGATTGAGCTTTTGTAAAACAACATATAGTGTAACTATGCACATAATTACTGCACATTAATACACGTACCAATGATTGTTTTTCTGATCAATAACATTTTTCCACTTGTCCCCCTAAGTTGAACAGTCTGTGTGGGTTAGAGTACAGTGTTAATTAAAATCAATTTTTGATTTTCAATTATCACTTTATCAATTCTAATCACTCTCTTACTCTCCAACTCTCTTTTCTTTCTAACATAAACACTAAAACCCTTTTCAGTTTTTAAGTTTTTTTACACAAATTAATCATATCTTCAGTTTCTACATCATCAATGTTTGTTCATGGCGGTGCTTAGTTCGTCACTAATAACTATGCTGCTTTTATGGATAACTCTAGGATTAATCCCGAGTTTCATCTCTTTCAAGATTTATTGAAAGCTAGTGAAGTGGGTTATGCTCTGACTGAACCTATGGTCGTTTCTCGAGAGCAGGTTCTCACTTTCTGGAGAACTGGTTTATATAATGATGGAGGTGAATCAGGCATTCCAAGCATTATATTTGAATTCGAAAATAAGAGGAGGGTTGTCACTCCTTAGAATGTAAGAGATGCTCTTCATCTTCGTTACCATGATAATTACTCGACATTTGTGGGAGATGTTGAATTAAGGAGGTCTTTCACTGAGATTGGCTATGACAAAGATATGTGATTCCCCACTCTCTGCTAATCAAATTATATCAGTATTTCATCATAGAAAAAGGGCTTTTTCTGATTTAATTTATAAGGATAAGGAAAAGGTTTCTCTTGCACCTTTAAGACTACGACTCTCTGCTAGAAACTTGCTAATTGCAAGGTTTCCTGTTTATGGATTGCAGAATCTTTAGAGTGCTAAGTTACAGGAAAATACTTTAGGGAACTCCCCTATAACTAACCCCAGCACTGCAACCCAAACACTTCCTTGAACACAATCCACCTCAAGTACCTCCCAAAAGACACCTGTTGTAAAAAGGAATAAACCAGCAAAATCTGATGCTAGGGTTATTGTTTCCATTGAGAACCCACATGACATTATTTCCCAGTCTTCTAGGCCTGATGGTATTAGAGTAGCTCTGAAGGTTGCTCAGGATACTGGTGCAAATGCTATTGCTGGAAGATCAAGTGGTTCCAAGGTATATGTTTCTACTTCTTTTAAACCTTCAGAACTTGTAAAGAGAAAACTTGTACTTCCGAAGTTCAAATCAGAGGACGAGGACAATGCTACCTTATCATTAAAATTCAAGAAGCTAAATCTTGATTCTACTAAGAGTCCAGTTGTACTACCGACTGAAGAGGGCACAACAAATCCTGATGCTGATATTACTGATTCAAGCCTGAGACTAAGGATCAAGAAGGAGAAGTTTGTCAAAACCTACTATGCTCAACAAAAGGTGAAGCTCAAGCAGGAAATAGCTGAGAAGGGACATGATGTATTGTGTCAGCACATCCAATTACTGATGCTCAAGAAAATTTATCTGCTGATACACCTGTAACAATTACTGATTTTCCAATGAAGCTAAAAAGAAGAGTGAGGGAGGTCACTCATGAGCAAGTAGAGAAGATATCAAAGAGATTACAGAAATAAGGAATGTTTCATGGATCAGGCACACAAGAACCTGTATCTCAAAGTGATACAACAACTACTACTTCAAATCCTGATCCAGTCATACAAGAACCTACATCTCAAAGGGATGTAGAAGACATTGCACCTCCTCCTGAAAAGTTCATACAAGAATGGCATGATGAAGCCACTGCCAAGATAACAGATGAAGCTGGAAAAATCAAGGATTTTTACAAGTCTATTGAGAGAGCTACCTCTAAGAAGACAGTTGGTTTCAAACTTGGAGCTGGTTAGACACTGAATCTGAGGAGAGGAGTACACAAGAACCTGTGTTTCAAAGTAATCCAGCAACTCCTGAATCTCCAACCCCATACGAACCATTACCTCAAAGTGGCAGTGAAGGCTTGACTCCTGGTCCAGTCATCTTAGCAGTTGATATTGAAGAAAAGATACATCCAACTCCACCATATGGTGATATTTTATCAGTACCTCCTTTGAATGCTATCTTGGAAGATGAACCTTTAGAAGCACAAGATGCACAGAGTATTAAAGAAACAATTACTGATATCCATCATGTGGTCCCTTCAGTAAACTCTGATGTATCAAATGCTGACAAATTCCCTGCAGGTCTAAGTGCTAATACTTTCTTGCATTCCACTCATATTTCTATTCCGTTCACTAGTATTCTCCCTGTTCTTGCTGATGTTCAAGAAGAAGAACAGTCCACTCATATTTCTATTCCATTCACTGGTATTCTCCCTGTTCTTGCTGATGTTCAAGAAGAAGAACAGTCCACTCATATTCCCTTCACAATTCCTGAATCACCACGGCACTTAACATGCACTGAAGTTTTGGAGATAAATGCTGAAACTTCACTTCATATGACTATAATTCTTGAAGATGTTGAGTTAAATGCTGATGGTATGGCAGTTTCTGAAGCAGCTGGATCACATACTGCACTAATTCCTGACTCTTTCTTAAATGTTGATGTTGAGGATGAAGTAGCACAGATAGTTCAGGATCCAGTTTTTAATGAAGAATCTATACATGATAGTGAGCTTAGTTATGGAGAAGATATTGTTGAATCTAAGATTAATGTATAATTAGGTCCTGATGAAAATTCCCAAAAAATTCCCAAAACATGCAAATTGAATATTTAGAAAATTTGAATTAGAAATGTAATATTTGAACATATTTTGCTAATGTTAATCATTTTATATTTAAGTTTTGATTTTTTTTAATTCTTTAAGATTAGATAAGTACATGTTTAAAATGTTAGGCCTGTAATGAACTGTAGAGGGGGTTAATCAAATTGAAATAATAGACACAATTGAATTAACAATTTTTATTATTGATATATAAAAAATGATTATAATACTCTCTCAAAAGATGAACAGATATCCTTAAGAGCTACTAGGTTATATGAATGATATAACAATTCGTAGCACCTTAAGTGTAAACCTAATCTGTGCTTATATACTGCACATTTACACAATCAATAAGGAATCCTATTATAATATAATAAGGAATCCTATAACATATCCATCTATTGATTGCTATAATAAGTAAAGTCCTACACTGACATATATTCTGCAAATAATTTCTTCTTTGATATCTCCTGGTTTTTAGCTCGATAGATAATGATATAAACAAAAGCTGATCAGCAAATAGTGATGGTAAATGCTGATGATGTCATCACTGTCAAATACTGATATCAAATGCTGATAAATAAACTCTGATAGTTTAAATATTATCATCAACAATTTCTTGTAACAATCTCCCCAAACTTGTGCATTATGTAAATATGTACAAGTTCCTAATTGATGATTTCAAAAGTATCTAAATACAGAAATACAAATAAGTAGTCTATCTTACAGTCAGTGCCTTTAGACTTTAACTTCAATAATGAACTCTAGTAAAACCAGTAGCATCATCAAAGAATTTATTGACTATATTTGCTTTAAGAACATTCAAATACATCTCCATCCTCTGTTTGATATCCTTGAGCTTCTCTGTAGATTCATCATTCTGATGGATACCAGCTCTGAGGTCATGTAAATTAGATTTTCCAAGTGACAAGTCATCCAATTCCAAGAAACCAACTTTCTTACGATCAGGGTTGAAAGTGAGAACGTTTACACCTATACACATGATCACCTTGGCTCCTCCAATAGGCATATTAACAGTGTTTCCAAATATATCAATATATTTTGGAGTGTACTTTAACTTGTAAGTCATGCCTCTCTGCTTCTTGTATACTAGGTCCTTTAGATAAGAAGACCATCTAGCAGTAGTAGAGTTGATTACCTTAAGTAATGTGATAACATCTGCCAACTCTTGCTATGGTTTATCTCTCATTTGTTCTTGTGAAATCTTCAACCTTTTTTCAGACTCCAGAAAATACAGCATCTTTTCCTTAGACTTATTTGTGTCATATAAATCAAGCACTATTTGAAAATATGATCTTTTGTAAATATTTAAGCTATACATTCTATCCAATTCCTGTCAGATTTCCAGGCTCTCTAAGAATCAAAGCATTGCTAGTGTAAGTATTTGTAAGTGTTTGTGCCCTAAAGACAAAACTATTATGTTTATATTATGAAACATATGGATTATTAATTATGATTCTATGGATTATTCTTTAGTAATTTAATATATTTATTTTTAGCGATTAAATGTTAGATTAATAAATGTCCTTAGAATATAATATGTAAATCTATATCTCTAAGTACGTGACTTAGAAATGAGATTATGAGATAGTATTATTATTCCTAAAGGTCCCTAGTCAAGTATCATTGTTAATGGACGATAATAAATACGTTAAGACTAGTGTGTTTGTTGACTGATGATCACATCTCATTGATCAGAGGTATGGTGATACTAAAGTCAAAACACAGGCACATGTATTAAATACATGGTGCTGGATTGACTCGTTGTGAGATACTACAGGTTTAATGTGTCATCAGTTAATCTCTCAGTGATAATGATGTATTGGTCCTTAGACCTGAAATCATTATATTTCTATACGAGAATTAATATACTTTGATACTATTGAAAGTTATCCTTGACCGGGTAATCATAAAAGTAGCCATTGGGTATATTATGAATCATATGAGAAATATGAATGATCTAGATGGGATTTAGCCCTCCTTTATTAAAGGAGTGATATTATTGGCCTCTTAATTGAGTAACACAATAAAATGCATGGCCGTACTCAAATAGTGATTTGTTTAATAATTTACTCATTGATTAAGGAAAGAAGGATTAAACGCTTGTAGAGGATGACACAATGCATGCCTCGAGTTTGATCTATAATATAAGGCTAAAGGGATTATATTACATTATACATTATTCACGAAAGGTTTAATTGAATCACCAATTATTATTATTACTTGGGAGCAATGATGTATTAACAGATGCCACTCATTGTTTATAATTTTATTAATTGAAAATAAAATTATTACCAACGTAATAATAACCTAAAGGGTCACACACATAGGACATTTCTATGGAGTATTATTTAAATATTTTATTATTATTAGTTCAAATTTAATTAATAAATTAATTAAGTGAGACTTTATTAATTGTATATATATTTGAATTTGAATTTAATAATAAAATAAACCCAAAATCGGAATGGGTCTTTCAAAAGCCCATTAGGTTTATGGATTGGCCTTAATTTTTTCTCTCCCCGATATATGCATTAAGATGTATATTTTAGGATAATAGGTTGAGTCACGTTTTGGATAAAACCCCTAGTAGCTCTACATCCTAGAGAGGCTAGTGAGAGAGAGAGAGAGAGGAAGAGGCAACCAAATCGGCTAGTACCGGCTCCGGTGATCGTTGGACGATCGGACGTTCGTGTGGATACCTTTGGAGAGCAGATCTTCACAAGGAGGGATACTGTATTTCATTAAGATCAGAACATTCATCATATTCAGAAGAAAAGCTTTATTAAGTTACATGATCCTATTCTCCATAATCATCAGTTCATTATACATAGATCCTGACGTAGGGATTCAAAGTTTTATGTTATTCCGCTGTGTTTTAATGCCCGAATCCCTAACAGTATTAGCATAATTAGCATTTGGAAGTCCCAAGCCACCTCGTCTTCCAGCTCTTCTATACTATGAGTTACCACTTTAGATCTTATTGATAGTCTCAGAAAAATATCTTCTAGGTGCAGGTGTTTTGCTTTCCCTTGCAGCTTCTTCCTTTCTTCAAGAGTTAACTCTGGCTTATCAGAGTTTGAGCCTTCTGAATCAGAATTTTTATTTCTGTCAGGATTTGAAAGATCAGCTTTTATTCCTTGAATTAAACTGTCAACAACTTGAGTAGTATCGGTGATTGTGACTGGTTGAATTTCAACATTAATTTCTTCAACTTGAGCATTGTCAGTGGTTAGAATGATTTGTAATTTCTCAGCCCAAAAAGATCCAGGAATAACCTTTCCCTTTTTGTGATTCTGATTAGCTTCTTCTTCAAAAATCTTCCCTTCATCAACATCATCATGTGCTTGACCTACTGAATAGACTGCATCTATCAATATTTGAGTTTTAGTAGATGTTGGTTTCTTCTTAGATTTTGATTTAGGCTAGGACTTAGACTTCTCACCAATCTTCTCCTTTCCCTTATAACTCCTATTAGCATTTAATATTGCTTGAGACCTTAGAACAGGTACTTCAACTTCAGTTTGGATGATTTCTTTAATTACTACACCTTTGGTTGGTCTTTATCCAGGAATATCTTCTTATGGTGAGACAGTATCAGCCGTTACTGGTCTCAAAGATTTGAATTCCTTTTCCATAAGCTTCAATTGTTCAAGATCAACTCCTGGATTTTCCCTTTCAAAAATCCTTCTACTTACCAAAGAATCAAATGCTTTTATTTTAGGATCCTTGTAGAATGGAGTTGTCTTCTTTCCCTTGAACTTCAATGTCTATAGAAACTGACTTGCTTCAACACCAGCTTCTATCTCCAGAATACCTTGGTCTTCATCAGTATTTATGACTGTTAGAGTTTTCTTTGTAGTCACAGTTAGCTTTTTTTGTCTTCCTCTTCTCCCTCTTCCTCTACCTTTTCTAGATTGACTACCAGTGGTTTTAGAGATACCACTAGTTCCAACTAATTCTCCACATTTCTTTCCAGAAATCTCCTTTCTACCTCCTTTAATTCCTCCATCAGGACCATCACCTTTTTAGATCCTGAGGTAGGGATTCGAAGTTTTATATTATTCCGCTGCATTTTAATGCCCAAATCCCCAATAATGGTATCAGATCTATGTGTATAATGGGATGATTTGGTTACGTGTTTAACAGTTTTTCAATATATTAAGCATGAATCAGATCTGCCATGTATGTATTTGATACGGTTTATGTGTGAGATTTAATATGCATGTTGTTATGTTGATTTATGTTCAAAATGTTAAATAGAGCTTTCTGTATATTCACGTGATGTTTACATATATGATGATACTAGCACGTTATATTATTCCATGACTGATCAGTATGTGATTTGTATGTTATGCATGATATACGGTTTAAGATAGTGATCTAAACTGTTGGACAGATGGTGTATTGATATGATCTGTTCTACAGGGAATGATTAGTGTGTATATGATACATACTTCTGAAACTGCATATGATACAATAGGGGTAGAGAGTGGTTCAGATATGATCTGTAGTTCCGAAATTAGATTTCTGTACTAGACTGGTCATTCATTGAAGTACAAAACTGATTATCCATTGATGGATTTATCCGTTGATAGATTTATCCGTTGATGGATTTATCCGTTGATAGATCTATCTGTTGATGGGATTATCCGTTGATGGATTTATCCGTTGATATATTTATCCGTTGATGGATTTATCAGTTGATAGATTTATCCGTTGATAGAGTTGTGCATTATCCGTTGAAACTGCATTTGATGCAGTACTTACAGAGGCTGGTTAAGATATGATCTTTAGTCCCGAAATTGAGATTTATGTATCAGACTGGTCTAGTACATACGGGGTCTGCCACCCCCGAAACCCCGCGCGGGGCTGCCACCCCCAGACCCCTACAAGATATTGTTTTTCTCAAGTTCTTTATTTGTTTACTTGAGCATGGTGCTGGTTATGGCCTTAAGACCCTTAGCTTAAAGTTTATGGTTTTATAAATAGGACTTGCATGTCATTTTCAATATTCTTGTAATTATTTAACCTCGAATGTAACTCGAGTTTTCTTATGTAAGTACATTAGTATAGGTTGTTTTAATGAAATGTACTTTAAGAAGGCATGATCGAGGAGGAGAAACAACTATCGAGACAAGAAGAATGAAGACTTATAATTGTAATTGTATTTATATTATTCACCATAGATTGACCTTGATCCTTTCACTAGCTTGAAAGGATTGCATAGGATAAAGGCAATAACCAAGCACGTTTATATACCGCACTTTACATATTGATGTATGAATGTATGTATAGAATAGTTAATGATGCATGCTTTAATTAGATTAATAATGCATGAATGTATGTATTAGACACGTCACCTATGCCATGCCTTCTAAATAAGATAAAATCTGTAACAACTCAAGATTTTAAAATTAACAAAGGATTATGAGATTCTCGTGTTTATGAAACACAGAATTAAATACAAATCTTCTTCATTTCCGACATGGGGCGAATTTGTCAACAACGGGTTCATTGAACTTGTAAGGCTGTGGGTTTTAAGCGAGACCAGTGTGACTCATCCACTACCTGGAAATCAAACCATTGACGAGTATTGATTTGAAGTATTTTACTCAAGGAAAAATTGGGAATCTCTTTATGATGGGATCATGATCGTTATAATACTAACAAAACCCTAATGTTTATATTAAGTTGTTTAGATCATGTCCAACGAGTTAACCGCTAGATCGATAAGGAGTGGGTTCGCCAGAGCGAAGTACCCCCATCAATCGTGGGATGGCGTGTTGAAGTATATGATACTTTTTAGACCTTTGGGTTTGACTTAACTAAGTTACCATAATAGGATTGTGAACATAGAGGCATAGAGTTTAATGAGATTTATTGGATAAATATGTATAAATATTGTTCCACTAAACTATCCAAGAGTTATATAGTTGATATAATTGACAAATGTTGTCTACCTTATTGAATCATATTTTAGGAGTAAAGCCAAAGCTGAACTAAAATGTTGTGAAATTTGGATCTTGGCTCACTAGAAAGTACATAGAAGATATTCTTTCAGAATTAATAGTTAGGGCTATGAATTTGATAAAAATAGTGTGAGATATATATTTTGAATATATATAAATAATCACTTGAACATAATTTAATAATCATCTGTAGACTAATTTATCTTATGCACTTAAACATTGTAGATATCAAAATGGCAAATAATTCAAACAACTTATCAGTGCGATCAGTCCTCGAGAAGGACAAGATGACAGGAACAAACTTCCTTGACTGGCAGACGAACTTGAGGATTGTCCTCAAATAAGAGCACAAGCTCTATGTAATTGATATCCCTCGCCATGCACCTCTCCCTGAAGGAGCATCCCGTGCTCAATATAATGTTTATCAGAAACATATCGATGATGACACGAATGTTCAATGTCTCATGTTAGCGACCATGAGTGTTGAATTTCAAAGACAACATGAGAATTTGGATTCTTATGATATGATTGAGCACCTTAAACAAATGTTTGAAGGACAGGCTCGTCATGAGAGGTTTGATACTTTCAAATCGTTGCATGCATGTAAGCAGGGAGAACATGATTCGGTTGGACCGCATGTTCTCAGAGTGATAGGTATATGGAATACCTTGCCAAGTTGGGTGCCCCAATTGCTATGGAGCACCGGATTGATCTTATTTTGTAATATTTAAACAACAGCTATTCTCAATTTGTGATGAATTACAATATGAATGAGATAGATAAGAACCCTACCGAATTGTTGGCTATGTTGAAAACTGCTGAGACCAACGTTCTGAAAGGGTCCCCTGCTCCCATGTTGATGGTCAATAAGGGGAAGGCCAAAGGAAAGGGTAAATGGAAAGGCAAGAGGAAGATGGAATCTAAATCTGATGCCAATCTGAAACTTGTTATGACCAAGGCTTTGAAGCCTAAAGGTGGTGTTCCAAAGGTTGGTCATTGTCACTATTGCAAGAAACCAGGTCATTGGAAGAGGAACTGTCATGCTTATTTAGAGGATCTGAAGAAGAAGAAGAAGAAGGATGCTATTTCTGCTTCTGATTCAGGTATTTATGTTATAGAAGTCAACTTGTCTAATTCTACATCTTGGGTATTAGATTCTGGATGTGGTTCTCATATTTGTATAAATGTGCAGGAACTGCAGGGAAGTAGGACATTGACGAAGGGAGAAGTCGACCTACGAGTTGGCAATGGAGCAAAGGTTGCTGCTTTAGCTGTAGGGACTTATCGTTTATCATTGCCCACTGGGCTTGTTTTATAACTAAATAACTGTTTTTACGTGCCTGCGATTTGCAGAGAAATATTATTTCGGTTTCTTGTTTGGACAAGAAAGGTTTTTTATTTTTGATTCAGAAAAATAGTTGTTCCTTTTCTTTTAATAATGTTACCTATGGGGCCGCACGTTTATTTAATGGTTTATATGTTCTTGATTTAGATATTCCTATCTATAATATAAATAATGATAATAAACGTATTAAGATGAAACACTCAAATCAAACATACCTTTGGCATTGTCGTTCAGGTCACATAAATGAGAAACACATTTCCAAATTACATAAAGATGGTTATTTGGATAAGTTTGATTTTGAAGTAAACGGAGAATGTAAATCTTTTCTCATTGGAAAAATGGCTAAAGCTCCTTTTACCGGACAAGGTGAAAGGGCCATCAAACGATTAGGACTTATACATAGTGATGTATGTGGTCCAATACGTACAATGGCAAGAGGTGGATTTTACTACTTCATTAAATTTACTAACGATTCCAGTAAATATGGATATATGTATCTTTTCAAGAAAAAATCTGATCCTTTTGAAAAGTTTAAAGAATACAAGGTTGAAGTGGAAAGCAAACAGGGGAAAGTATAAATGTTCTATGATCAGATCGTGGAGGAGAATACTTAAGCCTCGATTTTAAAGGTTTCTTGAAGGAGTGTGGTATCGTATCATAACTTACTCCTCCTAGAATCCATCAATGGAATGGAGTTTTTGAGAGGTGAAATCGTACCTTGTTGGACATGATACGATCGATGATGAGTCTAGCAGATCTTCCAATAAGTTTATGGGGTATGCTCTAGAAACAACTGCATATACACTAAACTGAGTTCCAACTAAATTGGTT
Source organism: Apium graveolens (assembly GCF_009905375.1). Lineage (NCBI taxonomy): Eukaryota > Viridiplantae > Streptophyta > Magnoliopsida > Apiales > Apiaceae > Apium > Apium graveolens. The sequence continues at coordinate 8,107,413 of NC_133656.1, read as the reverse complement.
CAACAGACTCCATTTGAGATATGGACTGAGAAACGTCACATCATGTCTTTTATGAAAGTATGGGGATACGAAGCGTTTATGAAACACTTGGTGTCTGACAAGCTGGGACCAAAATTAGATAAATGTTATTTTGTGGGATATCCTGAAGAAACTAAAGGGTATAGTTTCTATAATCCTACTGAGAACAAAGTGTTATTGCTCGAACTGCTGTATTTCTTGAAAGAGAGTTACTTTCCAAGAAAAATAGTGGGAGGAATATAGATCTCGATGAAGATCGAGTTGTACAAAATAACATTAAACCAGAGTTGGAAAATGGGCAGGAAGAATATCAAGATGTTCCTGCTCTTGAAACACAGGTTGTTCATAGATCTAGTAGGACTCGTCATGAGCTAGATAGATATTATGGATTTCTCTTGACTCAAGATGACGATGTAATGCTCATAGACAATGATGAGCCTCTTACATACCAAGAAGCTATGAACAGTCCAGACTCCGAGAGATGGCTAGAGGCCATGAAATCCGAAATGGAATCCATGTATCAAACTAAAGTATGGACTTTAGTTGATCCACCTGAAGGGGTAAAACCTATAGGGTGCAAGATGGGTTTTCAAGAAGAAAACTGACATGGATAGTAAAGTACAGACCTATAAAGTGCGACTAGTGGCAAAAGGTTTCACATAAATTCATGGTATAGACAATGATGAGACTTTTTCACCAGTTACTATGGTCAAGTCCATCAGGATTTTGCTAGCAATAGCTGCTTACTACGACTATGAGATTTGGCAAATGGATGTCAAAACTGCTTTCTTAAATGGGATCCTTGAAGAGGATGTATACATGATACAACCTGAGGGTTTTGTCGATCCTAAGTTTGCTAAGATTGTAATGCCCCTAAATCCAGGGTTAGAGGATTTGGTCGTCACTATAAAACCTCAATCCAAATTAACTTGTTTATTCAAAATACAATTGCCAGCAGAAAATATTAAGCATCTATGACCCCAAACTAATCCAAGATCTTTTAAGGTTAAAGTTTTAGAAACAAGAATTCCAAATTCCACCAATAAATTTTTCACTTTCTTTTAAAACTCTTTTCGACAAATTCCAAAACTCAAGACTTAACCCGCTAGTATAACTTCGAGAATAAGTAGACTAGGCCCAAATACAATACACAACTATAATATAATATAAAATAAATAACTTTACACAATAGAACTTAAACTAATTCGCAAACCCTGGACCAACCACCTTCCAAAAGCTTCTTCTTTGCTTCCTTGAATTACGCGGCTAAACAACGTAAGTTAATACTCATTGGAGGTTAAATTTGAAAACAGGAAGGTATGAGCGAAAGAAATGCTCAGCAAGATCATTATAGCAAATAAAGGGTTATTTTGATGTAAAACCGACATCTGCAATAGCGCAGAACATTTTAAAATCATAATTCCTGAAACAGAAAATTTATTAAAGAATTGGATAATTGTTTCTCACTGTATTCAAAACTCTTTTTGAGATTTTCGTGCAAAATGCTTCAACAATACTTTGAATCTCGACAAGAATAAAACTCACAAAAAAGTGTTTACGGAAATATCATAAACAACAATAACACGAAGCAATAATTATGGATTGAATCATAAACTTTATTCAAAACCGAACTCTTGACAATATTACTTATTTTGTTGTCATATCAAATTAGATATCAATACGAACTTTGATGTTCACAACATCCCATACTGAAGTCAACATCAATTATCTATACTTATACCACCTTTAATATTTAACAACCTAAATATCCATATCAAGCAGAAACTGATTCAAAACTGTATTTCATCTTTATTGAAAACCAAAACAGTTGATAAATCATTTATTCTATGATTATCAAAAACAATATAATAATTTAGATTGGGATCATTCACCGACTGACGTACTATCACATGTTGATTAGCCCGTGTGATAGCATAAGGTCATGATTCATAGAAACATGTCCCCAAAACACGAATACTCAAATAAAAAGGCAATATATCTGCCTGTGGCACAAATTGTGTCATAATATTTCATATGACACTTAGCAATAGCCCTCCGCTGGACCGTCCGCCCCGGTCACTTACGCATTGATCCAATCTTAAAATCTTTTATTGAAAAGGGGTCATAATTCACACCCAAAATAATTTTATTCCCCCATTTAATTAGGTAGGAATATTCGCAACCAAATCATATTTCTCAAAATCCAAAACATTTATAAATCCAGTAATTTGATGAGTAAAATCACTTAGATATTCTGAACATAGAATAACAGGGGAGTACTTGCATAAACAGAATCATTTAATCCAGCAATATTTAAAACATTTATCTATTCTGAACAGAGAATAGGGAAAGCAATACTTGCATAATCATAAGCAGTTGGATATAAAAAATATTGAACTATTCTGGAATTAGAATAGCGTAGTAAACTTGCATAATAGGATTTAGAATAAATATCACTTGAACAATAAGTGATGATAGGGATACTTGCCTTAGGGGTTTTTAGCAGTTAGTCACACTCGCAATAACACAATCCCCCGTTCTGACATCTCATGGCATCACCGTCATTCCTTTCGACAATTCACTGATGTGCTGCTCCTGCAATTTCTAGAAGCCAGATATCCAACACCATTCCATTTCATTCTTTTCAATGTCTGGTCCTGATCAATTTGAACAATCCGCATCTATAATTAAAAGATACAACTTTAATCGTCTAAACGATAATTACTGGACGAACTGCGCGTCAAATCGTATCGTCTACTCATACGTTAGCCCGCACATAATTTTAACGGTCAAATATAAGAATAATGACTCACATACGCACGTAATTCACATAGCACGTAAACACATAGTCCATGTATCACATAATTCATATAACACAGGACTTGTCTCGTCAACACATTCGACTTGGTACGTTTAAAATTAAAATCGGGTCAAAAATACGTCTTTTTGGTAAATACGCGACTGGGAATTAACTTGCAAAACAAGCGACCTTTTGAAACAAAAAGGATTTGGGTCCTGAAAGTATTTTTAGTGAAAGTGAAATATTTTTCTGAGTCTATACGCGTTCGTTTCGTTTTAAACGGACGAATAATTTATTTATTATGAATAATATAAGAATAAAATAAGAATAAATCAATTAATAATAATATTAATTGAATATTCAATACCTTTACATAATTTTAGAAGCTCAAAATAATTTTAGAATATTATTCGGCTCAATTATAAATAAATACACTTCATTCAACTATTTACAAATAAAATTAATTGATTAAATTAATTAATTAATTAATTAAATGGATAAATATTTAATCAAAACAAATTATAAAAAATTAAATCAAATTGGATTTTTAAAAAATGATAAAAGAAAATGATTTTTGGGAATTAAAATAATTAAGTACATAATTTTTTAGAATTTAAATTAATAAGTAAATGATTTTTAAAATTAAATAAGATTGCATTTGGAAACGCGAATTTTATTTCAAATAGTGGAATTTAATTCAAGAATTTGAATTTAGGAATTTCAAATTCAGATATTCCGTTTGGTAAGTATAATAATTTCAAATTCTGGATTTCAATTCCAATGGTGTTTAGTAATGACTAGAATTTCATTTGAAAATTCAATTTAATAATTCATAAAAAATCACTTGAAACACATTTTAAATACATAATATGGTCTTCATATAATTCAACTATGCTATCGTGTGTCAACTTTGGAAGATCAAGAATAATCGGAATATCACGAGATAATAAATTATTATTACAATACATATTTCACTACTTCTTCCTACTTCCTCTAGACACTGAATCTAACTTATTTACATGGACCATTAGAATTACTCGAGATTACAGGATTCAGAGGACACTAAATTTCATCTTGTAATCTCCTTTCTGCAACCATTGTAGCAGCTTGCACATGATTAAAAGCAGCCATCAGCTATCATCGTCAAAATGCCCAAGTCCAGATGCTAGTAATCAATGCCGGCTCGTTAACTTCTGCATCCGGAACCCTTGAAATTTTGAGCCGCATCACCAATACCACAATTCACGACAATCTTCTTAACTTTAGAAACCTATGTTAAATCAGATTTCAGAATGCATAAGATAATCAATATAAGTAAGTATGTTCTCATCTATAAAAAGAAAAGAAACTGACGTAAAATCAGATTTTGTGTGACCCGCAATTAATAAGATAATTATCAGTCTAATATATTTCTTTTAAGTATGATTCAGGTTCCAAATGATTTTGAATGTGCACTGGGGATAGTTCAGCTCATCGTGTATGGAGTCTACTACTGAAACAAGGGACGAAGCATGAAAACTACTGATGGATCACCTTTGGCGTTGTTAAGGAAAGAACTAAGATTATTAGCAGGAAGTGACACAATAGCATTTAAAAATAAGTGTAATCATATTCACGAGAGACTGCTTGTTCTTAATTTAATGAGGTTTGGTGTCTTCCATCAAGTTTAGTTGTCAATCTGCATGATTAAAAAATATATAGCCAGAGCATTTCAATTATCACAAAATACCCTGTTAACTTAATCACCAATACGTAATAAATTTAATTACAACGAATGAACTTCTAATCAAATCAACACAAATATAAGTCACAAACAGGTCAGGACACGTATTTTATAATTACAATGGCGGATGCACCCAGAATAAATCTACTACATCACTGCAAAGTTCAAATATAAGTCGTTCAATTTAATTTTCTCATAAAACCCATATACCATTGTGTATTATAAACCACGTCAAAAATATCAACCACGTTGGAATTATGTTCTGTTTTTCAACCAGAAAGTAAATGGGACACTTATTAAATCTAATTTAATACGACCATGGAAAGAACCATAGCAGCTTTCGATAATTATATCAATACATTAAAAGTCGGACTAATTCAAATACAACAATGCAGCTCAACATAAGCATATATAAACCATATATACGTAAAACTCAACCTCTTCGATCTAAATTGACCTCTCCGATCTAACTAACATAATATACACTCAATTTTGGATAACTTAAAATCTTAATTAAAGTAGCTCAAAACAAACACAGAGTTATCAATTTCAGCTACTTTCAACAAAATCCTAAAATTGAATCAGAAGTTCAGATCTTTATATCACTATCAACAAATTAATAAAGAGAAAATCAAATATTAATTAATGAAAACTAAATAAATACAATAAAAATCAACAAATTAATCAAATAATTACAGATCTAATAATCAAAAATTAACAGAGCTAAGTCGGTAAAGATTGTAATTGTACCTTTAGAGGGAAGAGATGGATATAACCCAAAGTGAGGAGATATAAGAGAGAGACGAAAACACCGGAGAGAGGGAGGGAGAGAGAGAGCGCTCGGATCGGAAGGAGAGATATGTTAAGAATTGGTTAAATGTAATTTGATTTAAAATGACGGGTATAAATTTGTAATTTGAAATTCTGATATTTGGGCTGATGTTTAAGTGGTTGGGATTTGGCCCAAATCCAAATTCAAATTCTTTATCTATCCAAACAAGATATTTGAATCAAATCCAGAATTTTAAATGAAATGACTACATCCAAACATGTCAGAAAGGATTTTTAGAAAAATAGAATAAATTTGGAATTAAATATAAAAAGAAAATATTGGAAACAGTTTTTAGAAGACAGGAAAGGGATTTTTAGGATTAAAACCGAGTCGGGGATTAGGTTTAAAACGGGTCGAACCGGGTCGTGAAAACGGGTCGCCAAGAATCAAGAACACCACCGGATTTCTGCAGAATCCGCCGAAGCCAAATATACACCCTAATAGCTTGTTCAAAGTGGGTTTGCAGTCTTATCATATCCTAAATCAACTCGGAAGTTCAGAAAACAAATTTGCAGTAACATCTACCACCGAAATCAACGATTCCGGTCTGAACTCCATTGAAACCGACGAGATAAGCTCCAATTCCGGCCAAACAGAGAATTACTTCGTGTCTTAACCAAAAACAATGGATTATAGCTCAAAATAAAGCCCAGGAATCACACAATTACTTCATGCTATCATAAACAACAACCACGATCTCTGTAATCCAGAAAATCTAAAAATAAAAACGGTTAAAAACCAAGAACATGATACCCACTTCCAGCAATCAAACAACATAATTTTATAATCAAATCGATTATAAATTGCCATATAAAACTATTTGTAGCATCAATGATATCACACAATCCTTAGAAACAAAAACCCCAATTCGACCTATAAACCCTAAAAACCGAAAATGAAATTTACCAATCCTTCGATTGATTTGATGGTATAATCATGTAGGGTTCTTCAAGAGCTTCAAAACGAGCACAAATAAGCTATGGTTTTCTATCCAAATCAGATCACAATCATTGTTTGATCATCAAGAACACCAAGAACCCTAAACCCCCAATTTGAGAGAATAATTGATTTTGCTGAAAAATGAAAAAAATAAAATCTGATTTTTATAATAATTATTTAATAAATAAAAACTATTTATACTTATAGAATATTAATACCCGTTGGATCGTATCGGATCCGAAAATAGATTACTTAGCCTCTAAGTAACTATAAAAAGGATACAATTTAATATCAGATATGGATAATTATCAAAACCGAACTTCTTATAAAACACCCTATGAGAAAATAATATAAAAATATCCCGTCTCTCGAGAATAAGAGTTTTATTGATCTACCAAAATGATTATCATATCAAAAAATTTGCGCCGGGATCGTACGGGTCAACTCCGGATCGAAAAAGTCAAAACACGAAAAATGTTCAGAATAATCAAATTAGGTTAGGAAGGAGTTTTCCGAAGAGTTCCGAGTTGTAAAAATGCAAAAACGGTTGAGGTTGGACGATTCCCAGTTTTATGAAATAGTTTTGTAAATACTCAGAAAATAATTAATAAATCCATAAATCATTATAAAATCATATAACGATCCAAAAATTACCAGAAAAATATCATAATTATCTATACTTTATTCTGGACATATTATAAATTAAAATACTCAAATAATATCACATATAAACATCCAAACATCAATTCCAATTATCATATATTCACTAAAATTCACATAAACAATTCCAAATAATAATAATAATCATATATGAAACTATAAGATATTACAAAGATGGTCTGTAAGTGGCTTCGATTAATTTATGGATTAAAGCAAGCCTCAAGGAGATGGAATCGTCGTTTGATGAAACAGTCAATGAATTTGGCTTTATTCAAAACGAAGATGAACATGTGTTTACAAGAAGGTTAGTGGGAGCCAGGTGGCATTCCTAGTACTATATGTAGATGACATATTACTAATAGGGAATGACATACCTTCTCTACAGACTGTTAAGACTTGGTTGGGAAATTGTTTCTCCTTGAAGGACTTAGGCGATGCTACCTATATATTAAGGATCAAGATCTATTGAGATAGATCAAGGAAATGAATCGGCCTAAGTCAGAGTACATACATTGACAAAGTATTGCATCATTTCGGGATGCAAGAGGCAAAAAGAGTATATGTCCCAATGTCTCATGGGATATTGATCTCAAAAGATAACTGCCCTAAATCATTAGATGATAAGGGCCGTATGAGCAACATTCCATATGCTTCAGTAATTGGATTTATAATGTATACGATGATATGTACTCGTCTTGATATTTCATATGCCTTGAGCATGACGAGCAGATACCAGTCTAATCCTGGTGAGGGTCACTGGACAACTGTCAAGAATATTCTAAAGTACTTGAAGAGGACTAAAGATTCATTCTTGGTGTATGGAGGAGATGAGAAGCTAGTTATGAAGGGTTACACTGACGCCAGCTTCCAGACAGACAGAGACGATTCACTATCTCAGTCAGGTTTTGTATTTTGCCTTAATGGAGGTGCTGTAAGATGGAAGAGTTCAAAGCAAGAGACATTAGCTGATTCTATAATAGAAGCTGAGTATATTGCTGCCAGTGAAGCAGCCAAGGAGGCTGTTTGGATACAGAAATTCATAATAGGACTTGGTGTGGTTCCATCGATCACAAATCCAATTGATCTTTACTGTGACAATAATGGAGCCATTGCATAGGCTAAAGAATCAAGGTCCCATTTGTAACACCCCCAGATCCGGGGTCGGGGATCCGGGTCGTCACGGTCTTTCTTTCCACAATATCACTTCACTTAATTAATAATAATAACCTTATGCTGTGACCCCACACTAACACACACCACAACCCGTTATAGTCTCAGAGATGAAATTTAAATAAGTACAAGTCTTTGAATCCACAATTTAAAAGTTATTACAACCGAAAATGATTTCTTGATAAATTTACAGTTAATTGCCATTATCTGCCACAAGTTATAATTATACATAATTGATTCTCAAAAGTAGATGGTCTGATCTACAATAGATCTACCTCTGCAGCTATAGCAGCTACAACATCAACGGGAAGACGCGGGACGCTTCCCACGCGCTTGCGCTGGGTCTGCTGGAGTCTGGCCATCTTTCCTAACTGTTGTTGTGTGATGAAGAAATAAAGCAAGGGTGAGCAGCAAGCCCACCAAAATAATATGTATAATGATTTACAATATATGAGCCTTCTCATAGTACTCATGAAAGTCTTGGTCAAAAGAAATGAACCAAGTTTGATATCTTAATGCGATGAAATCGCAAAATATTCAGTATATATACCTATATACTTTTCAAAATCTTGGAAGTCCTCTTCCATGCATAATATACACAGAGTTCCAGTGTATAACTGTATAAAAATATCGTTGCAAGGTGATCTCATATATCTAACCTTGTCTCAACGTTTTTCTGAAAATCTTTGTCATGCATAAGATAATCATTAACTAGATATAAGTTTAAAAGATGAAGTTACAAGATACCCCAAAATACTTATATCTTTCCCAAATACTACTTGAACTACCCCCGTTCCAGTTATAATCAGTTTCAAAGGTTCATCACATAGATGAGACTACAAGACAAGATTTGAATAGATTCAATCTTTGAATATCATTATAAATAATGAAGTTACGAGATACTTCATTAAGACCCGATATATAAATATATTCATATATATCTCCCATACATTTCCTGAAAACCTCTGTCATGTAAAGTATGAACAGAGTTGCAATATCCAATGAATTTGGAAGGAAAAGAATTTTGGCATAAACCAGATATCTTGCTGATCAGGCAAAGATACCAATAAGTAACCTTTTCTACTGTAGATGGATGAATTCCTCACCGGTCATCACCCTGGCCGTATTAGGACCTCGCGCTAGACCGTTACCCAGCCACTCACGCGTTGATGGACTGCCACCCAGCCACTTACACTTTATAGACCGTACCCCGGCCTGTCGCTTATGCCGACTCAATCAAATGGACTTACTTCCTGAACATTGGGCAAGTAATCAAATTGTTTTCTCAAAACAGCAACCATGTTGCGAATATAAAATACACCACAGAGCCGGATCCCCAAGATTTTTGAGCGAATATTCAAGTCTCCTTCGAAAGGAAGATCTTAAATTGGAAAACGAGTTTTGGGATCCGCTCTAACTTTTAAAATCATTTTGAAGACTCGAAAACATTTTTAAGAATGTTTGGAGTAAAGCTGATTTAATGAAATAAATCAGTCCCGATATATTAGAAAATATCTGAGTATTATTATTTAAATAATATTCCCATAAAGAATAATCTTTATAAAAATAATTGAAGTAGAAGTTTTAAAACTTATACTTGAAACGAGTATTAAATAACCAAAGATACACTTATATGAAAGTATTATCTTTATTTGAATAATCGAAAATAAGTTTGATTATTAACACCTTATTCTTTAATAAAATAAAGAATATATTTCAGTAATAAGCGGAGTCATAATACCTCGAATGAATATTATAAATAATATTCATTAAATAAAATAAAGGAGTCATACATCCTCAAATGAATATTCAAATAATATTCAATTAATAAAATAAAAGGAGTCATAAGCCCTCGAATGAATATTCAAGATAATATTCATTAATAAAATAAAGTTATCGAATAAACCTTATTCGATTAATAGTTTTGAAAACTATAACCATATATATATATATAAATATATATATATATATATAAAATCTACTCGGGATCCTTGACTCCCGGTTTTAGAAAATGTTTTCACCTTTGGGTCCCTATACTAAGGGTATACGCAAATACCGCTTATCTCTAGCATAGGTATTATGCAACGAATAAGCATTTGAACCAACAGATATATAAATCAAGAATACGAAACAGGCATGCATATGTACCATATCACATGCTACAATATATCGCAAGAATTTGCTAATAACAAATATGCATTTATCACAAGATCATGCATATAAATATATTCATCACAACAACAGTATAACGGGTAGAAAACTTGCCTGAGCGACTGGGGGTTACGAATGGCTCGGGACGAGTCTAGTAACCTATAAACAACAAGTAAGTTGGAATTAAACCAAAGTCACTTGTAAATCTATACTTTAACTAACTTAGACTCTAACGCTTGTTTTGCGCTTACTGATTTGCTTAAGTCACCCGGGTACCCTCGGCTCCACCATTTTTAATAATTTAATCCTTTACGAGTTTTAAGGCGATTCCTTCACGAGTGTCTTACCAACTGCCTAACACACTTACCATAAATGTTTCATGCATTAATTAACCCTTTTTGGTCTTTAACCTATGTTTCAAAGTAAGGCGAGGGGAAAAGTTTCGTTCGCGAAACGCCGTTACTTGAAATGGTCGTTTCTCCTAAACCGTGCATCGGAATCGAACGAACTATATATCAAAACGAAGCTCGTAACATGAGCTATCTAAACATGGCAGTGGTCATAATCTAGCAGGGGGTTCTCGGGTCCTAATGCTATGCACAAAAACAGTCCAAAGAAAATCGGACGTTACGACGGCTATGTTTACGCGATTTCCAATATTTTAAACCATTCAAAACCATCCCAAATCAACCTCAAATCCAACATACAACCAACATCCATCCTTATCACATCATAACAACCCCAACCAATTCAATTTAATCAGTCATACTTATGCCTAAGCTTAACTTTAATCATACTTAAGTTCTTTTAATCAAAACAACAACATTTACCAATCCAACAACATCCCAAAACTCACTAATCTCTACATACACAACCATCAAGCCTCTCATGAACTACAATACTCATATTATGTTCTTAACATTAAATAACAAAGCTTGGTTAAGAGATTATACCTTCCTTGAAGCTTTTTAACACAACACAAGAACTTTGAATGCCTAAAGAACCTTGATCCTTGCTTATATAACCTTAATCTTTCATAAAAATTCAAGAAAACTAAAGTTATTTCTTGAAGGTTACTATTCACCATCTTCTTCCTTGATTTATTGGAAGAGATTGTGAAGGAATTAGGAGCTTAAACTTATAGCATATCCATATCTATGTACAAGGAAGCTTAGATAATTACCTTGTGATTTAACAATGCTTGGAACTTGATTTTTGATTTTTCTTCCTTTGAAAAAGATGAAAAGCCGAGAGCAATGCTTGAAGAATGAAAAATTTTGTGTTTGCTTTGATTTGTTTTGGCTAGCTAGGTTGTTTTGGTTTTGTTTTTGGTTAATTACCCTTCTAACCTTGAACTTTGTGTGGTTTACAATCATCCAATAATTTCTTCCTTTTTTGTCATGCCTATGTCACCTTGCACATGTCATAATACTCCCACTTGTCCACACCTTGTGGTTTGATGATGTCACAATCCCTGGCTTCTTGTACAAGCTTGTCTCTTGGTCACTTATTTATTTTACGGTTCGCTTATCTTTCGTTCTCGTTTATCGTTTGAGGGATCATACCCGGGATCTTATTACTTAGGTTCCCTTAACCTTTCTCAATATATTATATTCCTTTTATGATCCTCTCCTATAATCCTTTAATTTAAATCCTTTTTTATCCTGTTACCTTTTTGTCAATTCTTTCCGTATCTAGTGGATTTCCGGGAAAAATCAAAGTGTTCGGAATTGGATTCTGACGATCTTTACATACACTTATATACCATATAGAGTACTAATAAAATCTCATAATATCCATAACAGAACCCCTACATAGTGTGGCATGAAAAGTTTTCTCGTTCAGCAAAAACACTATTCATAAGGGTTTCAAAATTTCTCAAAAATTGGGGTTATTACACCATTCCTGACAAAGCATATACTTAGGAGATATCACCTTCTTCGAGAGATTAATGAAAGAGGACATATACATATATGTAAAGTGCATACTGATGATAATGTTGCAGACCCACTAACTAAGGCTTTGTCGTAATAAAATCATGAAGGTCATACTAGTTCCATGGGTATTAGATAGATGGGTGATTGACTCTAGTGCAAGCGGGAGATTGTTAGTTTAGTTCCCTAGAGACAACACTATTATGTTTATATTATGAAACATATGGATTATTAATTATGATTCTATGGATTATTCTTTAGTAATTTATTGTATCTTTATTTTCTGTGATAAAATGTTAGATTAATAAATGTCCTTGGAGTATAATATGTAAATTTATATCTCTAAGTACATGACTTAGAATTGAGATTATGAGAATAGTATTATTATTCCTAAAGGTCCCTAGTCAAGTATTATTGTTAAAGGACGATAATAAATATGTTAAGACTAGTGTGTTTGTTAACTGATGATCACATCTTATTGATCATAGGTATGGTGATACAAAAGTTAAAACACAGGCAAATGTATTAAATACATGATGCTGGATTGACCCGTTGTGAGATACTACATGTTTAATATGTCACAAGTTAATCTCAGTGATAATGATGTATTGGTCTTTAGACCTGAAATCATTATATTTCCATATGAGAATTAATATACTTTGATACTATTGAAAGTTATACTTTGATACTATTGAATTAATATAATTAATTCATAATAAAGCCTTATTATGAATCGTATGAGAAATATGAATGATCTAGATGTGATTTAGCTCTCCTTTATTAAATGAGTGATATTATTGGCCTCTTTATTGAGTAAGACTATAAAATGCATGACCGTGCTCGAATAGTGATTTGTTTAATAGTTTACTCATTGATCAAGGAAAGGAGAATTAAACGCTTGCAGAGGATGACACAATGCATGCCTCGAGTTTGATCTATAATATAAGGCTAAAGGGATTATATTACATTGTACATTATTCACGAAAGGTTTAATTGAATCACCAATTATTATTATTACTTAGGAGAAATGATGTATTACTAGATGCCACTCATTGTTTATAATTTTATTAATTGAAAATAAAATTATTACCAACGTAATAATAACCTAAAGGGTCACACACAAAGAACGTTTCTACAGAGTATTATTTAAATATTTTATTATTATTAGTTCAAATTTAATTGTTAAATTAATTAAGTGAGACTTTATTAATTGTATATATATTTGAATTCGAATTTAATAATAAAATAAACCGAAAATCGAAATGAGTCTTTTAGAAGCCCATTAGGTTTATGGATAGGCCTTAATCCTTTCTCTCTCCTATATATGCATAAAGATGTATATTTTAGGGTTAGAGGTTGAATCACGTTTTGGAGAAAACCCCTAGCAGCTCTACATCCTAGAGAGGCTAGAGAGAGAAGAAGAGGCAACTAAATCGGCTAGTACCGGCTCCGGTAATCGTTGGACGATCGGACGTTCATGTGGATACCTTTGGAGAGCAGATCTTCGCAAGGAAGGCTGCTGTGGTTCATCAAGATCAGAACGTTCATCATATTCTGAAGAAAAGCTTTATTAAGGTACATGATCCTATTCTCCATAATTATATGTTTATTATACATAGATCCTAAGGCAGGGATTCAAAGTTTTATGTTATTCCGCTGCGTTTTAATGCCCGAATTCCTAACAGTATTAGCATTACTAGCATTTGGAAGTCCCAAGCCAACTCTTCTTCCAGCTCTTCTAGACTTACCACTATAGATCTTATTGATAGTCTCAGATTAAACTCTTCTAGGTTCCGGTGTCTTGCTTTCCCTCGCAGCTTCTTGCTTTCTTCAAGAGTTAACTCTGGCTTATCAGAGTTTAAGCCTTCTGAATCAGAATTTTTAGTTCTGTCGGGATTTGAAAGATCAACTTTTATCCCTTGAATTAAACTGTCAACAACTTGAGTAGTATCGGTGGTTGTGACTGGTTAATTTCAGCAGTAATTTCTTCAACTTGAGCATTGTCAGTGGTTAGAATGATTTATAATTTCTCAGACCAATAGGATCCAGGAATAACCTTTCTCATTTTATGAATCAGATTAGCTTTTTCTTTAAAAATATTCCCTTCATCAACATCATCATGAGCTTGACTTAATGAATAGACTGCACCTATCAGTATTTGAGTTTTTAGTAGATGCTGATTTCTTCTTATATTTTGATTTAGGCTAGGACTTAGACTTCTCACCAATCTTCTCCTTTCTCTTATAACTCTTATCAGCATTTAATATTTCTTGAGACCTTAGAGCAGGTCCTCCAACTTCAGTTTGGATGATTTCCTTACAAACTACACCTTTGGTTGGTCTTTGTCCAGGAATATCTTCATATGGTAAGATAGTATCAACAGTTACTGGTCTCAAAGATTTGAATTCCTCTTCCACAAGCCTCAATTGTTCAAGATCAACTCCTGGATTTTCCCTTTCAAAAATCCTTCTACTTACCAAAGAATCAAATGCTTTTATTTTAGGATCCTTGTGAACGAAGTTGTCTTCTTTCCCTTGAACTTCAATGTCTATAAAAACTGACTTGCTTCAGAACCAACTTCTATCTCTAGAATACCTTGGTCTTCATCAGTATTTATGACTGTCAGAGTTTGATTTGTAGTCACATTTAACTTTTTTTGTCTTCCCCTTCTCCCTCTTCCTTCACCTTTTCTAGATTGACTACCAGTGGTTTTAGAGGCACTAGTTCCAACTAGTTCTCCATATTTCTTTCCAGAAATCTCCTTTTGACCTCCTTTAGTTCCTCCATCAGGACCATCAGCTTTGTCATCAAAATCTTTCAGTTAGAGTTGTTTGCATTCAGATTTCAAAACTTTCTCCCCTTTTTGGAATCATCACCAAGTAGGAGTGAAACAATAAGATCCAAAGACTACTGTACCTTATCCAATTGACCAGACATGTTCTCTTGAGTAGCTTCTATTAGGTAATGAATACAACACATGAGGGGGCGAATATGTTTTAAATTATGTTTCAGCTTTTTGAACTATTATGGAAATGGTGCACAAAGTAGTATAATTTATAGAGATAATATGTTTTAACAAAAATAATAAAACATGCACATGAACACACTATCTTTCAAAACTCACTTAATTTTATATTAAAATCAAGTATGTCTTGCTACAAATTTATGGGTTCTTTGTTGATAAAGAACTCAACTTCTCTCTTGAGAGTTACAAGAATTTGTAGATCTATTTTGTTATAATTAAAACAAAGCATCCAGTTTTTACTTTATCAAGCAGTAAACACAGGTTTTACACATTATGCAAGCTAAACCCTACTTTAAGTTAACTAAAACTTTCTATTTATGGCTTAGTGTATCTTTCCAAATCGTGCATGTCTGTTACTTTACTTTTTCAGTTAATCTTGGCCTTTGATCTTGTATTCTTCAAGCTGTTTTTGTAGACTTTTCAAATCAGTGATTGAGTTTTTTGTTGATTGATAATCTTGGATATTTAACTGGTCTGCATTTTGTACTTGAGTTTTTCATCGAGATCTCCAGTTTGTTATATAGAGAACTCGAAATCTCGATAAGTATAATGGCTTATCGAGATCTCTTATTACTCTATAAGAGAATTTGGCTTGTTGAGATCTCTGAATTTCTGCATTTAGAAAAAACTTGTCGATATCTCTGAAATCTCCATAGACATATTGACTTATCAATATCTCTGAGATCTCTAGTGAGAATTTGACTTTTCGAAATCTCCAATCTTCACATCTTTAATTTGACTTGTCGATATCTCTGAGTTCTCTATTACAGAAATGACTTGTCAATATCTCCAATCTTCATTTCTTCATTTGACTTATCGATAGCTCTGAGACTTCTCTATAAGCTGATTTTGACTTGTCGATAAGTTATTCTGGATTTATCAAATGATTTCTCTATAATGCTTAATATGTGACTTATAGATTTCTTGACTTAGAATATTTTTCCCAAAACAGATTTATTTAACTCCAAACTTCTTCACAATGTCTCCAAGGCATGATCTTCATGATCTTCTTCCAGAGTTTATTCTTAGGCTTGAGACCGTTCACAGAAAAATACTCCAGTGTAATCTATTGACAATTTTACAGACTAAAGTAGTACAATACAAAGTGCAAACATAGATTATCATACAACTTACTAAGGGCTGTCAATTTGACTTAGTCTTGTTATAGTATAGGCATGTCTTGCACAACAATCTCCCCCAATTTATGAGAAGATTGCTTATCACAAATTCATGCCTGGTAACAAGACTAACCCCAAGCTACAATGAAAAATAAAGCTTTACATACAAATTGATAGAAATACAACATTTATACATAAATGAGTTTTTTGAGTTTAACAGATACAATCATTAATCAAATTTCTCATCTCATGTTTCTTCTCTAATGAGGTCCTTCAACTTTACAAGTACTTCCTGTTCTTCTATGATTGGTGTTCCTCTTAGAGCTTCAAGAAGTTTGAGTTTATCTGCTAATGAATAACCATTCAGGAAACCAACCCTAATTCTTGAGAATCTGCCAACTTTGATGTTGAGAAATTGTTCATCCTTGGTGATTCTGCTCATCCCCTTTGTTTTGAGATCTTCAGATTTTTGAATATACATGTTTATCTCCTCAATGTACTTTCTTTTCCTCTCCTTACTTTCGGCCTTATTTCTTGCTCTTCTTTCTTCTCTTTCTACCAACCATTCAACCAAAACAGATCTCCATGCCTTAGTTGCAGAATCCTTATCCTTCAGTAAGATTATCACTCTTTTGATCTATGTGGGTGAAAATGTGTCCATTAAACCTTTGCCAAGAAATGTGAAGGTTCCATCCTGATAGTAGATTATTACTTCCCTTAATGATATAACCCAAACTCTGACCATTTTTTCAGCTAATTGTTGAAAGTAGTCTTCATCCGAGATGCACCAGTTTAGAGGTAGAAAATCACTTTGATTAAAGAAATTCCAAATGGCCCTCTCTGTGACTTGCATTTTCTTTGGTTTTCTCCCAACAGATTTGTAATGAAGTTTGGTTGTTGGCTTAACAGAAGGTAGGTTAGAGATTTTCTTTAGAGATGTTTGGTTTGAGGTGATTGGTATTTTCAGAAGGGTGTTAGCAGTTTGTTTGTACAAGAATTTAGGCTTTGAGGTTTGAGGTGTTTTGGTATTTGAGTTAGTTGGCTTAGAGGGTTGATCTTGATTGATATGGATTTTTAGGGTTTTTTGTTGTGGTTCTAAGCCATCTTGCCTTTCTTTCTTCTCATGTCATGCCCTTTCTTTTTGTCATCAACTTTCTTCTCATCTTGCTTCCTGTCATTGCTTCCAGTTGCTCTTGAAGATGGACTTGGATTTGAGCAAGAAGGTTTTTGTTCATCATGTTTCTGCTCATCATCGTCCTTGTCATCTTTTAAATTGTATTGTGAGTTTAGCAACGTGGTATCAGCATTCACAAGGTACCTTTAAAAGATTCTGATTATTTCTTCATCTTCAAATTTCTTGTTCTTTTTGCATTTCAGATCATATTGAAGTGTCATAATCAGCCTCATGTTTCCTCTAACACAGTTCTTATGAACATTGAAGATTTGCATTTTTTGGTCTGAAAGCAGATGTAGGCCACCCCTTTGCTTGGATATAGATAAGCTTCAGGAAAAGCATCTATTTGAGCCTTTTTGAGTTCATGAAGCAATTGGGTGTCTTCTGTGATGACTACATGTACCTTGTCAATCACCACATCGAGCTCAGATGCTCTTAAGGTTTTGAGATTTGGAAGAGACACCAAAAGACATTTGTCCACACCACCATCATTGATGTTTACAACAATCATTTTCTCCAAATAATTATCAATCTTCACAACCACTGCCCTAATGGAGTTGATGTTCTTGGCCAATGCACTTTTATAGGTGATGCAGCTATTTTGAAGGGACATCCTCAGGACTGTATGAAGTTCACTGAATTCTTGATCTTGATTTGGTCCTTCTACAGCCTTATTGAGTCTGTCTTTTCCCACATCTTGGAATTGTTGAGCTTCTGAAGAACTTTAGCCATGCTGAGTTGATGTGATAGGCTCCTTAGATTTACCAGCATCCTTATAATGGTGAATTCTAGCTTCTATCTCCCCCTTAGGCTTGTTGACAGGCACGATTAGGAGAGTTGGTATTTCTGGCCTTACATCTTCAGCCAATGAGGGCAATGGTGTGACGGTCTCAACCCTGGGGTCAGGAGTTGACGTCACCAACAACCATAATAATAAACATAATATAATCCAAATCATTAATTATACATAACCACGACCCCTTTACCAAGACCTTTTCCAGGTTTAAGTATGATTTAGGTTACATCTATTACAAAACCAACAGACTACAATATTCCAACAATACTATCTTAGTATAGCAACTCAGTAGACCATCTTTGGTCCAACACAACTACCCCAGAGGAGCCTGACACGGAAGGAACTGAAACTTTGCCCTGACCACCACGGAAGAATCACCTAGGTATCTGCAATACATATTTAAAATATTATGCAAGGGTGAGCAATCAATTGCTCAGCAGTACCACTATATGAATAACAAGTAAAACAGTTTATGATAAAACAGTTATAGGAACAGAGATTATAGCTCGTTCATAAAACAAAATAAACATTCATAAACTGGATATTCAAAACTAGCATGCTCTGTAAAACAATAACATCAGTAGTGTGCTGTGTACAAATACCAGAGTCTAATTCTAGCATTTCATTTTCATTTCCAAATCCATTGTATAAATCACTTGTCCCGTTACAGAAAGCACAAAGCCAAATCAGATATGTAAAGGATATGTGAAGACAGCTGATCAGGCTATCAACACTAGACGTCTCTAACTGCCATCCCATATACATGTTCCGGAACTCAGAGACTAGCTAGGTCTCTGAACTTCTGGACTAATCGGTTATATAATGCACGCAACCGAATTAGCCTCTTACGCCATCTCAATAGGCCTACTCTGGCCCCTAAATATCCCATATCTGATCATTTTATCCAGTTTTCAAAACACTTGTACCTATCTCATTTCTAAAACCATTCATTTTAACAATACATATAGAAAATCTGGTTCACAAATCATTTCATTTAATATAGGTACCCTTTTTCGAAGTTACTTTTGCCCAAAACAGGTTTAAAACAATGATTTATAACTACAGGGGATACGTAACTTAAAACGTGTCTGTTCCTTTATGAGAATAAAACATTAGTTTATTCATACGTATTGAACCATAAAAGAATGGTCAGGGTACTTGCCTTGAAGAGCTTTACAACTAATACCGATTGACCTTGGACTGACTTGGATGCTCGGCTGTAACACCACCAGATCTGGGGTCGGGGATCCGGGTCGTTACGGTCTTTCTTTCCACAATATCACTTAACTTAATTAATAATAAATAACCTCATGCTTGACCCCACACTAACACACACCACAACCCGTTATAGTCTCAGAGATGAAATTAAAATAAGTACAAGTCCTTAAATCCACAATTTAAAAGTTATTACAACCCAAAATGATTACTTGATAAGTTTACAGTTAATTGCCATTATCTGCCACAAGTTATAATTATACATAATTGGTTCCCAAAAGTAGAATGCCTGATCTACCAATAGATCTACCTCTGCAACTATAGCAGCTACAACATCAACGGGAAGACGCGGGACGCTTCCCACGTGCTTGCGCTGGGTCTGCTTGAGTCTGGCCATCTTTTCTAACTGTTGTTGTGTGATGAAGAAATGAAGCAAGAGTGAGCATTACAGCTCGCAAGATAATATATAATGTAAACAATAATGCAAGTATCTAAATGGATAACTTACTGGAAACCTTTATCAAGTGTAAGGTAATTACTTACTGGATATAAGCTTAAAGGAAGATGAAGTTACCAATTACTTCACTATACTTATACCATTTTATAAAGCTACTTGAACTACCACTGTTCAAAGTATTATAGGTTTCAAAATGTCATCCCATAGATGAGACCAAAAGTTAAGACTTGAATAGATTCAATCTTTGATATATTATTGAATGAAATGAAGTTACGAGATACTTTATTTAGTCCCGATATATATATCCACATATATATCTCTTATACATTTCCTTGAAACCTCTGTTATGTAAAGTATGAACAGAGTTTGTAACATCCAATGAATTTTGGAAAGGAAAAGAATTTTGGCATAAATCCGATATCTTGCTGATCAGGCAAAGATACCAATAAGTAACCTTTTCTACTAGTAGATGGACGAATTCCCCACTGGTCATCACCCTGGCCGCAATAGGACCTTATCCTGGACTGCCACTCAGCCACTTACGCATTTGATGGACTTCCACTGAGCCACTTACACTTTCATGGACGCCCACTGAGCCCATGTTCCTTATGCCGACTCAATAGATGGACTTACTTCCCGAACGTTGGGTAAGTAATCAATTCATTTATCAAAACAACAACCTCGTTACGAATATAAAATACACCACAGAGCCGGATCCCTCAGGTTTTGAGCGAGTATTTAAATCCCCTTTGAAAGGAAGATCTTAAATATAAAAATGAGTTTTGGGATCCGCTCTAACTTTTAAAATCATTTTGAAGACTCGAAAACATTTTTAAGAATATTTGGAGTAATGCTGATTTAATGAAATAAATCAGTCCCGATATATTAGAAAATATCTGAATATTATTATTTAAATAATATTCCCATAAGAATAATCTCTATATAAATAACTTGAAGTAGAAGTTTTAAACTCATACTTGAAATGAATATTAAATAACCAAAGATATACTTATACGAAAGTACTATCTTTATTTGAATAATCGAAAATAAGTTTGATTATCGAAACATTATTCTTTAATAAAATAAAGAATATTATTTAGTAAATAATCGGAGTCACAAGTTCTCAAATGAATATTCAAATAATATTCATTAAATAATATAAACTGAATCATAAGTCCTCGAATGAATATTCAAGTAATATTCATTAAATAATATAAACTGAGTCATAAGTCCTCGAATGAATATTAATGTAATATTCATTAAATAAAATAAAGTTATCGAATAAACCTTATTCAATTAATAGTTTTGAATACTATATCTGTAATAACCCCAATTTTTGGAAAATTTTGAAACACGGATGAATAGTAACTTTTGCTGATGATATGATTAAGGAAAATTATCAGACCACGCTATATACGATACTGTTATGGAAATTCTAAGATCGTATTAGTACTCCATAAAGTAAATAAGTGTATGTAAAGATCGTCAGAATCCAAATCTGAACACTTTGATTTTTTCCACAAAATCCACCGGATACTGAAAGAATTGAGTATAAGGTGACAGAATAAAAATGATTTAAATTCAAGGATTTTAAGAGGGGATCATAAAAAGGAATATAAAATATTGAGAAAGGTTTAGGGGAACCCAAGTAATAAGATCCCGGATATGATCCCTCAAACGACGAACGAGAATGAAAGTTAAGCGAACCGTAAAACAAATAAGCGACCAAGAGACAAGCTTGTACAAGAAGCCAAGGATTGTGACATCATCAAACCACAAGGAAGAGACATGTGGCAATTGGATGACATAAGAATGATGACCTAAGCATGACAAAAAGAAGTGTGTTGTTGGTTGATTGTGAGCCATTCATTTTTTACCATGGTAAATCCTCAAAATTAGCCAAGCCATAAACAAAGAAACAAAACAAAAAAAAATCATAACACAAACTTGACTTTTCATTTTAAAGAAGCAAGCTCTCGGCCAAAACCAGAGAAGTAACTTCAAACTACCATATCTCCTTCAATACTCACTCAAATAGTATGTTCTATAACTCTTTGGAAAGGTATTGAGATGGCCTACAACTCTTGTTCAGAAGTCTCATCCAAATAAGTAAGGTAAGACCCTAGTTTTGACAGTTCTTTCAATCTGACTTTTAGAAACTTCAAAACCTAACTTTGTGTTCTTGATTTCTTTGGAAAGATCAAGCTTGTAGGAGGTTAGATTAGGGCTCCCTAAGGCTTCCTAGCAACTTAACACCTACCAAGGAAGGTATCAACTTCAAACCCTAGCTTTGATTTTATGATTCCATTAAGTTTTATTGAAGCATTGTTAGTATTAAGGCTTGATCTTTGATTATAAGTAGTTTTGGTGGATTTGTATTGGTTTTGAATATTGGGTCTTTGATTGGTTGGATAAATTGGTAAAATTTGGAGTTGGGGACTGAGTTTGTAGTATGATGGTTGAATATTGTTGTATTGATGGTTGTGAGTGAATTGATGATAATTTAGAGTGTTAATTAAATTGGAAATCGCGTAAACACAAACGTCATAATGCCCGATTTTCCTTAACTGTTCTGTTCTTAACTTTAGGACCCGTGAACTCACTGAAAGATTCTAACCTTTGCCATGTTTAGATAGTTCATATTACGAGCTTTGTTTTGATATGTATAACACCCTCCAAATCCGGGGTATAGATTTGGGGCATTATTAACAACAATTACCAACTATACCTGCACAAGCGGAATATTAATATAATAATTACCCCGAACTATCACTACTCAGGATCTTTTAAGGGTTGAGTTTGGAAACAAGAATCATGCACTACACTTTATTACAAACCCAACTAAATAAAACCTGTCTCAAGAACTCTTTTTATTACAAAACTTTATTATATCTACAGTTTCACTACGCAATCCTTTATTCAAACTACATAAAACTCTTATTCAACCCAACATTACTACTTATCCTGCTACACCTGATCTGGCAATTCAAAGCTCTCTTCGGGAATAGGAAGGAACACTCTTGGTATAAGAGGGTCCCGCTGCTTGACTCGCTTCTTGACTATGCGGGTCCTGATGGGTTTCATTCTCTACCTTAACTGTAAAACAATAGGAGTGACAATAAAAGAAATGAGCCAAAATTGCTCAACAAGCCTGCAACAATATATATATATATATATTATAAAGAGAGAGAAATAAATGAACCAATAAGCTGCTGGTTTGAACAACCATCTGTATCTGTATATGATAATAATTTGCCAATGATGGCGAGTGCCAAATGAACAAGACTGGAAACAAGAACCAACATATGCACTATAATCTGCTGATCAGTCAGAATATAGTGCGGATCTATACCCAACTGCATAGACCCAACCAACATAAGGAGTACTCAGGCAACTATGGCCTATTAATTAATGGTCTGGGAAAAACCCAGCCTTTATAGTAACCATCCAGTCCAAGGCTGAGCATCCGGAACAATCGGTATGCTATTGATATATCCCAACACCAGGATATACCAGAATATATATAGGGTAAAGAAATTGAAATATGAACAGGGAATTCAATAAATTGGGTAAATCAAGAATTGAAATGAAATGGAATAAGTGATAATAAATGGGTAACAGTGTATATGAACAATAATTATCAAAGAGAATTGATACGATAGAAAGGAAATATAAATCACTATTCTGAATTTAGAATAGGGGAAAAACTTGCCTTGCGCGTACTTAACCTGGTTTAACTTACTGCCTTCTGACCCTAGCTTGCTCTGCCTTGCTAACACTGAACAAATCATGGAAAGATAGGTGTTTAGATAATTTACTACATACGTGTATCTTTAATTGATATCACGCAACCTTATCAGTCTACCCATGCGTTTCTATCTGACTCGCATATATATACATATATTTACACAACACATTTATGCACATAATCACATATAACACGTAAAGCACACAATTAATTTCTAGATTTATAATTATTTTTAGAATCAATTCTAGGCTTATACCTGCATTACTAGTCTTATCTGATTTTATTATAATTTTTCGGGATTTATTCGGCTCAATTATATCCCTACTAGGACCTTCGAACTATCAATTATCACCAAACCACTCTTTTTCAGAAGAAATTATAATTTACAACTATTTTTATTGGATTCGTCTCATTTTTCTGAGTCTAGAGGTCTTCGTTTCACTTAAATCGGACTAACGGTTGAATTGTTATGAATTAAACACTGATAATTCAATTTATTATTCAATATAGATAATTATTACAACCTTTTAAATCCTAAAATAATTTTTAAATAATTATTTAAGAAAAATCAAAGTCAAAAATAATTTTTTTATAATTTTTGGAGTTAAAACGAAGAAGTTACGATTTATTGAAAATTATGTGATTAATTATCGAAATAATTAATCACTTTTTAAATATTGAATAAATAAATAACTAATAAATAATTAATAATTGCTTATTTAATATTCTAAAATAATAAATCTCTAATTATCAGGATTAATCACAATTTATTATAATATTTATAACTTATCGATATTTATTCAATTAGATCGATTATTTACAAATAATCAATCGATTCTATTAACAGATACGCTATTTATCGAATATCTACTATGTGCTCGAATTATAATCTAACTCAACGATTAATTTCTCGTATAAATACGAGCTACACACTATTCTCGAATATTACCGAACTAATATATTATTATTGGAATTTAAACGATTCGTTAATCAATTAATTATCGGTATTTAATTATACGATACAAATAATCACTACAATATTATTCGAATAACTATCGCTCGAATAATAATTCTCATTATCGAATCATTATTCGTAATAATAACTAATTATCGAATTATTAATCATATTATTTAATTATTTTTAATCCTTATTTATTAATTAATTACCTAATTATTAATTAATTACCTAATTATTAATTAATTAGATAACTAATAAATAATTAGATAAATAATTAAATAATTAATTAAATAATTAAATTCGAATTTATAAATCAATAAAATAATTTAGAAATTAATAATACTATTTTTCAGAATATAAAACTAATTTTTAATTAATTATTAGAATTAATAAAATGATTTTCTGATTTATAAAATATAAATTAAATAATAGAAAATCCAGAAACAAAAATCTGGAAATGGTTTCAGGGTTGAGGGGATCAAACCCGGGTCGTTTCCAGGTTGCAAACCGGGTCGACCTCGGGTTATCGGGTCATGAAGAACAGCCGTCACCGTCCCAGAATCCGGCGACGGCGACGGGTTCCGGCGAGGCGAAAAACGAGCCTCCTGATCATCGTTTCTCCTCCTTTTTGACTCCGTTCGATTCCCTAGAGTTTCAGCCGTCGACCCACAGCGTCACCACCATCAGATAATCCCCCCTCCGCCATCTCCGACCACAAGTCGAAGTTCTCCGATGAACTTCATCGGAAAACCGAGTTCCTCCAAACGTTAACCAAATTTGACGAAACTGGTGTCAATCGACTCCAAAATCAACGATCTAAACGACTCTAACAACCAAAACATCAAACAACACACAGAAAATCAAACCCGAATTCGCGATTAAAACCCGAAAATAACAACTTTCAATTCGATCAATCAAACGTTAAAAAGAATCACATAATTGAAAACTACAGATCAAAAGCTTCAAAACGAATACTCACACGCTCGATTTGGACTCCGGAATCACGATCAAAATCGCCTTTGATCCTCCTGCTCTGTTCTTCACAAACCCTAACCCTAATTCCCTTTCTTTTTCTTTTTCTTTTTTTCTGATTTTTAATTGTAATTAACTGATTTAATTAATAATAATTCAGGTATTTATATTTATGAAAATAATACCCCTAAGTAAAATTAAGGGTCTAATTACACTCCTAATAAAAATATTTGGCCCCAATTTTTATAATTTTTGGGTATTAATAATGAATTTTTAAATATCCAATAAATACAAAATAAATACTAAAAATTCCCAAAAATTTGTGAAAAATACAAAAATACAAAGAAAAATGATATATGATAATTTCATAATCATATAAAAATAAGAATGTGATTTTTGTGGGGTTTTTGGTACCCGAAGGGGTCCGGAAAAGTCGTTTTTCGCGAAAAAGGTCAATTTGTAAAACGTCTAGGGGTTCAGAATAGCGATACGGTATAGGGCATTTTTGGCAAAATAGGGCCAATGATTTTGTTTGAAATACGGGCTTTTAAAACATAGTTTTGAGCTGTACAGGTTTTGATATAATATATATAACTGACGATAGAACGCTCAATAAATATCCAAAACACGTTTGGATCAAAACAACCAACACATAACACATAGCAGTTAGGGTTCAACGACTTAACACATTTAATCACATAATAATACACATAATTTATTATTATTATAATATAATACAAGCGTAATTCCTCGGTCATTACATTCTCCCCCCCTTAACAAGATTCTGTCCTCAGAATCTAATTATGCAAATAACTGAGGATACTTTTCTAGCATTTCACTTTCAAGCTCCCAGGTTGATTCTTCAACCACTGGGTTTCTCCATAAAACTCTCACTAATGACACAGACTTATTTCTTAATACCCTCTCTTGCCTATCTAGAATTCTTATTGGCTGTTCTACATATGACAAATCTGCCTGAAGCTCTACTGGTTCATACTCTATTACATGCCTTGTATCAGGATTATACCTCTTAAGCATAGATACATGAAATACGTTGTGAATGTGCTGCATATGGGGTGGTAGAGCTAATTCGTATGCAACCTTCCCAATTTTCTTCAAAATCTCAAATGGTCCAACATATCGTGGCTTCAATTTCCCTTTATTGCCAAATCTGGTCAATCCTTTCCATGGCGATATTTTGAGCAATACGTGTTCTCCTTCCTGATAGTCCATATCCTTCCTGGCTTGGTTTGCATATCCGCTTTGTCTGTTTTGTGCTGCCTCGATTCGTTTTCGAATAAGATTAATCTTTTCTTTTGTCTGCTGAATTAATTCTGGACCCAAAATCTTGCGTTCTCCGACTTCATCCCAATGCACGGGTGATCTGCATTTCCTCCCATATAATGCTTCATACGGTGGCATTCCAATACTGGCGTGATAGCTATTATTATAAGAAAATTCCACTAGGGGTAAATGTTCATCCCAACTGCCTTCAAAATCGATCGCACAAACTCGTAGCATATCTTCAATTGTTTGAATTGTCCTTTCACTTTGGCCGTCAGTTTGCGGATGATAAGCTGTACTCATATTCAACTTCGTTCCTAGACATTCTTGGAATTGTCTCCAAAATCTTGAATTGAAACGAGGATCTCGATCCGATACAATTGATACTGGTACTCCATGACGCATCACAATTTCTTTGAGATACATGTGCACTAATTTGTCGAGCGAAAATCTTTCATTAATTGGTAGAAAATGTGCCGACTTCGTAAGTCTGTCAATGATTACCCATATCGCATCATGATTTGCCCTAGTCCTCGGTAGTCCTACCACAAAATCCATCGCTAGATGTTCCCATTTCCATTCTGGAATGTCTAATGGTTGCAATAACCCACTCGGACGTTGGTGTTTTGCTTTAACTCGCTGGCATGTGTAGCATTTACTCACCCATTCTGCTATCTCCTTCTTCATATTCAGCCACCAAAAGTTTTTCTTCAAATCGCGATACATTTTCGTGCTTCCTGGATGAATGGAATACTTCGAATTGTGCGCATCTCGCATAACTTCTTCTTTTAATTCTGCCACGTTAGGGATCCAGATTCTTGACACAAAACGTAAAATTCCTTCATTATCTTTCTGAGTTGTAATCTCTTCTCCTGTTAAGTTGTCGTCTTGACTCATCACTTCTTCTTGACAACGGCGAATCTTTTCCAGCAATTCTGGTTGAAAAGTCATAGCGTAGATAGTTTCTGCAGATTCATTAGGAATACGAATTTCAATTTCCAATTTGTCGAATTCCCTGGCCAATTCTTCGCATGAAGTCAACCGATTCAATCTTTCTTTTCTGCTTAGCGCATCTGCTACAACATTTGCTTTTCCTGGATGATAACTGATTGTAACATCGTAATCTTTAATCAATTCCAGCCATCGACGTTGTCGCATGTTTAGTTCCTTTTGCGTGAAGATATACTTCAGACTTTTATGATCCGTGTAGATTTCACATTTTTCACCGTACAGATAATGTCTCCACAGCTTCAATGCAAATACAATTGCTGCTAATTCCAGATCATGCGTAGGATATTTCTGTTCATGAGGTTTAAGTTGTCTCGACGCATATGCAATGACGTTACCATGTTGCATCAACACACATCCTAAACCACGATATGAAGCGTCACTGTAGATAACAAAATTTCCTTGCTCGTCTGGCAATACTAACACTGGTGTCGTCACCAACCGATTCTTCAACTCTTGAAAACTTTCTTCACACTTACTATTCCATTCGAACTTTTCACTTTGTCGAGTTAACTTGGTCAGCGGTGTAGCTATCTTCGCAAAATCTTTGACAAATCTTCGATAATATCCTTCCAAACCTAAGAAACTTCGAACCTCTGTCGGCGTCTTTGGTCTTTCCCAATTCAACACAGCTTCAATCTTTGCTGGATCAACTTGAATGCCTTCTCTGCTGATGATGTGCCCTAAAAACTGCACTTCTTTCAACCAAAATTCGCATTTGGAAAATTTTGCATAAAGCTGCTCCTTCCGTAATATTTCCAATGTCGTTCTTAATTGCGCTGCATGCTCTTCTTCCGTCTTTGAATAGATCAAAATGTCATCAATAAATATAATGATAAACTTATCCAAATACTTTTTGAATATTCGATTCATCAAATCCATAAACGCTGCAGGTGCATTTGTCAATCCAAAAGCCATCACAAGAAATTTATAGTGTCCGTACCTTGTTCTAAACGCTGTCTTTGGAATATCTTCGGCCTTGATCTTTAACTGATGATAGCCTGATCGTAAGTCAATTTTCGAAAACCATGCTGCTCCTTTTAGTTGATCAAATAAATCATCAATGCGAGGTAAAGGATATTTATTCTTGATAGTTAACTTGTTCAGCTCACGATAATCAATACACAGTCGCATACTACCATCCTTCTTTTTCACGAACAATACTGGCGCACCCCATGGGGATACACTTGGCCTTATAATTCCTTTGTCAAGAAGTTCTTGCAACTGCTTTGCTAATTCCCTCATTTCAACAGGTGCCATTCGATATGGAGCTTTCGAAATTGGTTCAGTCCCTGGCGTCAAGTCAATAGTGAATTCGATTTCTCGATCTGGTGGAAGCCCTGGTAATTCGTCCGGAAAAACATCAAGAAATTCACAAACTACAGGTATATCTTCAATCTTCAAATTTCCCTTATCAACATCCCGTACATAGGCTAAATAAGCTTGACATCCTTGACGTAGCAATCTTCTCATCTGCATCATTGATAGGAATTTCTGTTTTTGCTTCTCACCTTTAAATATTACCGTTTCATTTTCTTCAGTTTGTAATTTCACTCTCTTATTCGCACAGTCAATTTGAGCATTATTACTAGACAGCCAATCCATTCCTAAAATAATATCAAACTCCCCTAACCTAAAAGGTATCAAATCAACTGAAAAATGACATCTCCCTATCTCAATATCACAGCTCGGACATACTCGATCTACTGCAACCTGATCATTATTTGCTAATTTTATGACTAACACTTCATCCAACCACTGAATCTCACACTCTATCTTAGAGATAAAGGCTTCAGAAATAAAAGATCTAGTAGCTCCTGAATCAATCAATACTAAAGCATTTACGGAATTTACAGGAAGTGTACCTGCAACCACATTCGGACTCTGTACCACTTCCTTCATTGACATGTTGAAAGTCCTTGCTCTGGGCTGATTTTGCTGTGGTAGTGGAGGTGGAGGTAATGCTAAAACTCTTGGAATACTGGCAGCCATTGCAATTCCTCTGCAGTCTTTGGCGATATGTCCTTTTCTCCCACATTGGAAACAAGTAACTTCTGCCTTTCCCATTGGACATTCTCCAGAATAGTGTCCCCTTTGCTTGCACTTGAAACACGTAACATTTAGCTTGTTGCAAACTCCTGTATGCTTTCTACCACACGTTCTGTAATCAGGTATAGGCAGTTGAATAAGCCTTTGCTGAGTTGGGGCAGGTAGTCGATTACCCATCCTCTGGTTGTTTTGCTCTGGCCTTTTGAAATTTACTTTTCCCCGAGCTTGAAATCCCGGCCTTTTGTTGAAACGATTCTGAAATTTCCCTGGTCCTTTCTCTTTCTGAGCTGCTTCGCTTTCTCCTTCAATAATCATAGCCTTCTGAACAACAGCCGTATAAGTTGTCAATTCAAACACAGCTACCCTGCTACGAATCCATGGTTTTAGTCCTTGCTGAAATCTATTGGCCCGCTTTTCGTCCGTATCCACCTGCTCTGGAACAAACCTTGCCAATTCAGTAAACTTGGTTTCATAATCCGCAACCGATAAGTTGTCTTATTTCAGCTCCAGGAACTTGATCTCCATCTGGTTCTTCATAAAACGAGGAAAATATTTCTCCAAGAAAAGATCAGTGAATCTGTTCCAGGTCACCACACCTTCTTCCAAAGCTTTCTTTGATTCCCACCAGTAATTAGCTTCACCTTTTAGAAAATAGCTAGCGAAATCTGTCTTCTGCTCTTCCTCAACCTTTACCAACGAAAAAGCCTTTTCCATCTCTTTCAGCCAAGCTCTCGCTTTTGTAGGATCTGTGGAACCCATAAATTCCGGTGGCTTTACCGACTGAAATTGCTTGAAAGTAGTCGTAGGTGCTGCTGGTGGTATTTGATGTCCTGGATGAGCGGCTTGCTGTAACATCTGTTGCTGGAACTGCTGTTGCTGCTGCTGCATTTGTTGCTGCATCATCAACATCTGCTGTTGCATGAGATTAAACATCTAATCCATCTGTTTATTATTGTTTTGGCCCTCGGTGTTTCCATTCGATGAGTCGGGCTGCGCTTTTCTCTTAGGTGCCATTTTTCTGGTACATAAATAATGGATCTTATTTAATAACAGTATATTAAACATATATTAAAACAGTCGATTCGAGAAAATAAAATAACTTATTAAATAACTGAATAGATAAAACAGTATGATATGTTTTAAAAATATATTTTTTTTTTTTAACAACATGATCGTGAATAAAACTACATTTGTAAATATGCAATGGTACTGAAATAAATGTAAATGCTTAAATGACTGGAAATAAAATAAAGAAAACGTGCAAAAGATTATCTCATATATATATATAGGTAGAACACCAGCTACATGTGTCAGTGCTTGATACAAAATCCTATGATATAACAGTCGTACTGCTACTACTATCAGTCAGAGTCAGTAGCTACACTCATACAAACTAGTCATACAATACTATGCTGCCTCTATCTACAAAATATACATAATACAACACTCATCGATCTGCTGGTCTCAAAATCCTGGTGGTACGTGGCTCAACTCCTCCCGCACTGCCTCTAGTACTGCCTCGGTAAGTCCCAATGCTCTGCGATATGCTGTCTCCGCACTAAGATCCTGCTGTCTCAAATCAGTAAGCTGCTGCGAACTAACCCGGTGAATATGATGTAGTCTCTCTCTCAGTATATAATCCGGTCGTAATGCTCTGACAGGACCATCCGTCTGTGTCTCATACAATCCAAGGATCTCTCTACACTGGTTCTGCCATCTGATCCTCTCCTCCCTCTCTGCCTGAAAGCGCTGGTAAGTCACGGTATGATGCTCATGAAGATCAGTGCTGGAACCTCGAGAAGGTAATGGTCCATCTACCACGATCTCATCCATAAACTCTGGCTGAGGAAACTGATACACTCCTGGAACAGGTGCATAAATGGCTAATGGGGCAGGAAATAAGACAGGTTGCTCCATAGGCGCATACACAGGCGGCTCTGCCTCTGGCTCCATCGGTGGCATCTCTGGAATCTCAACTGGTGGCATAGGAATCTGAGGCTCTAAATCCTCCCACTGCGGAAGATCAACCATATCAGGAATATCGAACATCGGAAACTCTAATGGTGGAAAATCTGGTATCTCTGGCTCAAAATATGGAAAATAATCTGCAAAACCTGGTACCTCCGGGGGAAGTGGTATCTCTGGTGCTGGCTCAGGTGGCAATGGAGGTAATATCTGCTCTGACACTGGGGCTACTACCTGTGCATCCACTGGATCTGTTTCGGTCCTCTCCGTAGATGATGATAAAGAAGCCATCTAATATACATAAAAATAATAACACAAAACAATCAAATCACAATCCTATAACTCATAACTTCTAATCACATAGACAAACAATCCTAACACTCTTACCCTCATCCTATCTTATTTTCCTATCTTATCTTAACCCTAACATTCTTGTTTTCCAAGGTCAATCCTAAGCTCTGATGCCAACTATAACACCCTCCAAATCCGGGGTATAGATTTGGGGCATTATTAACAACAATTACCAACTATACCTGCACAAGCGGAATATTAATATAATAATTACCCCGAACTATCACTACTCAGGATCTTTTAAGGGTTGAGTTTGGAAACAAGAATCATGCACTACACTTTATTACAAACCCAACTAAATAAAACATGTCTCAAGAACTCTTTTTATTACAAAACTTTATTCTATCTACAGTTTCACTACGCAATCCTTTATTCAAACTACACAAAACTCTTATTCAACCCAACATTACTACTTATCCTGCTACACCTGATCTGGCAATTCAAAGCTCTCTTCGGGAATAGGAAGGAACACTCTTGGTATAAGAGGGTCCCGCTGCTTGACTCGCTTCTTGACTATGCGGGTCCTGATGGGTTTCATTCTCTACCTTAACTGTAAAACAATAGGAGTGACAATAAAAGAAATGAGCCAAAATTGCTCAACAAGCCTGCAACAATATATATATATATATATATATATATATATTATAAAGAGAGAGAAATAAATGAACCAATAAGCTGCTGGTTTGAACAACCATCTGTATCTGTATATGATAATAATTTGCCAATGATGGCGAGTGCCAAATGAACAAGACTGGAAACAAGAACCAACATATGCACTATAATCTGCTGATCAGTCAGAATATAGTGCGGATCTATACCCAACTGCATAGACCCAACCAACATAAGGAGTACTCAGGCAACTATGGCCTATTAATTAATGGTCTGGGAAAAACCCAGCCTTTATAGTAACCATCCAGTCCAAGGCTGAGCATCCGGAACAATCGGTATGCTATTGATATATCCCAACACCAGGATATACCAGAATATATATAGGGTAAAGAAATTGAAATATGAACAGGGAATTCAATAAATTGGGTAAATCAAGAATTGAAATGAAATGGAATAAGTGATAATAAATGGGTAACAGTGTATATGAACAATAATTATCAAAGAGAATTGATACGATAGAAAGGAAATATAAATCACTATTCTGAATTTAGAATAGGGGAAAAACTTGCCTTGCGCGTACTTAACCTGGTTTAACTTACTGCCTTCTGACCCTAGCTTGCTCTGCCTTGCTAACACTGAACAAATCATGGAAAGATAGGTGTTTAGATAATTTACTACATACGTGTATCTTTAATTGATATCACGCAACCTTATCAGTCTACCCATGCGTTTCTATCTGACTCGCATATATATACATATATTTACACAACACATTTATGCACATAATCACATATAACACGTAAAGCACACAATTAATTTCTAGATTTATAATTATTTTTAGAATCAATTCTAGGCTTATACCTGCATTACTAGTCTTATCTGATTTTATTATAATTTTTCGGGATTTATTCGGCTCAATTATATCCCTACTAGGACCTTCGAACTATCAATTATCACCAAACCACTCTTTTTCAGAAGAAATTATAATTTACAACTATTTTTATTGGATTCGTCTCATTTTTCTGAGTCTAGAGGTCTTCGTTTCACTTAAATCGGACTAACGGTTGAATTGTTATGAATTAAACACTGATAATTCAATTTATTATTCAATATAGATAATTATTACAACCTTTTAAATCCTAAAATAATTTTTAAATAATTATTTAAGAAAAATCAAAGTCAAAAATAATTTTTTTATAATTTTTGGAGTTAAAACGAAGAAGTTACGATTTATTGAAAATTATGTGATTAATTATCGAAATAATTAATCACTTTTTAAATATTGAATAAATAAATAACTAATAAATAATTAATAATTGCTTATTTAATATTCTAAAATAATAAATCTCTAATTATCAGGATTAATCACAATTTATTATAATATTTATAACTTATCGATATTTATTCAATTAGATCGATTATTTACAAATAATCAATCGATTCTATTAACAGATACGCTATTTATCGAATATCTACTATGTGCTCGAATTATAATCTAACTCAACGATTAATTTCTCGTATAAATACGAGCTACACACTATTCTCGAATATTACAGAACTAATATATTATTATTGGAATTTAAACGATTCGTTAATCAATTAATTATCGGTATTTAATTATACGATACAAATAATCACTACAATATTATTCGAATAACTATCGCTCGAATAATAATTCTCATTATCGAATCATTATTCGTAATAATAACTAATTATCGAATTATTAATCATATTATTTAATTATTTTTAATCCTTATTTATTAATTAATTACCTAATTATTAATTAATTACCTAATTATTAATTAATTAGATAACTAATAAATAATTAGATAAATAATTAAATAATTAATTAAATAATTAAATTCGAATTTATAAATCAATAAAATAATTTAGAAATTAATAATACTATTTTTCAGAATATAAAACTAATTTTTAATTAATTATTAGAATTAATAAAATGATTTTCTGATTTATAAAATATAAATTAAATAATAGAAAATCCAGAAACAAAAATCTGGAAATGGTTTCAGGGTTGAGGGGATCAAACCCGGGTCGTTTCCAGGTTGCAAACCGGGTCGACCTCGGGTTATCGGGTCATGAAGAACAGCCGTCACCG
Organism: Apium graveolens; assembly: GCF_009905375.1. Taxonomy (NCBI): domain Eukaryota; kingdom Viridiplantae; phylum Streptophyta; class Magnoliopsida; order Apiales; family Apiaceae; genus Apium; species Apium graveolens. The sequence goes on along the minus strand of NC_133656.1, from coordinate 8,072,341 downwards.
TCCCAGAATCCGGCGACGGCGACGGGTTCCGGCGAGGCGAAAAACGAGCCTCCTGATCATCGTTTCTCCTCCTTTTTGACTCCGTTCGATTCCCTAGAGTTTCAGCCGTCGACCCACAGCGTCACCACCATCAGATAATCCCCCCTCCGCCATCTCCGACCACAAGTCGAAGTTCTCCGATGAACTTCATCGGAAAACCGAGTTCCTCCAAACGTTAACCAAATTTGACGAAACTGGTGTCAATCGACTCCAAAATCAACGATCTAAACGACTCTAACAACCAAAACATCAAACAACACACAGAAAATCAAACCCGAATTCGCGATTAAAACCCGAAAATAACAACTTTCAATTCGATCAATCAAACGTTAAAAAGAATCACATAATTGAAAACTACAGATCATAAGCTTCAAAACGAATACTCACACGCTCGATTTGGACTCCGGAATCACGATCAAAATCGCCTTTGATCCTCCTGCTCTGTTCTTCACAAACCCTAACCCTAATTCCCTTTCTTTTTCTTTTTCTTTTTTTCTGATTTTTAATTGTAATTAACTGATTTAATTAATAATAATTCAGGTATTTATATTTATGAAAATAATACCCCTAAGTAAAATTAAGGGTCTAATTACACTCCTAATAAAAATATTTGGCCCCAATTTTTATAATTTTTGGGTATTAATAATGAATTTTTAAATATCCAATAAATACAAAATAAATACTAAAAATTCCCAAAAATTTGTGAAAAATACAAAAATACAAAGAAAAATGATATATGATAATTTCATAATCATATAAAAATAAGAATGTGATTTTTGTGGGGTTTTTGGTACCCGAAGGGGTCCGGAAAAGTCGTTTTTCGCGAAAAAGGTCAATTTGTAAAACGTCTAGGGGTTCAGAATAGCGATACGGTATAGGGCATTTTTGGCAAAATAGGGCCAATGATTTTGTTTGAAATACGGGCTTTTAAAACATAGTTTTGAGCTGTACAGGTTTTGATATAATATATATAACTGACGATAGAACGCTCAATAAATATCCAAAACACGTTTGGATCAAAACAACCAACACATAACACATAGCAGTTAGGGTTCAACGACTTAACACATTTAATCACATAATAATACACATAATTTATTATTATTATAATATAATACAAGCGTAATTCCTCGGTCGTTACAATATGTGGTTCGCTTGAATCCGATGTACGGTTTAGGAGAAACGACCGTTTTAAGTAACGGCGTTTCGCGAACGAACCATTACCCCTCGCCTTATTTTAAAACCTTGGTTAAGGCCCTTAAATGACTAATTGGAGTATGAAACAATTATGTAAAGTGGGTTAGGCAGTTGTTAGGGGACTCACGAAAGAATCGCCTTAAAAACCTTAATGGTTAATTTATTAAAAATGGTGGAGCCGAGGGTACTCGAGCGACTTAAGTGAATCGTTAAGCGCAAAAGCGAACGTTAGGGTCTAATTGGTGAAAGTATAGATTCATAAGCGACTTTGGTTTAATTCCAACTTATATGTTGTTTATAGATTATCAGACTCATCCCAAGCCTTTTATCACCCCCATTCGCTCAGGCAAGTTTTCTACCCGTTATACTGTTGTTGTGATGTAACTATATGTATATGCATTATCTTGTGATAAGTGCATGATTGCTATTAGCAAATTTTGCGATATATTGGAGAATGCTGATATGGTATATATGCATGTCTGTTTCGTAATCTTGATATCTAATTGTTGATTCAATTGCTTATAAGTTGCATAGTACCTATGCTAGAGATAAGCAGTAGTTGCGTATACCCTTAGTATATAAGGACCCAAAGGTGAACATATTTTCTAAACCGGGAGACGATGTTCCCGAGTATATTATATATATATATATTTATATATATATAAATAGTTTTCAAAACTATTATTCGAATAAGGTTTATTCGTTAACTTTATTTCACTTAATGAATATTATTTTGAATATTAATTCGAGGACTTATGACTCCGCTTATTTTATTTAATGAATATTGTTTTGAATATTCATTCGAGGACTTATGACTCCGCTTATTTTTTTAAATAATATTCTTTATTTTATTAAAGAATAATGTTTTGATAATCAAACTTATTTTCGATTATTGAAATAAAGATCGTACTTCCGTATAATTATATCTTTGGTTATTTATTATTCATTTCAAGTATGAGTTTTAAAACTTCTACTTCAATTATTTTTATAAAGATTATTCTTTATGGGAATATTATTTAAATAATAATATTCAGATATTTTCTTAAAAATGTTTTCGAGTCTTCAAAATGATTTTTAAAGGTTAGGGCGGATCCCAAAACTCATTTTTATATTTAAGATCCTCCTTTCGAAGGGGATTTAAATACTCGCTCAAAACCTGAGGGATCCGGCTCTGTGGTGTGTTTTATATTCGCAACAAGGTTGCTGTTTTGATAAAAGAGTTTTTTATTACTTACCCAACACTCGGGAAGTAAAATTCTTAGAACAAGTTAATCCATTAACAGGCACCGCCTGGGAAATATCGGTGAGTTTTCCTTTTCAACTAGATACGACTTCTTGGTGGAGCCGTATCAACAAGTTTCTACTTGGGGAAAGGGGGGACAAGCTTTACGTTTCAGGGTCATGGATTTCATCTAAACTAGGAGTGGCATAAGTGGTCGAGTGGCGCCGGCCCAGCCTTATTATATTGGCCCAAATGGCCTGGAAGTTCCGCTAAGACGGTCAATTCCTTAGGAGTCCAATATTGGGTTGACAAATAAATCCGACAGGTTCTCCTCTACATGTAGAAAATGGTGGGGTTGCACTACTGCGACTGATCATCGTAAGTGGTCTTCCTGGCGCGGCAAACTCTCATAATGAGTTCATCATCCAATTGGATATTTCTGCAACACTACCCAGAGTACTTCGATAGAAAGGCTACGGCTGGGCGATTGTTAAGTGTTGGCAAGGTCGAGTTTTCAAAATGATGTTTTCATCAAATGAAGTATCTCGTAACTTCATTTCATTTTGATGATATTTCAAAGATTAATTCTATACAAGTTTTGTCGTGTAGCTTCATCTATGGGATGACCTAATTATAACTTGAATGGTGGTAGTTCAGTAGTATTCAGAAAAGATATAAGTATATTGGAGTATCTTGTAACTTCATCTTTTCAACTTATATCCGGTTAATGATTATCTTATGCATGACAAAGATTTTCAAAAAAACGTTGAGACAAGGTTAGATATATGAGATCACCTTGCAACGATATTTTTATACAGTTATAAACTGGAACTCTATGTATATTATACATGGAAGAGGATTTAAAAATTCTGAAAAGTATATATATATACTAAATATTTTGTGACTTGGTCGCATTTAGAGATCAAACTTGGTTCATTTCTTCTTGACCAAGACTTTCATGAGTACTATGAGGATGCTCATATATTGTTAATTATTATACATATTATTTCGGTGGGCTTGTTGCTCACCCTTGCTTTCTTCTTTCATCACACAACATCAGATAGACAAGATGAACAGGACCAAGCTCCCAATTCGCGAGCGGATAGGAAACGTTCCGCAGTTTCCTATAGGCGTTGATGTCGCTGTAGCTGAGGTAGGAACTACCAATAGGCTAGGCTTTCAACTTTTGATGTACCGGACTTATGTATCTTTATGAAGTGTAATAATGGCAAATAAATGTAAATTTATTCAGAAACCCCTTTTAAGGTGTAATGGCATATAATTGTAGAATAAAATGACTCGTGTTATTTTTGGATATTCATCACTGAGACTATAACTTGTGGTGTGTGTGTTTATTGTGGGGTCACAGTACGGAGTATTTGATTGTTTATTAAGATCGGTTGTTATTAAGGGAAATGGAACTCGTGACAACCCGGATCCCCGACCCCGGATTTGGGGGTGTTACAGAAATGGTATCAGAGCTAAGCGTTATAAACCTCAGAGATGATTTGACGTTAAAATAATAAGTTCACTAAGATAATAAGAACTCTTGCCAAGTTCATAGTCAGACTACCTAACGTAGTATTGACAGTTAAAACCCTTACGGGAACCCTTATAAATATCGTGATAGAAGCGTAGTTCGTTATCATATATTGTAGCGGGACTCAGAACCCTGAGGTTGAGGAGCAGCAACGCGATGATGTTTTATTACTTATTGGAGATCAGATTGTGGATCCGATAGAGCGTCCTAACGCAGGACCGAATGATGTTCATATTGAGGATGTAGCGGTTGAGGATGTTGTCCTAGAAGGGATTTTTGCTGAGGAGGATCCCGTGGGGGATCCTGAAAGGAATGAATAAAGGACCACTGAGGAATTGATAACCATGGTTAGGGCGACTACCAGAGGTAGGATTGGCCGGTCACTATCGGAGGTTCGTTCAAGTTTGTAAAGATAATAGCCCCTTTAACGCGGCTTACTCGTAAGACTAAGAAGGTTGAATGGACAGAGAAATGTGAGAACAACTTTCAAGAACTGAAGCAAAGGTTGGTGACGGCTCCTATGTTGGCGTTGCCGGATGGAAAAAGAGATTTTGTGATTTGTAGTGACGCTTCGCATAAGGAATTAGGGTGCTTCTTATATAGCACAGCAAGGTAATCGCGTACGCGTCAAGACATCTAAGGGAATATAAAATTCGATATCCCCACCCATGATCTTGGGCTCACGGCAATAGTTTTGCCCTAAAGATTGAAGGCACTACTTGTATGGATAGGAGTGCGAGATTTACACAAACCATAAGAGCTCAAGTATATTTCCACGCAGAAAGAGCTCAACATGCGCCAGAGGAGGTGGTTAGAGCTAATCAAGGATTACGATTATGAGACTCTTTATCATCCAGGGAAAGCCAAAATGGTGGCTAATGCCCTTAGTATAAAGGAGAGACTCAAGATGAAAATGTCTTTGGGAGAGTTGATAAGATATTTTGAGAAAATGGAAATAGAAGTGAAGGTGACCGGAGCCGGTACCGAAACGCTGTTTGAGATTGCAATACAGCCCGAATTATCGAAAAAGATCATATTGTGCCAAGAAAAAGTGATGAATGAAGGCAGAGAGTCAATGACTGGAGAAGAGATTAATACCAAGAAAGATGATAAGGGAATAACGAGGTATTCCTACAGAATTTGGGTTCCAAACGTTTAAGAGCGTAAGGACTGGATCTTAGATGAAATCCATAGCTCGAGGAATAAGATTTAGGGCAAACCCCGAATGTGATAGTCAGGGAGGTTGCCATTAAGAAAGAAGGAGCCCATTACATAAATGAAAAACAAGGATTTTTAACATATAAGATAAGCCCAAGTATGGGAGAAGGATGAAACATTTCATACTAAGGAAATAGAAAGTCGAGTAAGGAAAGGAGACCCGATACGGTACTCCTATACGACAATTTATGGACCTGTCTAAAAAAACTTAGACTATTATCCCCAACCACCACCTTGAGGAGGCAGTGCGGTGGGAAATTCTTTCAGGACCTTTAAGTCGCTAAGCTCTCAGAGTTCCAAGGAACAAGCAAACCCAGTAGAGGCGAGAGCCTGGCTAAAGGAAATATAGGAATCATTTGAGATTCTAAATGATGGACGAATCACAAAAGTCTATTTTTGTCACTTACCCTCCTAAGAGAGAGGCCACCCGCTAGTGAAAGACCAAGAAAGGCATGGAGCCAGAGGTTATAATAAACTGATTAAAGTTCTGTCAATTGTTTCGGGAAAGTACTTCCCAAGGTTATGAAAATAGTGTAGAAGCTTTAGAGCCGAAACAAAGGCGGACGAGTATGATAAATTATGAATCTAAGATTGTAAAAGTTGTCAAGATTTGTTCTGAGGACTAGAATCCCAGAACGACGTGATGTTGGAAGTCAATGATTAGTGGGTTCGTGAAATGATTGCAAGAGAGAGGTAGGTAAAAAAAAGAAACTGAAGTGGAAAGGAATATAAAGGCAATAGAGTTGGAGGAATGATAAGGGAGTTAGATACGAGGAAACCCTAAAGACTCGTAGCAATAGAAATAGAAAAGTATGTAATCGTTAGGATGAGACCGATTCACCATGAGTTAAAGCTGATGGATGAAGGCATGAAAGATACATATATTTTATCCCCTTTAAGTTGGGAGGATTCGAGGAAACCTTGAGATAGTCCGAAGGATAAACAAGGAGACACAGATAGATTGAGGAGACAAGAAAGTAAGAAATTAGGAAAATTTGATGAAGGAAGTGACCTTCAAAAATGTGAAGTGAAAGACCGGTGGCTTGATACCCATAAAGGGAGACGCCAGGTATGAAAGATATCCCGACATTGAGATGACTGTTGAGATAAACAACAAAAGTAAATAAGGATTTATTAAGAAGAAGTTCACGTTGAACACGACCAATATCTTCTAGAACATCCCTGTTATCATTACTAAATCAGGCAAGAAAAGCGGATAACCGTTGTTATCTTTTGGAGGCCATATTGATTGACCTCATTTTGAATACAGATGTTATTGTGAAATTAGGCATATACTATCGAGATGGGAATGATTGAATAAGACACCCTTATCAGGGATACATGACTTGATTTATCTATGGAAGGATGCAAGTAACTTTTTTAAAAAAAGGCGGAATTAAGGATGGAACCTCGATAACTTGAGATGAACCATAGAGGAATGCATAAAGGTTGGCATTTCACCCTTAATAGGGACATTATGAGTTGGGTAGTATGGAACGAAGGACTAAGGTAACAACAACCTTTAAAGATCAGTAGATAAATTTTTCAGAAGTACTTAAACAATGGTTCTAGTAGTAGTAAATGGTATCTTGATACGCCCTGTACCTAGGGAGTACCGGATGAAGAATTTAAGGATAACCTTAGAGGTTTTACAAGGAAAAAGGTAATATTCAAAGTTCTCAAGAATATAAATTTTGATAAGGAAATATGACATAATTATAATAATGCCAGGTGGGCACGTGTTGAACCATAAGAAAGTATAGATCGACCCAATGAAGGTCGAGATTGGTGAAAACGAGAAGGACCCAAGATAAGAGACGTCCTAAGTATGATCGAGAGTTAGTCGTGACAATGTTCACATCTAAAGACTAAGGCAATGACTTATGGAAAAAATGGTGATGTTTTTTCTCACCAGGACTTAAGAGAAGCATTTTCACATAAGCAGTGATTGAAATGAGGTAGAAAATTTAGTGGGAGGTGGATAAAATGACATTGATTGTAAGGAAATTTTACTATCAGGAAAGGCCAAAGAGGTGGCCAACACTTTAAGTGTAAGAGGACAATTATCGGCGTTCGTGCCAGAGGAATACAGTGATGATGGTTGAAGCCGTAAAGGTTATATTATGGTTTGGAAGATTGAAATTCCTTTTGATGACTGTGCAATGCCCAACTGTAATAGTAGTTTGGTAAAGGATTAATTCGTGTAATCGCCATGAGCGGGCTATCTATCTTAGAAGGTACTATCTTGAGATAACCTTTGAGATTCATGTCTCCTAATAAAGACATATGATTAAGAATGGTATTAACCTACTATCGTTGCTTTCATTGAAACTCTTCTGAAATTTTATCTACTTCATGTTATATGCGCGTCAAGTTCAGGAGTGTTCTTCATGAATCATGAGCGGTGATCATGTTACCTCCTTAGAAGAATTCGATACGACAGGTATAGACTTCGTATGGTTAGCTATTAAGATTCCAAGGAAAACGAATGACGACAGTAGGTCAGTGGTGGACCATAGTAATGCAACAACGATTCTTTGAATAATGAGCCGATTACAACCGTGAGAGTTGTAGTGTAATGGATGTTGAGATTGGGTACCACTAATCGGGTTGTGGTGATGTATAAGTAATCATCGGTAGACTAACTAAGGCGATCATTTACTTATGATATATTTATTCCTTCTTATCGATAAAGAGTAGTATTACTATACGAAGAAGGTTACGGAATAGCAATGGATTCTAGTAACTATGATGTCTAGAATGAAATCCGAGACTCGATTTTTGCTGTCAAGGGAGTTTCAAAGGTGATTGAGTATAAACTCGAGGAAGAGCATGGGTACATAGAATGATGGACGGAATAGCAAAAATATTTAAGCATGTGAAATGCGATGCGATAATACTGGATATTGATATAGATATATATGTTTTGTTCTCTTGTGACAAACCTCTATAGTTCAGAGGTAGATTCCGAGCCAGATCTTTTGTGGTAGTATTTTTTTATATATACAATTCTCTTCAATTCGTTCTTTTCTTTTCATTTTGTATAAGCTGAGAAGAACAACCCTTCCAGAAGGGGAGGTATTGCCGAATGACTATCTATCTGTGTGATAGAAGCCTAGTAGGATACCATCTATTGTTTAATTGCTTGTCAAGTACTAAAGGCTGGCCACCTTTTGTACTAACTATGCAATAGAACAAGTGTTCATAATCATAGTGATCTCTCAACAAATTCCTTTACTTCTATATGATTGATCAAACTTTGGAAAATAGAAACAGCTGAAAAAGGAGTAGTAAAGTTATGATGGTATTCGGAATGGAAACACGTTCGTGATACTAAGATTGACGTGGGTATTAAAAGGTTATAAAAATCTAGCGAGTAAAGGTATATCTAGAATAGTATTCTGTACGGAAGATAGTAACGCTTACGAACCAGAAAAGAAGGAGTATTGAGAAGCAAAAGCTATAATGCTAGAAGCTATGATGAGAATCTGTGCAATAGACTTGAAAGAATTTGGAATGATCACTTAACGTGGATTGAGTTTTCTTACGACAATAGATCATATGTCATTATCGAGATGTCGCCTTATGAGATCCTTGGGGAAAGACAATGTTGATCTCCCTTATGTTAGGATGAAGTTGCAGAGCGCAAGATGCTCGGACCAGCAGTGGTCCAAAGGACCAGGGATATAATAGATCTAATCAGAAGACGGCTGGTAGTAGCCCAAGATGGTCATGAGAAGTATGTTGAATTGACATGAAAGGACAAGGAATAGGAAGTAGGGGACCTAGTGTTGTTATAAGTATTCCCTTGGAAAAGATGGATGTGGTTCGGAAAGAAAGGAAAGCTAAGCCCACGAAGTATTGGACCCTTGGAGATATTAAGACGTATTGGGAAGTTAGCATATGAGCTAGCCCTACCCCCGAACCTGTAGCAAGTTCATAACGTGTTCCACGTATCAATGTTAAGGAAGTATAATTTGGATGCCAGACAAATAGGGGCACATGCCCGCATAGGCATGCAACCAGACGTAACCTATATGGAGCAACCAGAAAGGGTTATATATCGAAAAGGAACAAGTGCTTAGGAGAAAGGTTATGAAACTAGGCAGAGTTTGGTGGTAGAACCAAAATGTGGGAAAATTTACTAGAGACTTAGAAAGTGCAATGCTAAGAGAGCATCCCTATTCATTTTCTATCTGATTCCGGGACGGAATCCTTTTAAGGAGGGGAGACTGTAATAACCCCAATTTTTGGAAAATGTTGAAACACGGATGAATAGTAACTTTAGCTGATGATGATGATTAAGGAAAATTATCAGACCACGCTATATGGGAGTACTGTTATGGAAATTCTAAGATCGTATTAGTACTCGATAAAGTAAATAAGTGTATGTAAAGATCGTCAGAATCCAAATCCGAACACTTTGATTTTTTCCCGAAAACCACCAGATACCGAAAGAATTGAGTATAAGGTGATAGGATAAAAAGGATTTAAATTCAAGGATTTTAAGAGGGGATCATAAAAAGGAATATAAAATATTGAGAAAGGTTTAGGGGAACCCAAGTAATAAGATCCCGGATATGATCCCTCAAACGACGAACGAGAACGAAAGTTAAGCGAACCGTAAAACAAATAAGCGACCAAGAGACAAGCTTGTACAAGAAGCCAAGGATTGTGACATCATCAAACCACAAGGAAGAGACATGTGGCAATTGGATGACATAAGAATGATGACCTAAGCATGACAAAAAGAAGTGTGTTGTTGGTTAATTGTGAGCCATTCATTTTTTTTACCATGGTAAATCCTCAAAATTAGCCAAGCCATAAACAAAGAAACAAAACAAAAAAAATCATAACACAAACTTGACTTTTCATTTTAAAGAAGCAAGCTCTCGGCCAAAACAGAGCAGCAACTTCAAACTACCATATCTCCTTCAATACTCACTCAAATAGTATGTTCTATAGATCTTTGGAAAGGTATTGAGATGGCCTACAACTCTTGTTCACAAGTCTCATCCAAATAAGCATGGTAAGACCCTCGTTGTGACAGTTCTTTCAATCTGACATTTAGAAACTTCAAAACCTAACTTTGTGTTCTTGATTTCTTTGGAAAGATCAAGCTTGTAGGAGGTTAGATTAAGGCTCCCTAAGGCTTCCTAGCAACTTAACACCTACCAAGGAAAGTATCAACTTCAAACCCTAGCTTTGATTTTATGATTCCATTAAATTTGATTGAAGCACTGTTAGTATTAAGGCTTGATCTTTGATTATAAGTAGTTTTGGTGGATTTGTATTGGTTTTGAATATTGGGTCTTTGATTGGTTGGATAAATTGGTAAAACTTGGAGTTGGGGACTGAGTTTGTAGTATGATGGTTGAATATTGTTGTATTGATGGTTGTGAGTGAATTGATGATAATTTAGAGTGTTAATTAAATTGGAAATCACGTAAACACAAACGTCATAATGCCCAATTTTCCTTAACTGTTCTGTTCTTAACTTTAGGACCCGTGAACTCACTGAAAGATTCTAACCTTTGCCATGTTTAGATAGTTCATATTACGAGCTTTGTTTTGATATGTGGTTCGCTTGAATCCGATGTACGGTTTAGGAGAAACGACCGTTTTAAGTAACGGCGTTTCGCGAACGAACCATTACCCCTCGCCTTACTTTAAAACCTTGGTTAAGGCCCATAAATGACTAATTGGAGTATGAAACAATTATTTAAAGTGGGTTAGGCAGTTGGTAGGGGACTCGCGAAAGAATCGCCTTAAAACCCTTAATGGTTAATTTATTAAAAATGGCGGAGCCGAGGGTACTCGAGCGACTTAAGTGAATCGTTAAGCGCAAAAGTGAACGTTAGGGTCTAATTGGTTAAAGTATAGATTCATAAGCGACTTTGGTTTAATTCCAACTTATATGTTGTTTATAGGTTACCAGACTCGTCCCAAGCCTTTTATCACCCCCAGTCGCTCAGGCAAGTTTTCTACCCGTTATACTGTTGTTGTGATGTAAATATATGTATATGCATTATCTTGTGATAAGTGCATGATTGCTATTAGCAAATTTTGCGATATATTGGAGCATGCTGATATGGTATATATGCATATCTGTTTCGTAATCTTGATATCTAATTGTTGATTCAATTGCTTATAAGTTGCATAATACCTATGCTAGAGATAAGCAGTAGTTGCGTATACCCTTAGTATAGGGGACCCAAAGGTGACCATATTTTCTAAACCGGGAGACGATGTTCCCAAGTATATTATATATATATATATATTTATATAGTTTTCAAAACTATTATTTGAATAAGGTTTATTCGATAACTTTATTTCACTTAATGAATATTATTTTGAATATTCATTCGAGGACTTATGACTCCGTTTATTTTATTTAATGAATATTGTTTTGAATATTCATTCGAGGACTTATGACTCCGCTTATTTTATTAAATAATATTCTTTATTTTAATAAAGAATAATGTTTTGATAATCAAACTTATTTTCGATTATTCAAATAAAGATCGTACTTTCGTATAAGTATATCTTTGGTTATTTATTATTCATTTCAAGTATGAGTTTTAAAACTTCTACTTCAATTATTTTTATAAAGATTATTCTTTATGGGAATATTATTTAAATAATAATATTCAAATATTTTCTAATATATTGGTGCTGATTTATTTTATTAAATCAGCATTACTCCAAATATTCTTAAAAATATTTTCGAGTCTTCAAAATGATTTTTAAAGGTTAGGGCGGATCCCAAAAATCATTTTTTTATTTAATATCCTCCTTTCGAAGGGGATTTAAATACTCGCTCAAAATCTGAGTGATCCGGCTCTGTGGTGTGTTTTATATTCGCAACAAGGTTGTTGTTTTGATTAAAGAGTTTTTGATTACTTACCCAACACTCGGGAAGTAAAATTCTTAGAACAAGTTAATCCATTAGCAGGCGGTGCCTGCGAAATATCGGTGAGTTTTCCTTTCAAACTAGATACGACTTCTTGGTGGAGCCGTATCAACAAGTTTCTACTTGGGGAAACGGGGGACAAGCTTTACGTTTCAGAGTCATGGATTTCATCTGAACTAGGAGTGGCGTAAGTGGTCGAATGGCGCCGGCCCAGCCTTATTATATTGGCCCAAATGGCCTGGAAGTTCCGCTAAGACGGTCCATTCCTTAGGAGTCCAGTGTTCGGTTGACAAGTAAATCCGACAGGTTCTCCTCTACATATAGAAAATGATGGGGTTGCACTACTGTGACTGATCATCGTAAGTGGTCTTCCTGGCGCGGCAAACTCCCGTAATGAGTTCATCATCCAATTGGATATTTCTGCAACACTATCCAGAGTACTTCGATAGAAAGGCTACGGCTGGGCGATTGTTAAGTGTTGGAAGGGTCGAGTTTTCAAAATGATGTTTTCATCAAATGAACTATCTCGTAACTTCATTTCATTTTGATGATATTTCAAAGATTAATTCTATACAAGTTTTGTCGTGTAGTTTCATCTATGGGATGAACTAATTATAACTTGAATGGTGGTAGTTCAAGTAGTATTCGGAAAAGATATAAGTATATTGGAGTATCTTGTAACTTCATCTTTTCAACTTATATCTGGTTAATGATTATCTTATGCATGACAAAGATTTTCAAAAAAATGTTGAGACAAGGTTAGATATATGAGATCACCTTGCAACGATATTTTTATACAGTTATAAACTGGAACTCTGTGTATATTATACATGGAAGAGGATTTAAAAATTCTGAAAAGTATATATATACTAAACATTTTGTGACTTGGTCGCATTAAGAGATCAAACTTGGTTCATTTCTTCTTGACCAAGACTTTCATGAGTACTATGAGGATGCTCATATATTATTAATTATTATACATATTATTTCGGTGGGCTTGTTGCTCACCCTTGCTTTCTTCTTTCATCACACAACATCAGATAGACAAGATGAACAGGACCAAGCTCCCAATTCGCGAGCGGATAGGAAACGTTCCGCAGTTACCTATAGGCGTTGATGTCGCTGTAGCTGAGGTAGGAACTACCAATAGGCTAGGCTTTAAAATTTTGATGTACCAGACTTATGTATCTTTATGAATTGTAATAATGGCAAAGAAATGTAAATTTATTCAGAAACCCCTTTTAAGGTGTAATGGCATATAATTGTGGAATAAAATGACTCGTGTTTTTTTTGGATATTCATCTCTGAGACTATAACTTGTGGTGTGTGTGTATATTGTGGGGTCACAGTACAGAGTAGTTGATTGTTTATTAAGATCGGGTGTTATTAAGGGAAATGGAACTCGTGACAACCCGGATCCCCGACCCCGGATTTGGGGGTGTTACAATATCTATATATATATATATAATATACTCGGGAACATTGACTCTCGGTTTTAGAAAATGTTCACCTTTGGGTCCCCTATACTAATGGTATACGCAACTACTGCTTATCTCTAGCATAGGTATTATGCAACTATAAGCATTGAAATCAACAGATAGATAACCAGATTACGAAACAGACATGCATATATATACCATATCAGCATGCTTCAATATATCTCAAAATTTGCTAATTAACCAACATGCATCTATCACAAGATAATGCATATACATATATACATCACAACAACAGTATAACGGGTAGAAAACTTGCCTGAGCGACTGGGGGTGATAAAAGTCCTGGGATAAGTCTGGTAACCTATAAACCACATATAAGTTGGAATTAAACCAAAGTCGCTTAAGAATCTATACTTTAACCAATTAGACTCTAACGCTCGCTTTGCGCTTAATGATTCTCTTAAGTCGCTCGAGTACCCTCGGCTCCACCATTTTTAATAAATTAACCATTAAGAGTTTTAAGGCGATTCTTTCGCGAGTACCTTACCAACTGCCTAATCCACTTTACATAAATGTTTCATACTCCAATTAGTCATTTAAGGTCTTTAATCAATGTTTCAAAGTAAGGCGAGGGGTAATGGTTCGTTCGCGAAACGCCGTTACTTAAAACGGTCGTTTCTCCTAAACCGTACATCGGATTCAAACGAACCACATATCAAAACGAAGCTCGTGACATGAATTATCTAATCATGGCAATGGCCAAAACCTAACAGTGAGTTCACGGGTCCTAATGTTAAGAACAAAAACAGTATAGGGTAATCGGACATTACGACGACTATGTTTACGCGATTACCAATTTTATCCTACTCCAAATCAACCACAAATCAACCACAATTCAACAATACAACCAAACTCCATCCATACAATACTACAACAGCCCTAACAACTCAATATTTCCAATTTATACTACTTCCCAATCATGAACTAAAAGCTTACATAAGTTCTTTAACTAATCAACAAGATTTACAACTCCAAACACATCACAAAACCAACACATCTCTAAATACACAATAATCAAGCTTCTCATGAACCATTCCAAACACAAAAACTCTAAATATACAAAAGTAGGGCTAGGGTATGAGATTATACCTTCCTTGGTGAGTAAAAGTAACTAAGGAGCTTGGAATCACCCATGAAAGTCCTTACCAAAGCTTAATCTAAACAAAAACTCAAGAACAAAATTTCAAGTTCTTGAAAAACACTATTCACCCTCTTTTTCCATGAATTTTAGGAAGAGATTATGAAGGAATTTGAAGCTTAAACTTATAGGATATCTATATCTATGCACAAGGAATCTTAGATAATTACCTCACAAATTAATGAAGCTTGGAACTTGGATTTGGGTTTTTCTTTTCTTGCAAAATGGAAGGGGCCGAGAGTTTTTCTTGAAAATGGGAAGTCAACTTTGTGTTTTTGGTGTAATGATTTGTTTGTTGGTTGTTTTTGCCTTTTGTTTTAATTAATTACCTTTTAACCATGGTGATTTTTGTGTGGCTTGAAATCAACCACACGTCCTTCCTTTTTGGTCATGCTTAGGTCATCATTCTTATGTCATCTTCCCATGCTTGTCCTCTTTTTATTGGTTTGATGACATCATCATCACTAACTTCTTTGATTAGCTCCTAATTACTTGGCTAATGACCGCTGATCTGCTATACGGTTCGCTTAACTTTCGTTTTCATTTATCGTTTGAGGGATCATACCCGGGATCTTATTACTTGGGTTTCCTTAACCTTTCTCAATACATTATATTCCTTTTATGATCCTCTCTTCTAATCCTTGAATTCAAATCCTTTTTATCCTGTCACCTTATATTCAATTCTTTTGGTATCTGGTGGATTTTCGGGAAAAATCAAAGTGTTCGAATTTGGATTCTGACGATCTTTACATACACTTATATACCATACAGAGTACTAATAAGATCTCAGAATAACAATAAAAGAAACCCTACATAGGGTGGCATGAAAAGTTTTCTTATTCAGCATAATCAGCAAAAACACTATTCATAAGGGTTACAAAAAGTTCAAAATTTTGGGGTTATTACATCGGCTTTATCACCTTACTATCAGACTATCCTAGATCCGACTTTCACACTCAGGTCCTTCGCTTGGAAGCTTGCTGAGCTTGTCGACTGATCACTAGGTTATCTTTAGTCCAACATCAATTCTTGAGTCATTCGACTAGCACCTATAGGGTCGAACTATTTTATGTTAGACGTCTAGGTATGCTCGACATATCCTCGCTAACAATCTACTCATTCGATATCAAACCCCGACTCGTATTTATATATATTATAGTAACACACACAACAATTAGGGTTCTCATTCTCGAAGATCGGTTCGGTGTTCGTTTCAAGGAAATACGTATACTAGTCATTTTACGAAATTGGGGTTATTGGTTTTGGCACAGTATTTCACTACAATATGCAATCAGGTTTCGCATAAAATATGTATATATAATTATACATTCGCTCGACGTCCCGATAATTACCGGATACGCTCCCCTATTTCCGTAGTTTGATTTGGAAATCAGGCAGCACTTCCTTTATTTATCGGACTATCCCGTCGAAATAATTCAACGTCAAACCAATGAACAACAATCGCAACAACCATCCAATTAAAATTCCCAACCACCGATTCAAACCAACAATATCAATCGAAATCCATAAATTTCCAAATTCCAATCCAATTACAATTATTAATCATTATTCGTATTTTATATTTATTTATTTATTTTATTTATTTTAAAATATTAGGACTCAAAATTGATTCATCACGGTCCACCGTCGACTCGTTAATAGTCATCGTCAACGGCGGCAAAATTCGGAGGTGCCCAATTATTTCGGGTTTCCGTTACGAATTCTATCATTTAAAATATAATCCTGCAAAATAAAATATTTATTATTTTCACAAAAATAATCAAGAATACTTCTGTAAAAAGAAATCAGTCAGGAGCCAAACAAGGCCTAATCGGTCGAGAACAATTTCAACAGGCGGACTTAACCGGAAAACAAGCAGGCAACACATATAATCACACACGCACGACACGCACGTGTGCAATCCCAGACAACAAAACAAGGCGGCACCCGAGGACGGCGGCGCCGAAAAAAGAAGAGCAGGTGGCAATAACATAAAAACCAACACCAACTTAATCCCACCCACATATACACATATAAGTATATATATATATACCAGAAACCACCAAGGATAACCGGCGACATCTTACCGGGAAAACACAGGGACAACAACCGAGAACTTAGGGAACAGGAAAGGAAACGGAGAAACGTGCGAATATCAGCGAGAATGAGAGGCACAAAAAGGAGATTGAATAAATGTGTTGTGTGTGTTGTTTATATTTATTTTATTTTTATTATCCAATATGCAACTAACATCTAACTAGAGGTTTAGCAGAATTTTTACACGTATCCAAAATGATTGACACGTGTCCCTATTACCGACTGCAAGCCTAAACCCGTTCCGAAATTTGTAATTAACAAACAGAATTGCAGGTATAATTAACCCGAAAAATTACCAAGTAGGTTTCAAAATTCTCGGAATAATTGAAAATTAATAAAAATAAGATTTTCATGATTTTTAATGAATTTTTGAATCGCGCTCTATATCCGCATTTCACAATTAATGAACCGAGCTGCACTTAAAATAATTTCAGAAAATCACGAAAATAGTCTTAAAATGTTATAAATACCCCGAAGTTAATAAAAATGTAAATTTCATAATTTTACAATGATTTCTGAAACGCAATTTATACCCGCTTTTAACAATTAAATGAATCAACGCGCGGGTGAAATTAATCCCAAAAATTTCTAAAATAATTTTAAAATTCTCAGAATATTTCAAACTTAAATAAATATGAGTTTCAAAATTTTTAAAGAATTTTGGAATTAAATACGGATTTTATAAATAAATGCAATCAGAAAATCATATAGGGCTAAATAATTGATGAAATATTACTTTCTAAATTTTATAAAATCCCAAAAATAATTATTATAATTATTAAACCATAAAAAAAATTTAGAGACAATCTAAGTATTTATGCAAATAAATTTGCATTAAGTCCACTTTTAAAAGTGAAAACAATTCAGTACCACTCAATAATTAATTACGCAAACAACCCTGTACACCGAAAAATCACACGTAGATAATAATAATAAAATAATATATAGCTGACAGAAGCTATACACATATATTATTTATTTAATAATTCTATAATTACGCATTTAAATAATACGAAAATACGCGAGTCGTTATAAATGGTATATTGAGCTTCCCCAGGATGGCTTCCAAAGCCACAAAATTCTGCATTTGGAGATGCTTGTGAGAGTCCACCAGGGTTTTGATGTATGTTTGTTGACTCTGCACCAAAGAGGTGAGAGTATGTACTTGTGCACTAAGGGAGTCATTTGAAGTTTGGAGAGAAAATACTTGCTGTTGAAGTTCTTGAATTTGCATGTTAGATGATGATTGAGATGTGGAGGAAGTATCCTGCACAACCTTTTTAATTTCTTCCATATGTAAGGCTGAAGGAGTGTATCTGCTAGAGTGCATCTGATCGAGCTTCAGTCTTGTGTCATTAGAGTGAGTGATATGTTTTTGAACTTGGTCATGTAGGGCTACAAATGAAGTTCTTAGAATTTTTACACTAAATTCCACTCCACTTAGATCATAACTTGCCATTTGATCAACAAAGATTGTGAATTTATTTTTGATCTCTGTCTGTAAAGGAATAATTTGATCCATCTTTTCTCTTACCATCTTCATTATCTTGTCCTGATGCCCAGTTAAAGTAATTTGAAGTGTTTTTCCAAAGTTGTGGAAAGCTTTGATTTGATCCTCGTATACTTCATTTACTGCATCATAAACTTCCTGTGAAGATAATGATCTGGCATTGCTTCCCAAGATGGTTAGATACTCCTCCCTGAATTGAGCTAACACATCATCCATTTCAATTGAAAATTCCCTGTCTATCCATGCATCACAGTTTGCATCCTGACCAGCTTCATCAACAATCTTGGCTTATTGAGCTTCAACATCTGTCTGGTAGGAAAGCATGATGGCCTGGTAGTCTTGGTTGGACATGTTGGATGTGAGAAGCTGCTGTGATATTTGTGAAAGGCCATCAAGTTGATCAACCACTAGATCATCAATAGTGGAGGGTTGAGATGTAGCTTCTTATATCCATTGGGATATGAGGTGAAGTTCTTGTAGTTGAGAGGTGGAAGGTTGATTGGTTGGGTGTGATAGAGATATGGTAACAGAACAACCTGTGACAAGAGTCACAGTTTGATTCACAGTTTACACTGTGGTTATGATAGAGTCTTGTTCTCCACTTATGGTGGGAACCTCCAGTTGAATTAGAGGGAATTTGGTTGGGTTACTGTCATGTGCACTAGCCTCAAACCCTTGTGCTTCTTGTAGAGGACTGTCACATAAATGTGATGTACTTTCCTATCTCATAGCAGGGTCATTGGCAATTGTACTCCTAGCCTCAATTGTTAGTGCAATTTCAGCTAGGCTTGTGAGGGGAGTTGTTCCTGTAACAGGAACCTCCAATTTAATTGGAGAGGATTTAGATAGCTCCCCCTCAGGAGTACTACCCTTAAATCTTACAGTCTATGAAGACTGATTTGCATATAAAGGTGCATCTGTAACTACCTTGGGGTCTTCAGTAAAAACTGATGAATCCCCCATGTTTGTGATGGTGTCATCATGGTCTACCCCCAGCTAGTAGCCTCTCACCATCTAAATTTGGTGTCTGGCTGGTGAGCACAGTTTCTTGAACTATGTCACTTGAAGTTGGCAACACTTGAGGATTAGATTCAAGTGTCTCAGTGTAGGAAGAAGAAATTTTAGATATAAAATTTTGCATTTCAGTATTGAGTGTTGGCAGCTCCCCCTGAATAGATGAGCGAGTTTCAAGAGATGTGCTCTCCTTATGTGTGCCATCTTTATTTCTCATTCCATACACTTGAATTTGTTCAAGTGATGGTTTTGCAGACTCATTACATGGTGCACTAGGGAGAGTGCTCTTTTCAACAGAGACACCATGTTGAGAGGATGCCCCTAGAGTCTGTTTTTGTCCCTATGTTGCAACTACATCCTTTTGAGAGGATGCAGAGGTGGCTTGAGTGGCTAACTCCAAGCTTTTACCCTTCGTTGGTTTCTTTTTGACCAAGGGTGACTCAATTTCTGTTTTTTCCTCACCACTCTCATTTATGATTGTCAGGTTTGCCTGCTTTCTCTTCTTTTTACTCACTTCACCCTTTTGAGAGGATGAAGTGGTTGGATTCCTAGTTTCTAGTGGTAAGAAACAATGGTCTTAGCTTGGGAAGGCCCCTATTGGTTGTCCTGTATTTGTACTTCTTTAGGTTCAGGAACCATTGTTGTATTAGATTGTGCATTGGATCTCATGTCAGGCATGGGGTAAGGGTAAGTCTTAAACCTCTCCATCATGAATTTAGTGATTTTTAGACTTACAGTTACCTTGTTCTTTGTAGTAAGTGAGCCAAATATAATTTTGGACACTTGCTTACAATTTCCTATTTTTATGTTGTCTATACCATTAAGTAAATGTATGCCTGATACTTTATGATTTAATGTAGACATAATAAATCTAGGAAAGAAAATTTCCTTACCTCTTGCAGCTAGGGGCATTGTGAGCTTGGTGGAAAGTTCTTCCAAGATCAAAAGACCAACATTCAAGTGCATGTTGTGGGCTATGGAGAACACCAACTTTTCCACCACACTTGATATTTTATCGTATCCTGTCTTCCTGCAAGTGAAGTCCCTCACTATAGAATCAAAGAGAAGGACCATTCTTTCCTCAGGTTTATTCTGTTCAGACTTGCTAGGTTGATTCTTCCATCATAGTTTATGAAATCCATGAACTCTGCTAGCTCATCCTGTGTTGGCACCTCCATCAAATTTTCAGTTGGAAGATCTAAAGCTGCATTCACATCTAACTCATTGAACTCAATTTGTTGGCCTCCAATTGAGCAAGTCACCACCATGGATACAGAGTTGCCATTCATAACTGTCCTCACCACAACAGTTGTTCATAATTTATGCTGAACATCCAGGTACAAGATTGGGTTAGCAGTTAAAGCACCTGTATGATTCAGACAAAAACTTGACAAACCCCTTGAAAGAATCAGGGGCCAGATTAGCATCAGTAAAAGCAAGGTAGTTAGTTCCATTCTTGGGTATATCAGCTCTAACATTGTTGAGTGCCATTGTTGTTGAGTAAGAAAGAATGGGTAAGAAAAATGAGAGAGGAAGAGCTTGAAATGAGAGAGAAATCGGTTTGGATTTGAAAATTAGGTCACTTAGAGATCTCGAAGGCGTAAAGATGGGTATGTCGAAATGTCTAGGTATTTATAGTAAAAGGTAAATGACTTTTTGAGAACTCAAAATAACGTTTGGAATTTATTTATCGAGAAGTCATATTAAAGAAAATAAATACATATCAATATGTCATATTTCCGAGTCTTATCGAGAACTAGAAAAAGACTTATCCAGATGTCAAATAAATACCTAGTTTGTCCAAAATGGACTGGATTGTTTTCAATTTTTATTTGAATAAATCAAAATAAAATTGGAATTGGTTTGTCAAAAGTATTTTACTATAATAATTCATAAAATTAAATTATTTCAGTTTTGAGTTATTTATAAGTCTAAAATTGTACTTGTAGAGAACTCTGTAAGTTGACACTTATAGAGAACTCTACAACGACTTATCGATAAGTCATAATGAAGCTTATCGAGAAGTCCCTCGAAAAGTTAGAAAATTGACTTATCGAGAACTCACTCGAGAAGTCTTAATAATGACTTGTCGATATGTCAATTAGACTTATCGAGAATTTAATTCTCTATACTTTTGATTACTTTGATTCTGCCTTAGCTAATTTTACATATTGAAAATGTAAATCAACATTTCGACAGTTTTCTTAGAATTTGAAAATTCCAAGCTAAATGAAAAATAAAATGAAAGATAAATATGGAGAGAATTTTGAAATATTTATAGTTCATATTTCATTTAGTTTCCAATTAAATCAAATTAATTTTGATTAACAGGAAACTAATCGGCTGCAAAACATTAGCTGAGTTCTTGCCTTAGAATGAAGAATTAAATATTCCAATTTCACCTAAAAGTCAAGTGAAAGTTGCTTCATCCAAAGGTTTAGTAAAAATGTCAGCTAATTATTTTTCTGTTGGAACAAAAATGTGCTCAATGGTACTATTTACAACATATTCTCTAATGAAATGGTACCTTACATCAATGTGCTTTTTTCTAGAATGATTAACTGGATTAGCCACAATAGATATAGCACTAGTATTGTCACACATAATTGGAATTTTGTGCAACACTAGGCCATAGTCCATTAGTTGATTTCTAATCCAAAGCACTTGAGAACATCAACTCCAGCAAATACGCCTCAGCTGTGGAAGTTGACATAGTTTGTTGTTTCTTGCTATACCAGGATACAAGTCTTTGTCCAAGAAACTGACAGCTTCCACTAGTGCTCTTTCTATCAACCCTGCATCCAGCAAAATTTGCATCTGTGTATCCAACAGCTTCAAAACCAGTTCCCTTAGGATACCGTAATCTCAAGTTTGGAGTCCCTTTCAAATATCTGAAAATCCTCTTTACGGCCATTAAATGTGATTCTTTTGGATTGGCTTGAAATCTTGCACACAGACATGTAGCAAACATGATGTCTGGTCTACTTGCAATTAAGTAAAACAAAGCTCTAATCATTCCTCTATAGCTTGAAATATCTACATTTTTGCCCTTTTTATTTTCATCCAACTTTGTAGCTATAGACATATGTGTAGATGCAGGTGAACAATCAACCATACCAAACTTTTTTAATAAATCTTTGACATACTTAGTTTGGCTGATGAAGATTCCATCACTTCTTTGACTGACTTGAAGTCCAAGAAAGTAACTCAGTTCCCCCATCATACTCATTTCATATTCACTCTGCATAAGCTTAGAGAATCTTTGAAAAAACTTTTCATTTGTAGACCCAAAGATAATATCATCCACATAAATCTGAACTAGGATCATATCATCACCGTGCATCTTTCAAAAGAGAGTCTTGTCTATTATTCCTCTAGTGAATCCATGCTTAATCAAGAATTCTGATAGTGTGTCATACCAAGCTCTAGGTGCTTGTTTTAGTCCATAGAGAGCCTTGAGTAACTAGTATACAAAATTTGGAAATCCTGGATCTTCAAAGCCAGGTGGCTGTTGCACATAAACTTCTTCTTCCAACTCACCATTAAGGAAAACACTCTTGATATCCATTTGATATACTTTAAAGTTTGAATGTGCAGTAAATGCAAGAAAAATTTTTATTGCTTCAATTCTTGCAACTAGAGCAAAAGTTTCATCATAGTCAATTCCTTCCTCCCGTGAGTAGCCTTTTACAACCAACCTTGCTTTGTTTCTGGTAACAATTCCATTTTCATCCATTTTGTTCCTGAACACCCACTTTGTTTCAGTTATACTCCTGTTCTTTGGTGCAGGAACTAATTTCCAAACTTTGTTCCTTTCAAACTGATTTAGCTCTTCTTGCATAGCAGATATCCAATCAGGATCAAGTAGAGCTTCTTCAGTTTTCTTTGGCTCAACTTGTGAAAGAAAACATGCATAAAGGCATTCATTTGTAGTTGCACTCCTAGTCCTCACTCCAGCATTGGGATCACCAATAATTGCATCTGCATTGTGACACTTATCTCATTTCCTTGTGTGAGTTTATTGACTTGTGTTTTTTGCTTCTTCTTCATCATTGGCATGACTTTCAGAATTTTCTCCTCTCTCTCCCCCTGAGTTTGTTCTATCAAATTCAGGTGTTTGAGATGAGCTTCCATTCTCATGGTTCACTTGTTCCGTAGACTCCTCATCAACTCTGTGATTTTTGTTGACTTCAACTTCATCATCCGAATCACTGTCAATGTTGTGATTTTCAAACTTTAGGACTTCAGCTTCATTATCATCAAGGCATTCAAAGCCTGGACACTTGTCATCATCAAAAGTAACATCTGTTCTTTCCATTATTTTCTTTTGTACAATCACATAGACTTTATATGTAGTTCTCTCCAATGAATATCCCATAAAAATTCCCTCAAAAACTTTAGAGTCAAATTTTCCCACATATTCAGAGGTGTCCTTTAAAATATAGCACTTGCTTCCAAACACATGAAGATGCTTCACAGTAGGCTTTCTTTTAGACAAGATTGAGTAGGGTGACTTGCCAAGATTCTTGTTAATGAGATATCTGTTTTGAGTATAGAATGCAGTGTTTACAGCTTCTTCACAAAAAACTTGTTGGCAACATTGCATCTTGCAGCATTGTTCTAGCAGCCTGTACTAGTGTTCTGTTCTTTCTCTCAACTACCCCATTTTGATGAGGTGTTCTAGCAGCTAAGAATTCTTGAACAATGCCCTTGTCTTTGTAGAATTCAGTTATGGTTGCATTCCTAAATTCTGTTCCATTATTATTCCTTAATCTTTTCACATAATTCCAATCTTTAGCCTACTTCTCAATCTTCTTGATGTGCTCAATTATGATGTGTGAAGTCTCATCTTTGGAGTGCATAAATTCTACATGATATGGATAGAAAATACATCCTAAAGACACATTAAATATCGCATTAATTATAATTGTGCTTCTTGTCTAAAAGTCCAATACAGACCTGTCTGGACTGAACTCATAGCAGACTCAAGACGACCCAAGTAGACAAGGCCCATTAGCTGAGGTCGTTAAGGTCCACGAACACAAGCTATTCACGGACTAGGCTCAATATGGCTGGAAGAGCAGAGACTTGTATTCTAAATGGACTCAAAGTCCTACACTGAAGGTTCTGGAGCTCCTTCCTCAATAGGACTCCTAATCATCATCTAAGTTGGAGACTTGTCCACCAAATCTCCGAAAAGAAGTCTAACCCTAGACTCGCCTCTATATAGAGTGCTCTACCCCTCAACCTAGAACTGTGTTTTTGGATTAATTCTCTACAACACAGAGATAAGTAGGCATCTTGCAAGGATTGATAATCCCGAATGCAAGAGCAGCCATTAAAGCTCGAAGCTCACCAACCCTAGCATTAAATACTAATGCACTCAGGTTTTTGTTCCAGAACATTTGGCGTCGTCTGTGGGTAGACTACAACGACCAAGGTGAATACACGGAGTAGAAAGAATAATGGAACAAACACTCATGTTCCACCGCGAGGAATTGCATCAGTGGTAGAAGTACCACCACACTCAACTTTTGCCTCCACCCAAGGAGGAACCCTGGTAGGGGCAACCGAGGCTCAGCCATAAGGGACAAATCCCCCGGCTCTTCAAGGGACGAATCCCCAATTTCAACAGCTACATGCACCTGTGAACTCTCAACCCGTTGGGTATGAGTGACGATTATGACTACTAACCCCCCTTACGGAATGCCTCTATACCCCGAAGTTGGAGGGAGTGGACACTCTAATAGGAGTGAAGCCCAAGGGCGGACGCCCCAATAAATATGTGGCTTGACTCCTATTCCGGAGGATCGAGAATTCTCTGGACCTTATACTTATAACTCTGAATCATTAGATGATGATGTTGTTCCAAGAAGGAGGCGTGTTGGCAAAGATCCGATGGCTGATACTGAACAACGCTCTAGGAGCACTCAAGGGACGAATCCCCAAGATGTTCAAGAGAGGATCGGGGCTCATGAAGCTGAGATCCAAAGGCTGAAGCGTGACCTGGAGATACATCTGGCCCCAAGAACCCCACTCGGTCCGAGGCGGAGAAATCCTGCTCCAGTCATAGACCTGGATGGTCCAATAACAAGAAGGGTAGTTGCCCCAAAGGCTGATCCAAGTGATCTTATGCTCCTAGGAGTTCCTGATGATCCAAACCCACCATTCACTGATGAGATAATGAATGCCCATATCTCAAGGAAGTTCAAGATGCCCACCATCAAAGAATACGATGGTATTGGCGACCCTGCTAATCATGTTAGGACGTTCTCTAATGCCCTATTTCTACAGCCCGTGAACGACGCTATTAAGTGTCGGGCCCTCCCTCAAACCCTATCGGGAATGACTCAAAGGTGGTACAGCCGTCTGCCCCCAAACTCTATTGGATCCTTTAAGGACTTGAGTCAAGCTTTTATAAAACAGTTCATAAGTGGCAGAGTGCACGACAAGAGTTCAGCCTCTCTCATGGGCATAGTCCAAGGAGCGAAGGAGTCCCTGAGAGAATATCTGAATCGATTTACGAAGGAGGCTTTGAAGGTCCCTGATCTTGATGATAAGGTAGCTATGATAGCCCTGCAACAAGGGACTAGAGATGAGTTCTTTAAGATGTCTTTGGCTAAGCGCCCTCCGGAAAGCATGCTGCAGCTCCAGGATAGAGCCGGTAAATATATCAAGGGGGAGGAGAGTATGAAGAAGATAACTGTGAATAATGAACCTACTGGGAACAAGAAGCGGAGGACAGATCAGGAGTACGATTCCAAGGACAAGTATCCATGAATTGGCAAAAACTCTGACTCCTCCTCTTCTAAAAAGAATCAGCAACCAAGTTTCACTGAATATGCGAGGTTGAACACTCCAAAGAGCCAAATTCTTATAGAAATTGAGAAGGACAAAGATTTCAAATGGCCGAAGCCACTAAGGGGAGACCCCGAGAAAAGAGACAAGAGTCGATACTGCAGGTTTCACAAATATGTTGGTCATGATACCGACAATTATAGGCAACTCAAGGATGAGATTGAATATCTGATCCGAAGGGGAAAGTTTGGACGTTTCACCAAGGGTGAAAAAGTCGGAGGCCAAAAGAGAGATAATGATCGAAGAGATGATGATCGAAGGGGAAACGACATAGATCGCAACCTACAGCCCCGGGGGCCAGTGATCAATATTATCTCAGGAGGACCTACAGCAGCTGGTACTACAAGGAACTCCCGAAAGGCTTATGCAAGAGAAGTGATGAGCATAGCTGGAGAGCCATCTAAGAATTCTAAGTCAGAGATGATGCTTGAATTTGGTGACCTAGACCTTGAAGGTTTGATATATACTCAGGATGATCCTCTGGTTATCACTCCGATAATTGGAAATTGTCTTCTTATGAGGGTCCTAGTGGATAATGGAGCTTTTGTGGACATTTTTTTCCATAACACATTCATAAAGATGGGCCACAATAATTTTCAACTGACTCCGTCCGACGCACCCATCTACGGGTTTAACCATGTGGAATGCAAAGTCGAAGGAGCAATACAACTTCCCGTAACTATCGGGGAAGAGCCCATAGAAGCAACACAGATGTTGAACTTTCAGGTCGTCAAGGTGGCCTCTACTTACAATGCTATCATGGGTAGAACAGGGATCCATGCATTGAAGGATGTGCCCTCAACCTACCACATGGTACTGAGTTTCCCAACTAGGAATGGTGTTAGAGAAGCGAGAAGAGATCATAAAATGGCCCGCAGTTGCTATGTTGCAGCACTTAGGCCCGATGGAACTGGGGGGCAGGTCCTCCCCATAAAAGACATGGATGTCCGAGAGAACGACGAACTGCAAGGGAAGCCAGCTGAGGACTTGGTCTCAATTCCCTTAGATCCCTTAGACCCGGAGAAGGTCACATACATTGGGGCGTATCTAGACAAGCCCTTGAAGGGCTGAATGACAACTTTCCTCTTAGAAAATAGTGATATATTTGCTTGGACAACAGCTGATATGCCTAGGATTGACCCAAACCTTATAACTCATAGGTTGAACGTTGATCCAACTCGGAAGGCTATAAAGAAAAAGAAGAGAGCTTATGCCCCTGATAGGCTGGAAGCCATTAAGCAGGAGGTCGAGAAGCTTTTAAAAGATGGATTTATTGAGGAAGTACAATTCCCTGAATGGTTTGCTAACCCCGTAATGGTTAAGAAGGCCAATGGGAAGTGGAGGATGTGCATTGACTTCACTGATTTGAATGATGCTTGTCCTAAGGACTGTTACCCCTTACCAAGGATTGATACCCTGATTGATACCACTGCTGGGCATGAGATGCTAAGCTTTATGGATGGATTCAGTGGTTAAAATTAGATTATAATGCATAAGGATGACACCCCCAAGGCATCTTTCATAACTGACGTTAGTGTATTTTGTTATCTTGTTATGGATTTTGGACTTAAGAATGCAGGAGCTACTTACCAAAGACTGGTAAAAAAGATATATGCCCATCTAATTTGGAAGACCATGGAGGTCTATGTTGATGACATGTTAGTCAAAATCCTAAGAAAGGCCGATCATATTAGCCACCTCAGAGAGGCATTTGAAGTGCTGAGGCATCACAAGATGATGTTAAACCCATCCAAGTGTGCTTTTGGCGTCGGGTCTGGAAATTTTTTGGGTCACATGGTCTTTAAGAGGGGAATAGAGGCCTACCCTGACAAGATCAAAGCCATCCTAGATATGGAGCCACCACGCTCCATCAAGGACGTTCAGAAGCTAACAAGAAGAATCGCAGCTCTAGGGAGGTTCATCTCCAAGTCTGGAGATAAATGTCTGCCCTTTTTCAAAACCCTTAAGAAGGTGAAGGATTTTGAATCGACAGCTGAGAGCCAAGAGGCCTTTGAACAGCTAAAGAAGTACATGACTAAAGCCCCGTTAGTGGCCAAACCAAGTCCGGATGACACTATTTATTTGTACCTCGCGATATCTGAAAAAGCCATGAGTGCAGTCCTCGTGAAGAAAGATCAGAAGCTCCAGAAGCATGTGTACTACGTAAACAAGGTGCTCCATAGAGCAGAGTTGAATTAATCCACCATGGATATTATGAATAAAAACTCAAGGTATTAATTATTGTATTTAATACTAGGGTTCGTGAGCTTCAAGTCTCGATTTGACTGCTCTTGTGTTTCGTGACTCGATCTGCCTTAACAAGATGCCTATGTACCTTGCTGATTGCCAAGGATCAAGTCAAAAATGTAGTTCTGATTTGTGGGGTGAGGCCCCTTATATAGATGTTGGGAGTCCTTGAATTGGACTAGAGTTAGGAGACTTCGTGGACAAGTCTCAGA
The DNA here is from genome assembly GCF_009905375.1 of Apium graveolens. Taxonomy (NCBI): domain Eukaryota; kingdom Viridiplantae; phylum Streptophyta; class Magnoliopsida; order Apiales; family Apiaceae; genus Apium; species Apium graveolens. The sequence continues at coordinate 8,043,637 of NC_133656.1, read as the reverse complement.
ATTAGAATGGGTTTTGGAGTCCTAGGAAGTAGGAAACTGATTCCTTATCCTATGAGATTTCTTAGAGGCCAATCTCCAAAGAATTGTGTCCTTATTTGGACTTTACTGATCAGCTGATTTATCCCCTATTAACTAATTATGAAATTAATTAATATTCAGGGTTATTGGGCTTTCTTTGTTCCATCAGGCCAGATCAATGTGTTAACCTTCTTGGGCCTGATTAACGTGTTAACCTTCTTGGTTTGAATGTCATACATACGGCTTTCTTCAATAGGCCCTGCAGTCTTAGGTGTAATTAATGCAATATTAATGATGTAATCAAGGTTTTTTTATCCCTTATCATTTTCCCCTCAACTTCTGGGAAATCGTAAAAGATTTCGCAGAAGTTAAGTTTATTTATTCCCTTACAGGTTATCGTTTTTGCGTAAAGTGTGGAGCGGCCTACACATTCACAATGATTTGCCTTGTACATGGCTTCAGGTTTGTTTTGGAACCTCCCTATCACTTTTACTACCTTATTCCTATCATTTAAGAATTTTCTGGCATTTTTCTTTAATTTCCAGGAATTTTCCCTTAATTTCTGGAATTTTTCTCTATTTTTCAGGAATTTTCCCTTAATTTTCAGAATTTATTCTTAATTTTCCAGGATTTATTCTTAATTTTAAGAATTTAACCATAATTTTTAGGATTTTTCCCTAATTTACAATTTCCTGGAATTTTCAAATTTTCAGCTCTTTTCGACCAGGATCCTAGTCGTTAAAATGACCTGGATTCTGGTCGAATTTTTGGCCTGCTACTGGAGTCTGGTCGAATATAAACGACCAGGATTCACGACTAGGAATTAGACCTGGTTCCTAGTCGAATTCACGACCTGGATTCTGGTCGAATTTTTGGTCATTTGTTGGCTCCTGTTTGAATTCAAACGAGCAGGATCCACGACCAGGAATTCTACTGGATCCTAGTCAAATTAAAGACCTGGATTCTGGTCGAATTTTTAGCCATTTCTTGGCTCCTGTTCGAACACAAATGAGCAGGATCCACGATCAGGAATTTGACCTGGATCCTAGTCGAATTAACAACCTGGATTCTGGTCGAATTTTTGGCCATTTCTTGGCTCCTGTTCGAACACAAACGAGCAGGATCCACGACCTGGAATTCAACATGGATCCTAGTCATTTGGGCTTCAATTTTTCCAAAATCCCAATTGGATTTGGGCCTTGAATTAGGCCTTTTACTTTTCCAAATTCTATTTGGATTTGGGCCTTCAATTGGGCCTTTTCCAAATTCTTTTTGGATTTGGGCCTTGAATTGGGCCTTTCCAAATTCTATTTGGATTTGGGCCTTGAATTAGGCCTTTTACTTTTCCAAATTCTATTTGGATATATATATATATATTCCTTAGATTTCTTCAGAATTCCCAAGAGTATTCTGGAATGTTCCAGATCTTGGGCTTTTCCTTTGGGCTTCTGTGTTTATGGGTCTTTTTTCCCCTTCACCTTCTCCCTGTTGCCTATATAAGTAAGTGAGGTGAGTCATTTCACCTCAATTTTCATTTCTTGCTCCTCGAGTTCTTTTCTTCTCCCTCTAAAAAACCCTAGGTCTTTTTCGAAGTTTTCAAAACCTCTTTCCGCTTTTCTCCCGGTTCTTCAAATCCAGGTATTATTTCTTGTATTTTTTGTTTTTCCCAAACATGCAAATTAATTTTGTGTCTTGCTTAAATTTTCTGCATATTTTTGTTTTCTATACTTCATATTAGATTTATGCCTAAATCTGCTTCTTTTGTACTTTTTAGATGGCAGATAAGAGAACAACCCGCTTGGCCAAAATGAATGTGGCTAAAAAGTCAAGCGAGTTTCCTATTCGATTGAGGTATTCCTCCTAGATCGATATGATCAACACTCGTGGGGACGAGTACCCTTCTGATGCTCACTTGGATGCATTTGATCATATCAGTACGTTCCAAGATGTGAAGGTGTTGGAGAAGCTAACCAACGTTTTCAAGATCCAAAAGCCGTACAAGTTGGTTTTTGCAAGCGTCGCGGACAGGGCTTGCCACTAGAAAAAACATGCTCTATGTGTCTACAAAGACACACTCAGGGATGGAATCAAGTTCCCCTTTCACCCTTTTATTCCTCTTCTCTTAGCAGTTGTCGGGATCAACCCTTGGAAACTCCCTCTGAATTCGTGGAGGTTGATACTTTGCTTCTTGTCACAATGTGCTAAGCACAATGTGGCCTCAACAGTTGCTATGTTACGAAAGATCTTCCAATTTAAGAATAGCCCTGATAAGAACCCAGGATGAGTTAGTTTGAATCAACGTCCCACAATCCCCCATATAGTCAATGGGAAGTCCATATCTGATAACAATGTGGGGTGGAAAAAGGAGTTTTTGTATTTGATTTGGGAAGGTGGTGACTAGGGCACACTCTCTGTTCGTCCTTCGGGAAAGTGGTAGATGGAGGCCCTAATGATATTATGTTGTCTAAAGAAGAGACAACAACTTTTAATCTCCTTACCCAGGATAACGGGATATCCCACTCCTGGGACCTCATCAAGGAGACGGTTTTGGTCGAGCGCGGCCTTTCTCCTGTGATAGGGAATAAAATAAGGCCTGGGTATATAATTAATGTTGCATTAATCATATCAGAATTGGGCCAACAGCTAGGCCCATTTGAGAAGGCCCAAAACCCTGAATATTAATTAATTTTGTAATTAATTAATAAGGGTTAAGTCAGCTGATAAGATGAGTCCTAGTGGAGAAATAAATCCTTGTAGATTGGTCTCCAAGGAAACTGGTGGGATAAGGAATCAGCTTCTTACCTCTTAGGACTCCAAAGTCCATTATAATTCTGAGACTTTCCAACCAAGTCTCCTAACCCAAGTCCAATTCAAGGACTCCCAACATCTATATAAGGGGCCTCACCCCACAGATCAGAACTACGTTTTTTAACTTTATCCTTGGCATACAGCAAGGTACGTAGGCATCTTGTAAGGCAGATCGAGTCACGAAATAAAAGAGCATTCAAATCGAGCCTCGAAGCTCACGTTCCCTAGTAATAAACACAACAATTAGTATACCTTAGTTTTTGATCCATAACATCCTGTCTCTATGAAAAGTAATTTCCAACATTTATCTCTTTTTGCATTTTTATCTTGGTTCTTTTCTGGTTTCAACTAATTTTTATCTTTTCATGTAGTGGCTGAAAAGATCGTAGAGGCTACCAAGCCCAAGGACTTGGAAACCACGAGGATGAAGAGGGCGGGGAAAGTCTTCAAGGACCCGTGCCTGGGTGATCGTTTCCCCGAATTTCTTCTTCAGATGAGAGAAGGAGATGTGGAAGGCCCCAACCAGCCCCTACGCATAAAATAGAAGCCAGGGGCCTTCTTCCAACCGGCATGGAGATTCCGAGAGAATGATGAGAAAAGAGGGAAGCCAGCAGAAGACTTGGTTTCGGTTCCTTTAGCTCCCGAGGATCCTGAGAAGGTGACTTTCATTGGAGCCACACTGGAGGAGCCCCTGAGAGGGAAGTTGGTGAAATTTTTGCAAGAAAATAGTGATGTGTTTGCATGGTCAGCAGCTGATATGCCAGACATAGGAACTGATTTCTCATAAGCTGAATGTGGATTTAAATCGGAAGAAAGTGAAGCAAAAGAAAAGAAGTTTTGCTCCAGAAAGTCAAGAAGCTATAAAACTAGAAGTAGAGAAGCTCTTAGAGGCCAGTGTCATCGAGGATATACAATTTCCAGAATGGTTAGCAAACCATGTAATGGTGAAGAAGGCCAATAGAAAATGGAGGATGTGTGTGGACTTCACTGATCTGAATGACGCATGCCCTAAGGACTGTTTCCCGTTGCCAAGGATAGATACTTTCATAGATGCCACTGTTGGACATGAGATGCTGATCTGAATGACGCATGCCACTGTTGCAATAATCAAACGAATCAAGATATGCATTAGAGGGGTACTCGTCCCCTCTAGTGTTAATGATATCTAATAAAGACATGTAAGAAGAGCGGATTTCGATATTGTTACCCCGTTTTGAAGCTGAGTTAATCTTGGCCGCTCTCTCAGCACCCTTGTCTGCCATTAATGGAGGAAGAAGAAAGCTTGGAAGCTTGGGGAGATGGAAAAGGCCGGAAAAGGCTACGGGGATGGCCGGAAAATTCTTAGAGAGGGAGGAGTGTTGAGAGTGTTGAGAGGAGAGGAGAGTGTTTGAGAAATTAGGAGGAATGAAATGAGAGGTGTGAGGAGATCACACTCCCACCTCACACTTATATAGCCCCTAGAAAGGCATATTGGGCCTTAAAAAAGCCCATTTAGGCCCAAAAAGAGAGAATTCTGGAAAGTTCTATAGAATTATGGGAGAATTTACGTAAGTTCTCCCAAAAAATAGATAATACTTGGCAAAATATGGAAGAATCCAGAAGAAACTTCAGAAATCCCAGAATATTCTGGAATTTGGGTTTTAAATAAAAGCCCATCTCAAATCTTGTTGGGCCTGGGAATAAATCAAGCCCAAGTTCTGGGCCCAAGATCAATGCAAAATTCCCAACTTAAGCCCAGAAAAGGGATGGCCCAAAAATAAGCCCAGATAAGGGCCCAAATATTCGAATTAAAGGTCATACAAAATGAAGGCCCAGAAAAAATATGGGCCCAAGGAAGCCCAAAACCAAGGCCCAAAAGAAAAACCCAGAATATGGATGGGCTAAAAAAAATTATTATATAATAACAAAAATCCTGACCCAATTCGATCATGATTTCTATTGGATTTCTGGTCGAATGATTGAGGTCGAAATAAACTTTGACCAGGAAAATGTTGGTTGTTTATTCGGTCAAAATCAGGGTCAGAAAACAAAAAAAAAGGGGGAGGAAAAATCTTGACCGAATTTTGGTCAGGAATCCTAGTCGAACACCCCAGATCGAAACAACTATCGACCAAGGCTAGGTAGGGCCTAATTCAGTCAAGATTTCGGTCAAGGTTTCAGTCAAAAAAAGGGGGGTAAAATCCTGATCGAAAATCGACCAAGAAAACTAGACGAATACTCCTGCCCAGGATCATCTTCGACCAAGATAAAAACAAGGCGTCAATTCGATCAAAAAAAAACCAAGATCCTGACCGAATTCGGACAGGATTCTCGTCGAATGGTTTCTGCTCGACAAAGCTTCGACATGGGCATATTAAGCCTTAATTCGACCAGGATCCTGGTCGAATAAGAATTCATGGTCGAAAAAAGGGGGTGTTTTATAAAAAAAAGAATAAAGGATATTCCTTAAAATTTTTCCTGAAAAATATGAATATTTTTGGAAAATTAGGAATAATTCCTGAAAATTAAGAATAAGTCTAGAAATTAAGGGAAAAATTCCTGGAAATTAAGGAAAAATCCCAGAACTAAGGGAAAATTCCTGGAAATTAAGGAAAAATCGTAGCATTAAGGGAAAATTCCTGGAAATTAAGGAAAAATCCCATAATTAAGGGAAAAATTCCTGGAAATGAAGGAAAAATCCCAGAAATTAAGAGAAAATTCCTGGTCGAAAAAAGGGGGTGTTTTATAAAAAAAAGGAAATTCCTTAAAACTTTTCCTGAAAAATACGAATATTTTTGGAAAATTAGGAATAATTCCTGAAAATTAAGAATAAGTCTAGGAATTAAGGGAAAAATTCCTGGAAATTAAGGAAAAATCCCAGAACTAAGGGAAAATTCCTGGAAATTAAGGAAAAATCCCAGAATTAAGGGAAAATTCCTGGCAATTAAGGAAAAATCCCAGAATTAAGGGAAAATTCCTGGAAATTAAGGAAAAATCCTAAAAGTAAGGGAAAAATTCCTGGAAATTAAGAAAAAATCCCATAATTAAGGGAAAAATTCCTGGAAATGAAGGAAAAATCCCAGAAATTAAGGGAAAATTCCTGGGAATTAAAGTAACTCCTAAATAATAGAAAGAAAGGCAAATCATTGTAAATGTGTAGGCCGCTCCACACTTTATGCAAAAATGATATCCTGTAAGGGAAGAAATGAAATTAACTTCTGCGAAACCTTTTCACGGTTTCCCAGAAGTTGGGGGCAAATGATAGGGAATAAAATAAGGCCTGAGTATGTAATTAATATGGCATTAATTATATCAGAATTAGGCCGACAACCAGGCCCATTTGAAAGGGCCCAAAACCATGAATATTAATTAATTTCGTAATTAATTAATAAGGGATAAGTCAGCTGATAAGATGAGTCCTAATGGGGAAATAAATCTTTGTAAACTAGCCTCCAAGGAACCTCATGAGATAAGGAATCAGCTTCCTACCTCTTAGGACTCCAAAGTGCATTCTGATTCAGAGCTTGCCCACCAAGTGTCCTAACTCTAGTTCAATTCAAGGACTTTCAATATCTATGTAAGGGGTCTCACCCTACAGATCATAACTATATTTTTTGACTTGATCTTTGGCACACAGCAAGGTACGTAGGCATCTTGTTAAGGCAGATTGAGTCACGAAACCCAAGAGCAGTCAAATCGAGTCTTAAAGCTCACGTTCTCTAGTAATAAATACAGTAATTATTATACCTTAGTTTTTGATCCATAACAATCAGGCTTGAAGCCGTTCTTCATACTTACACCTTGATACACCCTGGTGATACCTGTGAAATGTTTTATGCTCTGAGATAAATGCTTTATCAATGTTAATTTTTATTCTGTTTTATTGAATTGCAATGGTTATCCTATTGAATTGTTTTAGAATTGGATGGTTTTATAAATATGGACAAGATTTATGGTCAGACCAGATTCATGGTCATATTAGGCCAATGCGTGCCTTGGATCCAGTATATAGAGCAAAGTTGGGAGCCTTGCTCGGGGTTAGTGCGTGACTGATCAGCAGCCCAACTCTGGTTTTTAAAAATGAAAAGAATATCCAATTCTATTCTTTGCTTATCTAGAAACTTGATTCTTATGAATCATTTCAACTGATCATTGTTGAACCTCAGTTATTGCTATTATGACTTGCGGAGCTAGTTAGCTCACTCTTGCAAATCTGTTTATCTTATTTTACAGTTGAAAAGGAAATTATTGGTAACGAGGATTCTTAGTCCAGTGTGCGAGCTAGGATTCCAGGATAAGATGGACCAAGTTAGCAGGAGCTTTATAATGTAGATGACTTATGTAAGATTGTAAGAATGATATCATTATCAGTCGTAAGCAGAATTAGTTGAGATTTGGTATGATATAATAAAAGTTAAGGTTGTGGCTTGTTTTCATACTTTAACCTGTTGCGATCCATGGTTATGGTAAGAAGGGTCTTTGCATATATTACTTTCATAAGCAGGTATTTATATATCGAGTGTGTGTGTGTGTGTTGTGAACCCCAAACTTCTGACTCGGGTTTGGAGGGCATCACAAACAGAGCCAATAAATATATTAACGGAGCGCACCTTATCATCATGGGTGTCCATCATCTAGAAAAGTCTTTCGACTGTTGATAAACGCTAAAAGAGCTCTAGAATCCCAATCCTGAAACTTTCTCTCAAGTTTCTTCTTCAATGCCTCCAAGGCCATATGCTCACTCCTCCATTTTGCACTCTTAGTGAAAGAAGCTGCGACGTAGGCGTTGGCCTAATAAAAAAATGATATTAGAAAGCTAACTTCACGAAATGTATTTGGTCGACTAAAGTCTACACTACAGACTCCAGCCTACCAAAGAAGGCTGATCAGCCTCTAGAGAAGGCCCTTTGCCAATTGGATATCCCTTGGAAAGGGCTCCAACAGACCAGCCTCCAAGGGAGGCCTTAAGCCAGCCAGACTCCTCCTTAACTTTGAAGTATTAAAAGTTCTAAAAAGAAGAGATGTACCTGATACAAGGCATGAGCCCCGCACATCTCCGCTTCAGGAAGCTGTTCACCTAATTGGAACAAATTTAACCAATGGAAAAGTAGGTGGAAGATACACTACACCATAAAATGCCTAATGTAACACCAAAAAAGCGTTGCATTAGGGGGTAAATATGTTGCTTTTTTCCCACTTTTAAGCTAAGTTAACATTTTCTTAAAGATAGGTTTTTCAATATTGCGTTAGGAGTCTAAGGTAACATATGATCCCGCTATTGTAACATGTATATTTATGTTACCCTAGACTCCTAAGGTAATAAAAAACATATCTATTGTAACTTAAATATATGTTACCTTAGAGTGGCACAAAGTTTTTGAAAAAAATGGGACCCAATGTGGGCCCCATACTGTGATAATATGGTATGATGACATGGCATTGCCGTGGCATTTGTGGATCCAACAATGCTGATACGGCTTGCAGCCTCTATACTGACATGGCATGTGGGCCCACAGTGATGACGTGGTATGTGGGTCCCACTTTTTTCTTGAATCAATTATGTACCTAGAGTAACATTTTAGTAGCTTTTGTAACATATTGACCTTCGCTATTGAAACATTTTCACAAGCTATTATAACACTTTAATGAGCTACTATAAAATTTTACAAGAAATAAAATGAAAAACTACTATTTAAAAGTATCTACCATTTCTTAACTAAACATCATAAGTATAAAATGACAACCACAATATTCTTAAATAAACAAACTAATTCACATTCTTTACGTTACATTGGAATATTATTATAAACTAAATAATACTAGAACCTACTGCTCGTTAACTTCAAGAATTTCAACCTCCGACTTTAGATGAAACTACAATTGTTGAGGACGTTTATAACAGTCCCCTACCACATGCCCAACCCCGAGTTGACGCCTCATATAAGATTCCTGATACAAGAGCTAGAACATTTGAATGCAACCTGTCCACATACCTCCAATGACCATTGAGGATTTTTGGACAATAATAAATTAGCCAACTGGTTAACAATTGAAAAGAACTATAACTGACATGCACATATAAATACTCTCCAAATAATAATGGCAACACATACGCTCTAGCACAGTAGAACTGGCTCTACGGCAAAAAATTGAAAATAAAATAATAATCCTACACTCCTTAATACTAATGAGTCGCTTTTATAAGAAAGAAACATTCATTTTGCAATACCATACTCTTTAAGAAATAATTAAATTATTAAACATATAAGCAGTATATCTCTAAAACTGAGGATGTTGCGCCTGGTATAACCTAATGACTAAAATTTGACTTCATAATTTAGAGCATATAGGCCAGTTCTAGTCTAAGGTTTATTCAATCACATAAAACAAACATAACAAAAATAAAGAGTAGCCACTTACTGGACTGAGGGAGTATATAATCTTGCAATACCATGCTCTTTAAGATTAAATCTTACCATCGCTGATCAAATTATGTGACAGTCGTTCCAGAACGAATTGCTCCAGTATGCACCCATTCCACCGCAAAAACATCTGTTGCAGTTAGACATCCCTAAAAACAAGAAACAAGTCAAAATAACATATCACTTACTAAATTCCAAGTGTATGCACAAACTTCTATTTCATAGTTGAGAAGTTCAAATTGAAATTCCAGAGCATCTTTAATCTCTATTCTTCTAGCTCGATTAGTTCTTAACCGTTTGGGTATTTATGATCACGAGGACAGAAAAAAATCCCACTCTATATCATGCATCAGAATAAATGATTTTGCTGCAACTCAAATCTTAATAAATCAGAACCACCAAACTCTTAATTAAATTCAAATACCTGAAATCGATCTAAAATACCCGAGTCATGTTTGGTGCAAAAACCATAAAAATGTTCCTGGCATTCATTTTATTAAAATCATCTTGCTCAACAACATCAGCCATGAGATTGATTACCCAATTATCTGACAAGTTCAGGAGATCCTTCGTCTTGCTCCAAAATACTTCTTCTTGTGAAAGTCCATCAAGAAGACTAGAAAGAAGCTCTGGAAACCCCAAATACACTAACACTGCAAAACAATAAAGAATTAAGAATTTCCACTAATTCATAAAACAAATTAATAATCTACAAATTGACATGGATCCAAATATACGATTTCAAAGGGGATAAAGGAAATAAGAATTCCAAGCTATTAAATTTACTACCCAAAAAAGACACAAGTGTAACAAAAGAAATTATGTGAGTAATGCTACATTTTGTATACAACCCAAATAGTGTTAATAATGTGGCACCAGAACTTGACCGTAGATTTAGTTTAGGTGAAAAGGTAGTTCAAATAGAGGCTCAGACAGAATAGTACAATAAAAATGTCCAAAAACTAAAACTCGGACAGAATAGCAGAACAAAAAGTTCAAAAAATCAACTCCTATAGCCCATCACTACATCATTTTTCCATACTCGAGAATGGAAGGAGATCAAATACCACAAATATTGCAATCACAAATTACATGTCACAGGATAAACATTATCTTCATTCAATAATACCAAACGAAACAACACTAAAGAAGTGCCAAATCCAGAATATGTGCATCAGTAGTGAACTGAATAATCCCCGTAGTTCCTAAACTAAAACACAACTTTCCAAAAAAAGCATAATCCAACTTTAAAGGAAAATTGAACAAATACTTGGCAAATCTTGTGTGTAGGAACAACAATAAACACATCCGGAAACTTCTGAAAAACTAAAGAGAACCCGTATAACATAAACATAAAAATGAAGCACAGAAACCAAAATCACCTTAAAACAAAGCTTGAAAATTCAAAGCCCTAGTTTGAAGAACACCTGAAATTAAAAAAGAGAAAGAGATTAGATGAGGTTTAACGGAATATAAACATAAACAAAATAAAAAACCGAAACCACAAAGTCTTCACCCTTCTAATCGATTGATACCTAATTTGACCTGTAAATCAATTGAACCCTAACTAGAAATTTAAATCTTAATTATGTACTAGAGAGTAAAAGTGGTGTGACAGAGAGTTAGAGTGGTAGAAGGAGAGATTAGTGGGAGAGATTAGCATATGAAAAAGAGAGTAGAGAGAGTGAAAGGGATGAAAGTGAAAGTTTCTTGAGTTTGTGTACTGAGTAAGGTGAAGTGGATTGAGAGATCTTGTATGAAAATTTTAAACCGTCTGAAAATTTGGGCGGCATTAACCTTAAAAGTTGCCCGCTCTAGCCAAAATTTTCCTTACGTCTGAGTCAAATACACCAATTATTGTAATATATCTTAAAGTAATTATTTTAGAAAACATATAGTTTATTATATGTACTTTATTATCATACAAATTTTTATATTTACATTTTTAACATCTTTATTTTTAAAACTTTTATATCATTACTCATATTAATACTAGAGGAATTTGGATTATTTTTTTATTACTTTTAAATTTACTATTTTATATTTTTTAATTTATGTTATTATTTCATTTAATTTTATTCTGTATAAAATTCTTATTTTATCATGTATCGTGTGTATTTAATTAGTAAATTACCTTAGATTCTTGAAAAATAAATTAATATTAAAATTTTATCTAAAAAAATATATTTTTGTTTTAATACTCTAAGGTAACACTTTGAAAAGAATGTTGCAAGCTGTAACACTTTCTATATAATGTAACATCATATTTTTGGCTAAGGTAACATAAAATACACAATGTTAAATTAACACATAAGTACCATATCTAATGTAACATATTTGGTAACATTATTTAAGGGAGGGGTTGCAATAGGCCATATATGGTATAGTGATAGGTACCCTCGACAGAGAAGCCTCTCAGGCCAACTTTAACAAGCTTCCTTTGAATTATGAAGACCCATCACGAACACCAACATGATAGTTTATGTTTGAGGCCCTTTACGAACGTGACCAAGACATGTTGTCCAAGAAAGCAAAAAATATTTCCCCCTGACCGACCGTAGGGGTCATGAATGGACCCCTTGGATGACCAGAGGATGCCGAATAGCCATCCATGAAGGTTTTTGGCCATCTAAAGGGTCCTCAGATGAGGCCCCTACCCGACAAGGCACTCCTTGAATAAAAAAGAGAGAAGAAAGTATAATCCACAACTTGATATTGAGAAGATTGAAGTTCAAAACCTTCCACGAAGTAAGGTCCCGAAGGGCCAATAAGATCTAGACATTAAGGTTACGACCGATCAGGGCCTTAAGAGCTTGGTCTCTATGCCCGATCAAGAGTCCTTGAAGTCGACTCCTCCACATGGAGGGGTTAGGCCGACTAGGACGTCCTTGAAAGAAAGTCTACAGATATCCGGAACTAATAGGGATGGCCCGTAAGTGAATATTCCAAGAAAACCATGAACTAGAGCCAAGGAATTCTGCTGGTGAAAACAAGAACGTCTATGGAAACAAGTTTCATAAAGAACGGAACGTTCATGAGAACAAGTTTCATGAAGAGTAAGGCGCTCACGGAGGTGAGATTATGGCCTACCAAGAGTCAGTGACGCCTAGTCCTTCACAAGGAAGGATTAGGCTAACTAGAACCCTCACGGAGGGAAATAAGTTTCATAAAAAATAGAACGTTCACGAGAACAAGTACATAACTCTCACTTAAAAAGGGCAGGATGTCCACGAAAAAAAGCAGGATTGGTCGACCAGGCCACATGAAGGCCTTATAGCCGACCAGGAACCCCTTATTGTTGATTCAGACCCTCCTAAAGGTTTTCTGGTGGAACTCATATGAAATTCCTTATGAATTCTTGAAAAAGTAGGCGCCCAATGAGAACAAGTTTTGTGAAGACTAGAACGTCCACGAGAACAAGTTTCGCGAAGGTTAAGAGTCCATGAGAACAAATTTTGTGAAGACTAGGACGTCCATGAAAACAAGTTTCGTGAAGGTTAAGAGTTCATGAGAACAAAAAACGGGACGTTCACTAGGAAACGGTCAGAAAAGCATGGATGAGGATAAACACAAGTCGTTAGTCTTAAATGAGGATTGATTACACTAATCACCATGATTAGCAAAACTTATAAAAGTTAAAATAAGATTATATTTTCAGCTAAATAAGTTTCGTGAAGGCCAGAGTGCTCACGAGCACTGGGACAGAATGTTCTCCTCCTGACAGATCAGACTACCCTGCAGGAGGCTCCCGAGATTCATTAAGGCCACTGCCGGCCGACTAGCCAACAATTGAGGCCTTTTGGCATATCGGGAGTCCTTGTATCAGAGCCATGACAGCAACAATTGGCATGCGGGGAAGCTCCGACCGACTAGCCAACAATTGAGGCCTTTTGGCCTACCAGGACTCTCCATATTAGAGCCATGACGGCCACAATTTGCATGCGGGGAAGCTCAGCCGACCACCCAACAAATGGAGGCCTTTTGGCCTACCAGGAGCCTCCGTATCAGAGCCATGACAGCCACAATTTACACGCGGGGAAGCTCCGGCCGACCAACCAACAAATTGAGGCCTTTTGGCCTACCAGAAGCCTCTATATCAGAGCCATGACATCCACAATTTGCATGTGGGGAAGCTCCGGCCCACCAGCCAACAAATTGAGGCTTTTGGCCTACCGGGAACCTCCGTATCAGAGCCATGATGACCACAATTTGCATACGGGGAAGCTCCGGCCGACCAGCCAACAAATGGAGGCCTTTTGGCCTACTAGGAGCCTCTGTATCAGAGCCATGACGGCCACAATTTCCACACGGGGAAGCTCCGGCCGACCAACCAACAAAATTGAGGCCTTTTGGCCTACCAGGAACCTCCGTATCAGAGCCATGATGGTCACAATTTGCATGCGGGGAAGCTCCGGCCGACCAACAATCAAATTGAGGCCTTTTGGCCTACCAGGAGACTCCGTATCAGAGCTATTACGGCCACAATTTGCACGCGGGGAAGCTCTGGACGACCAACCAACAAATGGAGGCCTTTTGGCCTACCAGGAGCCTCCGTATCAGAGCCATAATGACCACAATTTGTATGCGGGGAAGCTCCGTCCAACCAGCCAACATATTAAGGCCTTTTTGCCTACCAGGAGCCTCCGTATCGGAGCCATGATGACCACAATTTGCATGCGGGGAAGTCTGGCCGACCAGCCAACAAATTGAGGCCTTTTGGCCTACTAGGAGCCTCCGTAGCAGAGCCATGCCAGCCACAACTTGCCTTCATAGTGGCCTTGGCCTACCAGCCAACAAATTGAGGCCTTTCAGCCTATTAGAAGCTCTTGAAGGAGAGCTCTGAGGCCTTCAAAAGTTGTTCCGGAGACCCTCTTGAGAGGCCCTTTGAAAATTTCGCGAAAAGGATAACTCTCAACAGAACCAAGTTTCGTGAAGACTAGAACATCTGCGAGAATGAGTTGGTTGAAATGCATAAGATCCTACAAAGGAAGTTTGGACAAGTTCAATGAAGTGTAAAGACTTCCTATAAGGACAAGTTCAATGGAACACATAATATTTAGCAAGAACGAGTACAGAACGTACACTAGGATGAGTACAGAACATTCGCTGAAATAGTCAAAGCGGAGCCATGAGGAACTCAAAGGAAACCATGAAATTAATTCCATGGACAACCAAGAGAAACAAAGGCATGATAAGGTATGTAGAAGACCTGAACTCTGAGTGAGAGATTAAAAAAAAATTGAGGGGCAGGAACCCCCGGGCAACCTCCTCAGGCCGACGGGAGGAGGCCGACCAGGAGCTTCTGCTCTAACTGGCCGAGTAGCCCACATTTGGGGGCATGAGGCCGAGCAGAGCCTCTTGCAGCAGGAGGTTCTGCTCAACCCCGATGACCCCCTTTCAAAAATTTTGAAATATTTTGAAAAAAATGAAAAAAAATCAGAAATTTTTTGAATTTTTTTAAATTTTCAGGATTTTAAGATTAAGCCCAAATTAGGGCCGATTAGTGAAATTAAGCCCGGATTAGGGTCAATTAGTTTATATTAAGCGTAATTAATGTAAATTAGGGGGAATTAGTGATTTGTATGATAAAAATAGCCCAGATTAGGGTCGTTTAACCCATTCACTCTTATAATTAGTGTGAATGAGGGATAATTAGTATCTCATGCATAGTGATTAGTCTTGATTAGCCCCGATTAGGGAGGATTAGCCTCGATTAAGGACAATTAGTGCATTCTAGCTTAAAATTAGGCTCATTTAAGCCTAATTAGCAACTTGTACATGGAAATTGGCCCCGATTAGGGTCGATTAGCCCCGATTAGGGCCAGTTAGCAACTTTCACCCTATAATTAACCTTGATGAAGGTTAAGGGGTGATAAACGCTCGCTTTTTAGCCCCGGATAAGGCCGTTTAGTATTAAACACTATCCAAATAGCCTGTGCAAAGGCCTTAAGTGTGTATACTCGCACTAGCAAGTCATTTTAAATGTGTAGGTCACTCTACACTTTATGATAAAACGATGATACACATGAAGGGCCGATATCCATGAAGGGCCGATACCCATGAAGTGCCGACACTCATGAAGGGCCGATACCCGAGAAGGGCCGAAAGTACCCCGAGTCGCGATTAGACCATTATAACTTCCACGAAAACTCGAGCAGTATTCATTGAAGTTGGGGGGCAAATGATATAGATAGAAAATACATCCTAAAGACACATTAAATGTCGCATTAATTACACTTGGGCTTCTTGTCTAAAAGTCCAATATAGACCTGTCTGGTCCGAACTCATGGCAGACTCAAGACGACCCATCTAGACAAGGCCCATTAGTTGAGGTTGTTAAGGTCCGCGAACACATGTTGTTCATGGACTAGGCCCAATACGGCTGGAAGAGCAGAGACATGTGTTCTAAACGGACATAAAGTCCTACATAGAAGGTTCTGGAGCTTCTTCCTCCATAGGACTCCTAATCATCATCTAAGTTGGAGACTTGTCCAACAAGTCTCCCAACAGAAGTCTAACCCTACACTCGCCTTTATATAAAGGGATCTACCCCTCAACCTAGAACTACGTTTTTGGCTTGATTCTCTACAACATAGAGATACGTAGGCATGTTGCAAGGATTGATAGTCCCAAATGCAAGAGCAACCATTAAAGATCGAAGCTCACAAACCTTAGCATTAAATACTAACGGACTCAGGTTTTTATTCCACAATACTACCTATGTGTATCTTGAGTAGTTATCCACCATCACAAATGCATACCTATTTCTTGAAATTGACAGGACATTAACTGGTCCAAATAAGTCCATGTGAATAAATTGCAAAGGTGCACTTATAAAATTCACAGTTTTATTCTTGTGACTTGATCTTTTCATTTTTCCATTTTGACAAGCATCACAAACTTCATCTTGAGCAAACTCCGGATTAGGCATGTCTCTCACTAACTCCTTTTTAACTAGAGTGTTGATTGCCTTGAAATTCAAGTGATATAGCTTCTTATGCCATAGCATGCTTTGTTCTACAGATACTGATTAATGGAATTTTATACCACTTAGAGCATCTCGTAATGGCTTGAATTGGTGTCTTGAACTCGAGTATTTTGTGTATTTAATGTGTTTTCGAGTGTTTTTGCATTTCAGGGTATGACTTGTTTGTACAGGAGAATTTCATCGAAATAAGCCGAGGGAAGTACTTGGAATCAGTTGCGGGGAGTTGTGCGAAGAATACAGAAAAATCAGAGGCAAACTTGAGAATTTTCCAGAAGGCATGCAGGCGCCCGCCTAGAAGGAGCAGGCGACCGCCTGGAAGGAGGAGGCGGCCGCCTGGGGTCGGAATATCAGATTCTGGAATTTCTAATTCGAGTTCTATATAAGTAATCTTGTGAGATGTTTTGAATAACAAGTAACAAGGAGAGAAGATTAAGAAGACCGTTTTAGCACGCAACACGAAGAAGAGGAAGCATACGTATATCTTGTGATTCTTTTAATTCGTTGTAACAGTGGATGCTAGGTTTCTTTACTCTTTGAACCTTAATACTCTTGTAACGCACTCTGTTTTTATTAAGTAACTTTTATTAGTTTATATCATTATGTTTATATCATGTTTCCATATGAACCCATGGTGACGATGAGTTCTATCATGGGCTAATCGTGATCACGGGGTCATAGCGGATTTACTATGGATTTCTTTAGTTAATTGTTTAATACCTTGGTATGTGGTCATTGTATGATATCTAGTATAGGTTGTGCTTATTCATCTTATGTGCATCTCGAACATATAAGATAGCGTGTTAATCTCTTGTGAAGCGACAGTGAATCTTGAGATTTAGAACTTGCCATGCTAGCATAGGTTCATGTATTTTATGCATGATTAGTGGGTAACTCTAACCATTTTACTTGCCCTGTGTAATCATAATGAATAACTTGTGAGGGTCTCAACATAATTGATGCCTATTCAACTTCTATCTTAATTGTGGAAGCTTGGTAAAATGGTATTCGTGCAATAAAAGTTGGCGTTTATCAGTTTCGTGTTGTTCGATTAATATCATCACCATTACATGTTAAGGGTAATAACAATAACTATTGATTGAAGTATTAATGAAGTTATGATCTCATGTGTGTTTAATATTGATAATTTAAGTGTTTAATTCTCATAGATAATATTAGTTAATCAACCTTAATTGTTATTGTCTTGACATTGAAGAGTAATCATACATTGGTGAGTAAGTGTTAGTTAAATATAATTAGTCAGAGTCTCTGTGGGAACGAAATAGAAATCATTCTATATTACTTGTGAACGCGTATACTTGCGTGATTTATTTAGCGCATGCTTTATGCCTAACAAGTTTTTGGCGCCGCTGCCGGGGACTCGGTATTAATTTGTTTAGTTTATGTACTTGCCATCAGTGGTCATTATGATTCATTGATTAAGACTTGTTACTTACTGCTTCCGGTTATGTTTCAGGTACTGTTGCGAGCGTTTATGCAAACACGTTCTTGCACCCGCAAGAGAAATCTAGATACGACCGAGGAGACAGATTCAGCTCTTGACTTTCCGGAGAAGATAGTTTTTGAAGATTTAGGTACAGAGAGTGAGAAGAAAGAACCTGTAACAATGGGTGATCGTATAGTTCCAGCTGATCCAGCTCTTATGGACTTTTGTCGGCCTAAAATTGATGACATTCAGTCAAGCATCAGTTATCCGCCTATTCAGGCCAATACTTTCGAAATCAAGCAGGGCACTATTCAGATGGTGCACAATTCTGTTTCTTTCGGAGGTGCTGTGACTAAGGATCCCAACATGCAGATCAGGAATTTTGTCGAGATATATAGTACTTTCAAATATAATGGTGTTACTGATGAGGCTATCAAGCTGAGGCTTTTCACATTCTCTCTGAGGGACAAGGCTAAGGACTGGTTACATTCTTTACCAGCTGGGTCCATCACTACTTGGGAAAATCTCACACAAAAGTTTCTGGTGAAGTTCTATCCAATGGCCAAGACTACAGCTATGAGGTGTGCTCTTACTCAGTATGCGCAGCAACCAGAAGAATCTATGTGCGAAGCGTGGGAGTACTACAAGGAGATGTTGAGAAAGTGTCCACATCATGGTATGCCTGACTGGATGGTGATCACTGGGTTCTACAATGGTTTGGGGGCCCAATCTAGGCCAATGCTCGATGCAGCTTCTGGAGGTGCTTTGTGGGCCAAAAGCTATACTGAAGCCTATAATCTTATTAAAACTATGGCTGCAAATGAGTATCAGAACCCAACTCAAAGGATGATGCCTGGTAAGGTAGCAAGTATTCTGGAAGTCGATGCAGCTACCACTATTGCAGCGCAGCTCAAAGCGCTATCTATGAAGGTCGATTCTTTAGCCAACTATGGAGTCAATCAAATAGCTATTGTTTGTGAGCTTTGTGCAGGCTCTCATACTACGGATCAGTGTTCTCTTGTTAATGAATCTGTTCAGTATTTGAACAATTATCAGTGACCGCAATAGCCTGTGCCAACCACTTATCATCCTAATAACAGAAATCATCCTAATTTCAGCTGGAGCAATAATCAGAATGTTGTTCAGCAACCATATCATCAAGCCGCAAGTATACAATTCAATCCACCTGGATTCTAGAAACCTCAGCAATATGCTCAAAGGCAATCATATCCTCAACAAGGAGGTGCTGCTCCACCTTCTAGTGCTGATTTTGAGGAGTTAAAGCTATTGTACAAAAGTCAGGTTATTTCTATCAAGACCTTAGAAAATCAAATCGGTCAAATAGCCAATGCCTTGCTCAATCGTCAACCTGGCACACTTCCCAGCGATACTAAAGTGCCATGCAGGAAGGAAGCTAAGGAGCAAGTCAAAGCTGTCATCTTAAGGTCTGGAAAAGTTGCTGATGCTGAAAAAGCAAAAGATGGAGAAGCTGAAGTCATGGATGAAGAAGAAAAGCAAAAGGAGAAAGAGGGGGAACCAAGGAAGACTACTATTGAACAAACTCTGCCTGAGGGTAATACAGGGGAGAAACAGCTCTATCCTCCACCACCTTTTCCTAAGAGATTGCAAAAACAAAACCTGGACAAGCAATTTGGTAAATTTCTGGAGGTGTTCAAGAAACTTCACATCAACATACCTTTCGCTGAGGCTTTCGAGCAAATGCCTAGTTATGCAAAATTCATGAAAGGTATTCTTTTAAGGAAGGTGAAACTGGATGATCTTGATACCGTTGCTCTGACGGAAGAATGCAGTGTTGTGCTGCAACAAAAGTTACCTCCAAAGCTTAATGATCCAGGTAGCTTCACCATTCCTTGCACCATTGGCAAGTTGTCATTCGACAAGTGTCTTTGCGATTTGGGAGCAAGCATCAATCTGATGTCATTGTCTATCTTCAAAAAGCTGAATTTGTCTGATCTAAAGCCCACCTACATGTCTCTACATTTGGCTGATCGTTCTATCTGATCGTTCTATTACATACCCACGAGGCATTGTGGAGGACGTGCTAGTAAAGGTGGAAAAACTCATAATTCCTGCAGATTTTGTCATTCTGGATTTCGAGGAAGATAAGAAGATTCCCATAATCTTGGGAAGACCTTTCTTGGCTACAGGACGTACCTTGATTGATGTGCAAAAAGGTGAACTTACTATGAGGGTGCAAGATCAGGATGTGATATTCAATGTGTTCAATGAGATGAAATTCCCTACAGAAGATGAGGAGTACTTCAAGATGGATTTGGTTGATTCTGCAGTTATTTCAGAACTTGATCATGTGCTAAGGTCTGATGCCTTATAAAAAGCCTTATTGGGGGAATTTGATAATGATGATGAGGAAGGCAATGAGCAGTTACAATATCTAAATGCTTTTCCTTGGAAACGAATGCTAGACATGCCATTTGAATCTCTTGGTAATACTGATCTCAAGAATGCTGAGGGAAAGCTCAAACCATCTATTGAGGAAGCACCTATATTGGAGCTTAAACCATTGCCTGAACACTTGAGGTATGCTTTTTTTAGGTGATGCATCTACTTTGCCTGTTATTATTGCATCTGACCTTTCAGGTAGTGATGAGGATAATCTCTTAAGGATTTTAAGAGAATTCAAATCGGCCATCGGATGGACTATAGCAGATATAAAAGGGATCAGCCCTTCGTACTGCATGCATAAATTTCTGCTAGAGGAAGGTAGCAAACCGACTGTTGAGCAACAATGAATTCTTAATCCTATAATGAAAGAAGTGGTGAAGAAAGAAATTATAAAGTGGCTGGATGCAGGAATCATATATCCTATTTCTGACAGTTCTTGGGTGAGCCCCGTGCAATGTGTACCTAAGAAAGGAGCTATTACTGTGGTAGAAAATGAGAAGAATGAGCTCATCCCCACTCGAACAGTCACAGGTTGGAGGGTATGCATGGATTATAGAAAGTTGAATAAAACCACAAGGAAGGATCACTTCCCTCTTCCATTTATTGATCAGATGCTCGACAGGTTGGCTAGTCACGAGTATTATTATCTTCTAGATGGCTATTCGGGCTACAATCAAATTTGCATTGCACCAGAAGATCAAGAGAATACTACTTTCACTTATCCATTCGACACATTTGCTTTCCGCAGAGTTTATTTTGGCTTATGTGGTGCACCTGCCACTTTTCAGAGATGCATGATGGCTATATTCTCTGATATAATAGGAAATAATATCGAAATGTTCATGGACGACTTTTCCGTCTTTGGACATTCGTATGATGAATGTTTGAATAATCTTCGTTCGGTGCTTAAAAGGCGTGTGGAAACTAATTTGGTGCTCCATTGGGAAAAATGTCACTTCATGGTGCATCAAGGCATTATTCTTGGGCATAAGGTCTCTAGTAAGGGTCTTGAGGTGGATAAAGCCAAGGTGGGAGTCATTGAAAATCTTCCGCCACCTATTTCCGTGAAAGTAATCCGTAGTTTTCTTGGTCATGCAGATTTTTATCGGCGTTTCATCAAGGACTTCTCTAAGATTTCGAAGTCGTTGTGTAACTTACTCGAGAAAGATGTGCCTTTCAAATTTGATGATGAATGCTTGGCAGCATTTGAGACTCTCAAGAAGAGTTTAATCACTGCACCAGTCATTGCGTCACCTGATTGGAGAGAACCTTTTGAGATGATGTGTGATGCAAGTGATTATGTTGTGGGAGAAATTTTTGGGCAGCGAAAGTCTAATATCTTTCATGTGGTCTACTATGCTAGTAAGACACTAAATGGAGCTCAACTGAACTACACCACTACTGAGAAGGAGCTCTTGGCTATAGTTTTTGGTTTCAAGAAATTTCGATCTTATCTACTTGGGACAAAGGTGACAGTATTCATTGATCACGCTGCCATCCGCTATCTGGTCTCAAAGAAGGACTCGAAGCCTAGACTTATTCGTTGGGTGCTCTTGCTACAGGAATTTGAGTTAAAGATCAAGGATCGAAAAGGTACTGAAAATCAAGTAGCTGACCATCTCTCTAGATTGGAGAATTCCGATTTTACTGCACATGATAAGAAAATTGATCAACGAATCTTTTTCGGATGAGTAGTTATTCGCAATTCAAGAGGAAGATCCATGGTTTGCAGATATTGTGAACTATCTTGTTAGCAATATAATGACTCCTAATATGAATGCGGATCAAAAGAAGAAGTTTCTACATGAGGTGAAGTGGTACATGTGGGATGAACCATATTTATTTAGACAAGGAGTTGACCAGATCATCAGGAGATGTAGCCCATTCTGTGAGATAGAGGGGATATTACGAGACTGTCATTCCACAGTTTATGGTGGACAATATGGTGGTGAAAAGACAATAGCTCATATTCTTCAACAAGGTTTTTTCTGGCCTACGTTGTTTAAGGATGCACATTAGTTCATTTTAAGGTGTGATTGTTTCCAAAGAGTTGGGAATCTTACTAGAAAGGATGAGATGCCCTTGAATGTGATGCTTGAAGTTGAGGTCTTCGATGTTTGGGGAATCAATTTCATGGGACCATTTATCTCGTCCTGCAATAATCAGTACATCTTGCCAGCAGTCGATTTTGTCTCGAAATGGGTAGAAGTCAAGGCTTTGCCGACTAATGATGCAAAGGTAGTGTTGAGTTTTCTTCATAAGCAGATATTCACAAGGTTTGGAATACCACGAGTTATCATAAGTGATGAGGGGTCGCATTTCTGCAATCGTAAGTTCACTTCTATGATGCAGCGCTACAATGTGAATCATTGCATCGCTACTGCCTATCATCCATAAACTAATGGTCAAGCTGAAGTGTCTAATAGAGAGATCAAGCACATTTTAGAGAAAGTCCTTTGTCCGTCAAGGAAAGATTGGTCTTTGAAGCTTGATGAAGCTGTTTGGGCTTATAGAACAGCATACAAGACTCCACTTGGGATGTCCCCATTTCAGCTTGTCTATAGTAAGGGATGTCATTTACCTGCGGAGCTTAAGCATAAGGCTTATTGGGCATTGAAGAAGTTAAACCTTGATCTAGATGCAGCTAGGAAGAAGCGAATGCTTCAGTTAAATGAACTTGAGGAATTTCAACTTCAAGCATACGAAAACAACAAAATATACAAGGAAAGAGTAAAAAGGTGGCATGACAGAAAGCTATCTCCTAAGTCATTTGTGCTGAGGCAACAAGTTCTTCTATTCAACTCTCGTCTCCGACTTTTTCCTGGAAAGTTGAAATCAAGGTGGTCTGGACCATTTATCGTCAAAACTTTGTTTCAACATGGAGCGGTGGAGATTTTTGAGAACGATCCGGGCCAAGCATTCAAAGTAAATGGTCAGAGATTGAAGCACTATTATGGGGGATATGGCAAATCGTGAAGTGGTTAGTGCTGTTTTATTGTCAAGTTGATCGTATTACTCTTCGTCAAGCTAATGACGTAAAAGAAGCACTTCTTGGGAGGCAACCCAAGATAGGAGACCATAGGAACCCTTCTAATTCAGTACTCTATCCAAAAACCCAAAAAAAACAGAAAAATGATTGGCGGAAAAAAATTTTCCAGGGACCTTGTAGACGCCCGCCTGCTAGGACCAGGCGGCCGCGTGCTAGCAGGCGCCCGTCTGCTGGTACCAGGCGACCGCCTATGGGCCTTAACTTTGCAAATTCAGTTTTCAGCCTTATAAAAAAATCAAAAAAATCAAAAACAAAAAAACCACAGAACCACAAACCCCATTACCTACGAATTGTCCCTACAAATTAGCCACTATCCTACTCCTAATCAATTTCTAACCCTAAGCCTACCCTATATATACATACAACCTCATACATACACTTCCATTATACTTTCAACTCTCAAACTCTCTCCTACACATCAAACACAAACTCTCAAACCCTTATTTTCAGTTTTCATGGCACCAAAAAGATCAAGAACTATGGGTAGTAGCAGCACCAATCCAACTGCTACTGATTCTTCGAGGAGCACTGCTGCGAGGCCCCGATTGTTGGATAGGGCTGCTAAAGAAGAGTATACTAAGCTTTTAACTAAGCCGATTATGAAGGAGAGGGGGTTCTTGCCATCGGGGAGGGATGGTGAGTTGTTGCCGATGATTGCAGAGAAGGGGTGGATTACTTTCTGCGAGTCACCTGAGGCTGTATCGATGACTGTTGTTTGCGAGTTCTATGCGAACGCCAAGGCCGACAAGAATGGGTTTTCTGTTATTCGTGGGCTTACTGTTGATTATCATCCCGAGGCGATTTACCGGGTTATTGGGCAGCGACAAAGGAAACCCCAGGAGGAGAATTGGAATGAAAAGGCCCCTAAGGATTTTGACTCCGATTTGATTATTGCTACTCTCTATCAGCCGGGCATGGTGTGGAAGTTTAAGAGGGGGTCTAACGATTATCGTTTTTCCCTACTATCGCGATGAACAGGTATGCTCGTGCTTAAAATACATTTATTTGTGCTAATATTCTTCCTTCTTCGCATGCACATGAGGTTATAGTTGAGAGAGCCAGGTTGTTGTGGGGGATTCTGAATGAGGAGTATTATGTGGACCTTGGTGAGTTTATCTACCTAGGGATTTTGAAGTTTTTGAGGGGGAAGTCGCAGTACAATATCCCGTAGGCCTCTATTGTCACAAAGCTGTGCAAGGCAGTTGGAGTCCAGTGGCCTTCTTATGAGCAGTTACAGATGCCGGCCACTCCTATTGATTCAGTGACGTTGAATGCAATGCAAGAGTAGACGGGTGGAGAGCCAGAGTCATATGGTTTGGGATATCACCTCCTGGGAGGACGTCCAGCAGCTGGTGCTACGATGGCTAGGCCCAGTCAGGCACAGGGGGAGGCAGGTTCTTTTAGAGGCCAAGGAGGAGATGGTTCGGGATTGGCTGATGTTCAGTACAGGAGGCTTTCGAGGAGGATGAATGCGATGTATGAGTCGCATAGTAGGTTTGCGCAGGAGCTCACCCTAGCACTTGGGACTGCATTTAGAGGCCTTAGAGCTGACATCCAGTGGCCGGTTTTTGGTGAGGATTCTGCTTATCCACCTCCTAACACTCCACCCTCTGAGGGTGATGATGATGATTCTTCTGAGTAGGTATACCCTGTGTTCCTTTCTATTACCTTCACTGGGGACAGTGAAGATTTTAAGTTTGGGGGTGGTAGTTAAGGAACATATTTGTGTGTGTCATATAGTTGCATTTTCATGTTAGTTTAGCTCATATAGTTGCATATTTTGCCATATAGTGTTTTTTATGTACAGTTTTTTTCATTTTATAGCTTTATTTATCATGTCATATAGCTCATGCATATACCATGATCCCTTTTGTGTTGCTTTATCGATTGATATGTGATTTTAAAGCGAGTGTAGTGATAGCGTTAGAGTGATGTTGAATCTTGTTAGGTTGGCATGCATGCTAGAAACACTTGTAATTTCACTAAGTCTTAGAGTATGCTTAAGAACTAGATTGTTGTCATGATTTGATGGTTTTTGAGGTTAATCTATTGCTTATGCTTAGAATGTATGATAGGCTCTTAATGATAAAAGGCATGAAAAGATAAAATTGGAGTAAAAATTGGAATTCATTGATAGTTGTGGCTAGGCGTCAAATGGCTAGTAGTCGGCTCGTATTGTATACGAGTAGTCTAAGGTTGAGCCAAGATGGAGCGAAACGCACTTGCTCAGAAATGAAAAAAAAATGAAAAAAAAAGAAAAAAAAAGAGAAAAAAAAGGAAGAAAAAATATGGTTTAATGCATAATTGATTATGAGTGAGCTCTTTGGTATTCGAGTTATTAAGTTCTTAGGGGACTTTGTGCCTAGTGACCTAAGGCTTTTATAGTCTGGGATCCGCTAACCTAACGCTCGCTAAATGGATACCATTGCATAAGTCTTTTGTGGACCTCACTCATTGCACGATCAAATAAGCATTTGTTATATGTTGAATAAAATCATGATTCCGTAATAAACTCCAATGATCTTGAGGTGTTATAAGTCATTTTATGTCTAGAATATATTCTTCGTATAATCTTGTGATTGCCTTGAGGATAATTAAGTTATGATGATTGATCTAGTTTTGAAGCATATCTATTAAGCATTCGCACACACCACGTTTCCAGTTGTATATTAGCTTGCGTGATTTGATTGATCTTTAGTCACCTAATTGCATTTGTTGATATGTCATATGTTGGTTGGTTTAGTCATCGCGATGGGGATCGCTGCATTTCATGTAGTTTGCATCCATGTATAATTTATTCTAAGTTTGAGTCTGTGCTGCTTGAGGACAAGCATCGATTTAAGTTTGGGGGTGTGATAAGTGGCATTTTATATCACTTAGAGCGTCTCGTAATGGCTTGAATTGGTGTCTTGAACTCGAGTATTTTTTGTATTTAATGCATTTTCAAGTGTTTTTGCATTTCAGGGTATGACTTGTTTGTACAGGAGAATTTCATCGAAATAAGCCTAGGGAAGTACTTGGAATCAGTTGCGGGGAGTTGTGTGAAGAATTCAGCAAAATCAGAAGCAAACTTGAGAATTTTCCAGAAGGCATGCAGGCGCCCGCCTGGAAGGAGCAGGCGACCGCCTAGTAGCAGGCGTCCTCCTGGAAGGAGGAGGCGGCCGCCTGGGGTCGGAATTTGAGATTTTGGAATTTCTAATTCGAGTTCTATTGGGCTTCTATGACTGCTGTTTCTTGTGGACTCTTATATACGTAATCTTGGGAGACTTTTGAAGAACAAGTAACAAGGAGAGAAGATTAAGAAGACCATTTTAGCACGCAACATGAAGAAGAGGTAGCATACGTTTATCTTGTGATTCTTTTAATTCGTTCTAACAGTGGATGCTAGCTTTCTTTACTCTTTGAACCTTAATACTCTTGTGACGTACTCTGTTTTTAATAAGTAATTTTTATTAGTTTATATAGTTGTGTTTATATCATGTTTTCCTATGAACCCATGGTGATGATGAGTTCTATCATGGGCTAATCGTGATCATGGGGTCATAGCGGATTTACTATGGATTTCTTTAGTTAATTGTTTAATACCTTGGTATGTGGTGATTGTATGAAATCTAGTATATCTTAGATATATCTGTGATGTCATGTCTAATAATGATTTTTGTTTAGTTTTCAGATCTTACTTAACATGACAAATCAATACTTAACTGGAAATCAGTACTTATACTGAAGTCAGGACTTAAGATATCAGATCTTACATCAAGTGAAAAACAGATCAACAGATGGTGATGGAGGTTATTTAAAATCAAATATTCAAAGACAGAAGAGGATTTACTCTGTAAAGTCTAACAACCCATACTGTCCTAAATATAGATCTCAAAGTGGAGAAATTGTTGAAATGAAGCCTAATACCGCAAAGATCATTACTACATTTTCTGGTATTAAGGGACTTGAATTCAATCTGGAGTCTGATGAAGCCTTTATAATTAGATTGAATTAGGATATAAGAAAACTAAAATAAATGATCTCAGGGCTGCTATCTTTCAAACTGGTGAAGATACAGTTGAACTGAAAAATGCTAAAAGGAGGATGATCAATGAACTTGAATATGCTGAGAGATGTTTGTTGAAGAACTATCTCAGAACAACTCCTGATATCAAAGAGATCACAAATTGAAGCCAAGTCAAAGATCTACAACTGCTTAAATTCTGAAGGATATACAGACTGAAGCTTAAATCAGACTTTGAGGATGGTAAAGCGATAAGGACTGCAAGTTGTGGTTATCGAGTCAAATTCTCATGCATTTGTACTTAATGTTTTTGACATCATCAAATATCTGTTGAACTTGTATATTATGCTAATTTACAATTTGGGGGAGATTGTTAGATATATTTGTGATGGCATGTCTAATAATGATTTGTGTTTAGTTTTCAGATCTTAATTAACTGGACAAATCAGTACTTAATTGGAAATCAATACTTATACTGAAGTCAGGACTTAAGATATCAGAACTTAAGTTGTCAGAACTTAAGTTATCAGGAGATATTTATCAGGAGATAATATCAGGACTTAAAGTGATGTTCAGATAAGGGAGGTGGCTGATTGAAAGGAAAGAAGATCAAGACAAACATAAGAAGAGATATGCATAGAGAAGAATTCTATGAAGAATAGAATACTTGGAAGAAAAGATAACTGATTGATATATATTAGGAAGAAGAATTATATTCGATATCAATTAGAAGATTATCTGGTAACTGTGTAGTATATAAACACAGATATAGGGTGTACAATATCTGTGTTATCTTATTCGAGAATATTATTCTTTGTAACCCTAACAGCTCTCGTGATAATTTGTTCATCACTGAGAGAAAATAGTTCTTTGTAACAGAGTTTCTTGTGTTGAATAAAATCTGTGTTCTGTTACTTGAGTTCTTATATTCAATTTGATTGTAGTAAACACTGTATTCAACCCCCTTCTACAGTGTGTGTGACCAAATAGTATAGGTTGTGCTTATTCGTCTTATGTGCGTCGCGAACATGTAAGATAGCGTGTTAATCTCTTGTGAAGTGACAATGAATCTTGAGATTTAGAACTTGCCATGCTAGCATAGGTTCATGTATTGTATGCATGATTAGTGGGTAACTCTAACCATTTTACTTGCCCTGTGTAATCATAATGAATAACTTGTGCTTAAATCGTTATGTTGTCAAATTCTGTAGACATATAGGGTCTCAACATAATTGATGCCTATTCAACTTCTATCTTAGTTGTGGATGCTTGGTAGAATGGTATTCGTACAATAAAAGTTGGCGTTTGTTCGATTAATATCATCACCATTACATGTTAAGGGTAATAACAATAACTATTGAATGAAGTATTAATGAAGTTATGATCTCATTTGTGTTTAATATTGATAATTTAAGTGTTTAATTCTTGTAGATAATATTAGTTAATCAACCTTAATTATTATTGTCTTGACATTGAAGAGTAATTATACATTGGTGAGTAAGTGTTAATTAAATATAATTAGTCAGAGTCTCTGTGGGAACGAACTAGAAATCATTCTATATTACTTGTGAACGCGTATACTTGCGTGATTTATTTAGCACATGCTTTGTGCCTAACAGATACCTTGGTGTAGAAGCAATAAATTCCATCATCATTTGTTGATTCCAAGTCTGCAACAAATAAGATTCATTTCCTTGCTCCTTTTAGAGCAACTTCACCAGTCTTTTTGCTGATAAAAATGCATTTTCCTTTGTCAAATGAGACCTTGAATCCTTGTCTGCAAATTGACTAACACTAAGGAGAGTCACTTCAAGGCCAGCTACTAGTGCTACATCTTCAATGACAATATTTCCAGAAATCAATTTGCTATATCCCATTGTGAAACTTTTGCTGTTGTCTCCAAAAGACACTAATGAGCCGGCCTTCTCCTCAAAATGTGATAATAGGGCCATATCACCTGTCATATGTCTTGAGCATCCACTTTCTATAATCCATATGACTTTTTTTCCTTTGCCCTGCACACAATGAGTTAAGGTGTATTTAGCAACCCAATCAGTGTTGGGTACTATTCTCTTGTTAACAGATTTGATTGAGGTACAGTTTGATGATTTAGAAAGAATAGAATTCGTTGAATGATGTGCATTATCCTTTTTAGCTGAAGATTCAATATTGATTTCCTTAAGATTAACCCTCATCTTGTGGCAACTTGTGATTACTTTCATGTTAAAAAATATGCAATCAAACTTGTCACAAAATGAGTATGGATCTTCAGCTTTTGCTTCATTGCACTTGCATGTTCCCACTTCTGGCTTACTAACAACCTTTTTGCAAAGGTGAGTTAGATGATTCACAGAGCCATATTTTTGGCATTGTTTTCTTGGAGCATCTACAATATAAGAAAAATTGTTGCTCTTGTTTATTCCAATCTTCTCATTTCTATTCTTTTTCTTTATTCTTGCATCTTCAGTTTTTACTTCCTTGACAGGTGTCTTGGAATCTTGTTTGACCATGGGCTTCTATTCAACTTTAGAAGTTGGAGTTGTTTCTGTATTTTTCTTCTCATTGTCTTCATCAGTAATTTCTTGCTTTATGATCGACTCTTCTTCATTGAAATCTACTTCACATGCTTTGAACATAGGTGAACCAACCTTTCTCAGCATAGCTGGGACATCTTCATTTTCGGTTGCTTTTCCTTTATCATCTACAACTTTCTTGTTGCTATTCAAAGCATCATAATCAAGACCAATAGCTATGTTAGCACATGGCTTGTTCTTCTCATGGTACTGACCAACCAACTCAGATGCATTCCTAAATGATTTCAGTTTCATATCATTCTTTTCAATCTTCTCTCTTAACACAGCTTCAATCCTATTGGGACACTTGAACTTGTTTTTCAAATATTCATTTTCTTGTTTGATTGACTCAAGCTCCACAAGCAACAGATCCATCTTTTCCTTCTCGCTCTTAAGCTTCTCATTAGCTTTTGTTAGTCTACTGACTTCCTCAGTAGCTGCTACCAAGCTAGTGTGTATATGAAACATCTCTACACTCATCTTTTCCATAGTCTCCTTATATTGACTAACATTAAAATCAATAGTGGTTAGAGTTGGTACCATTATTTTTGAAGTGGATGCTTCTCCATGTTCAAAATCCATAAGTACACAGTGTCCAACCTCTTCATCCTCATCATCAACATCAATATCATCCCAACTCTTACCCTCTGCAATAGAGGCTTTTCCAGACTGTTTCTTCAAGAGAGCTTCATACTTTGCTTCCAGTTCCAAGTAAGCTTTATCCTTCTTCACCTTCTTAGGCTTTCTACATTCAGTAGCAAAGTGACCCAACTCATCAAAGTTGAAGCACCTTATCTTTGATCTGTCCACCGATCCAGTTTTATAGTCACCTTTGCTAACTGAATTGTACTAAGCTTGTGCTTTCTAGTTGTTGTTGTTAGAAGATTGTCCCTTGATTTTGAAAAATCTTGGCTTCTTGACTCTTATGTTGGAAAATTTACTAGCCAAGTAAGCCATGGATTGGTCCATTTCATCTAGCTCATCCAATGTATAATATTCATCTTCCTCCAGCTCCAACACAACTTGCTTCGAGGTCCTTTGTTCTTTTGTTCCATAGCTTGAACAACTGGAACTTGATCATCTTGCTCATCTTCACTTTCTTCTCTATCATTTACATTCAAAGCACATGAACCATCAACAACTTGAGCATGGGGTGCTTTCAATGACTTTCTTTGCAGCATTTTAAGTTCATAAGTTTTCAAGATTCCATATAGAACTTCCAAAGTCATTCTGCTTAAATCTCTTCCTTCTCTAATAACTGATATTTTCTGTTCAAGATAGTCATGAAGAGCTAGCAAGAATTTTAGGTTAACCTCCTCATCTTCATAATATTTATCCTGTAGCTGCAAGTCATTTATTAATTTATTGAACCTTTCAAAAACTTCAGTAAATCCTTCTTTAGGTTTAGCCATAAACCCCTCATACTAAGAAACCAGAATCCTCCTTTGGTTTGACCTAAACTCCTCTTTTCCTTCACACGTAATCTCTATCTTCTCCCAGATCTGTTTGGCTGTGTCACAGTTGACAATGTTGTTGTACATTACATTATCAAATATCTCTATTAAAATCAGCTGCAAGGCACTATCCATAGAGACCCTTTCTTTTTCAGGTTCAGTATATTTTGAAGGATTTTTAGGAGCATAATATACTGGAATGACCTTGTCTCCATCTGTAGATTCCTCAACTCTTACATTGGGGGTGAAAGGCCAATTCTTGAGGATCTGAATATATAATGGATTGGCCATCATGATGAGCAACATCATTTTCTTTTTCTATAGTGTGTAGTTAGATTTGTCAAAGGTAGGAATTTTAATACTGCTAAGCTTCTGTATATTCATTCTTCCAAGATCTTTAATCTGTTTTCTTTCAGGTTTTGCTCTAATACCACATATTAGGTAACGAATACAACACAGGGGGTGAATGTGTTTTAAATTATTTTTCAGCCTTTTGAACTATTACGGAAGTTGTGAACAAAGTAGTCTAATATGTAGAGATAATATGTTTTAACAGAAATAATAAAACATGCACATGAACACTCTAACTTTCAGAACTCACTTAATTTTATATTAAAATAAAGTATGTCTCGCTACAAATTTCTTGGTTCTTTATTGATAAAGAACTCAGCTTCTCTCTTGAGAGTTAAAAGAATTTCTAGATCTATTTTGGTATAATTAAAACATCCAGTATTTACTTTATAGAGCAGTAAATACAGGTTTTACACAACATGCAATAGCATGTACTAAACCCTACTTTAAGTTAACTAAAAATTTCTATTTCTAGCTTAGTGTATCTTTGCAAATCGTGCATGTCTGTGACTTTACTTTGTTTAGTTAATCTTGGCCTTTGATCTTGTACTCTTCAAGCTGCTTTTGTAGACTTTTAAAATCAGTGATTGATTTGTTTGTTAATTGATAATCTTGGATCTTTAACTGGTATGCATTCTGTACTTTAGTTTTGCATCGAGATCTCCAGTTTGTTATATAGAGAACTCGACATCTCGATAAGTATAATGGCTTGTCGAGATTTCTTATTACTCTATACTTGTTTTGACTTATCGAAATCTCTGAGTTCTCTATAAGAGAATTTGGCTTGTCAAGATCTCTGAATTTCTGCATTTATAAGAGTCTTGTCGATATCTCTCAAATCTCCATAGACATATTGACTTATCGATATCTCTGATATCTCTAGTGAGAATTTGACTTCTCGATATCACCAATCTTCACATCTTCAATTTGACTTGTTGATATATCTGAGCTCTCTATTACAGTAATGACTTGTCAATATCTCTAATCTTCATATCTTCATTTGACTTGTCGATATCTTTGATACTTCTCTATAAGCTAATTTTGACTTGTCGATAAGTCGTTCTGGAGTTATCGAATGACTTCTCTATAAGACTTAACCTGCGACTTGTAGATTTCTTGACTTGGAATGTTTTTCCCAAAACAGATTTATTCAACTCCAAGCTTCTTCACAATGTCTCTGAGGCATGATCTTCGTGATCTTCTTGCAGAGTTTATTCTTAGGCTTGAGACTGTTCATAGAAAAATACTCCAGTGTAATCTATTGACAATTTTACAGACTCAAGTAATACAATACAAAGTGCAAATATAGATTATTATACAACTTACTTAGGGTTGTCAATTTGACTTAATCTTGTTATAGTACAGGCATGTCTTGCACAACAGCTTCCAACTTAGCTTGGTTGGCTTCCAGTTTATCATGTCTAGCTAGGATAGGCCTCAATTATTTGCTCATCTCATGTGAAGAAGTAAGTTTGGTTTCCAATAAAGATTCCTTGAGCTTGTGAATCTGAGAGTTAGCATGAGACTGGGTGTTTTGAATTGTTTTAATCAAAAGTGTTGAAGCTTTAATATAACGTCCTCCAAATTCGGGGTTTAGATCTGGGGGTTACTAGCCAACTACTAACATAAATCAACCTGTATCATAATTATATGAACATGCATCTAACCCCTTCATACTACTACTCAAAATCTTTAAGGTTAAGGTATGAAGAAAAGAACACAACACTACAATTTTTACATTCCCAAGTTCAAAATCTTACAAACATCTTTATTTATTACAAACCCAATAGTCAAAACATGTTTTAAAACTAGTTTAATTTTATTCAAACACACACAAAATCTATCTAACTAAACCTGATCTAGTAGCTCAAAACTCTCTTCCTGGATTGGGACTAACACTCTTGGTGCTAGAGGGTCCTGCATTTTCACTCGCTTCTTTACTACCTTGGTGTGAATAGGCTTCATTCTCAAGCTTTACTGAAAGATAAAAGTGAGTAACAACAAGTGTGAGCCATAATTGCTCAACAAGTCCAGAATATGTATATATAGTATCACAAGATATATCAAGAGAATCTGATAAAGAAATGGATAAGAAATGCCCATAAGCATTTGTTTATTTATGGAATGAAATAGGAAGGCCGCTATCGGCGATCGACAATAAACTAGATTGGACACAAGAACCAGCATATGCACTATAACCTGCTGATCAATGAGGATAGAGTTGGGATATATGCCTATCCGCATAGACCCACATCATATCGGGTACCTAGGCCCATTATAGCCTACTAACAAAGGGTCCAGTCCATCTCTAGCCCTATTCGTAACCATCCAGTCCATAAGATAAACATCCAAAATAATCGGTATGCTTTGATGTTATCCCAACATCACGAGTTATATCTAGGTATAGATAAGGTGTAATATTTTGGAATAGGAATAGAGGTATTCAGTATTCCAGGATAATCGAAATTATTGTAAAGAAATTATCAAAAGAACAGTAATTGATTTGCACTGAACTTGAATGAAGGCTACATGTTCAGTGTATCCAGAACTTATAATAAGGAATAGGAATAAGTATAGCAGTTCACTATTCTGAATTTTGAATAGGGGAGAAAAATTGCCTAGTACGTGATCTATACCTAATCCATTACTACTATCTAACTCCGGCTTGTACTGCCTTCCTCGATTCGTATCTATAAATGAAAGATACCAATTTAATTGACTTGTACCTTATTTGTACATCAATCTGAATCAACGCAACCCCTATTGTCTACCCGTACGATAATAATTAACACTAGCATTTAAGACTCAATTAACAACATAAATCACATAGCACATAAGTGAGATAATCACTCAGGTCATTAAAATATTTTTAGAATTGAAATCGAGTCATAATATGAATTATTGCACAATATCTGACTCGTTTTCTAATTTTTAGAATTTATTTAACCGATATTCCTAATTAAGTGTGTTAGTCCCTTAACAATATAACAAGAATTACAGAAGGGGGGTTGAATGGAATTCTTGAAACTTTTTCTTAAATAAAAATTGTTCTAACTCAATTATATATATAAGTGTGAATTGATTAGCAGAATGCGGAATAGTTACTTGAAATGGATCAAAACACAAGTAATTAAAAACAAGAGTCTTTAAAATTTATCTGGTGGATTTGAATGATTCCACCAGAGATATATAATATATATCGAGAGAACTCTGTGTGCAAAAAGCTCACAGCTGCTTACAAAATGATAACAACTAAAAATGAGAGAAATGTTAAGAACACTGCTTATAAATATTTTTCTCTTTGTTACTTAGTTTCTTAGTTACTTTTCTATTTGCTGCTTCTTGGTTTATATATCACCAAGATTACAAAGTAATTAGATAAGATAATAAAACAAAAACTATCAAGTCTAATACAATGCTGCTTCATTACTCTATTCCAGCATCTTTGAATATCTTCATAATAGCATGGAAATGGCAATGCTTCTTTGTTCTCGAAAACCTAGTTGAATAGGCTACCACATTCCATTTGTATACAATCGACGCATGTGACTGTGATGTCACTGTCCACAGATATTTGAATTCTTTATCCGTTGAGTACATGATCATCCGTCGAGTTTATGATCATCGGTTGATGCCTTTGTTGATCATCCGTCGACAGCTATATTGATCATCCGTCGATGGCTTTGTTAATCATCCGTCGGTAGCTATTTGGCACTTGACTTCATTTCATTTATGCAGAATTACAAGACATCATCTATGTACAATTAAGCAACCTATTCTGCATATCTAGTTAAAGTTAATCATGACTTATATGCTACTACAGAATCTATACAAAGGTGTATGCAGAAATGTGCTACAGACTTATTGTTACATAAGCTGCTCACTCGATGGATAATAAATCATCATCCGGCGGGACTATATTGAGTCATCCGTCGGGACTATAATCCTTATCTTTCGGGTACTATAAAATTCACTAAGTAAAAATCTACCAAGGTATTTTGTTAAAGAAATCATCAAGTTCACAACATATACACAACAATCTCCCCCAATTTATGTCTCCTGGAATTGTAGCCCTAAATTAAGAGAAACTTGATGATAACAAAACACCCTAAAACTACAACTTTAAAGGAAAGTAGATAATACTGAAAAGTGCTTCAAATAACAAAATGTACAAAGTTTAGCTCACTGTCATTTTCAAGGTACTCCTCTAGCCTGAGCAGATTTATCTAGTTCCTTGAAGGTCTGGATCTATTTCCAAGCTTTCTGTTGTTTTCTTCAATCTAATTTTGGAACTTCCTGTGGAATTCCAGTTCATCAGATTCTGAGAGATCTAGCTTTTCTTGCATTTCCAAGAGAGTCTCATTGCTAGAGATGCTCAATTGGTCTTCTAATCTGAAAAATCTTCTCACTCCTTTGTCATCCATGAACTCTATCAGCCAGTAGGGCCTTAGATGCACTCTTCTCCCTGTGTAGGGGATAATTAGAGTCTTTGGGAGTACATCTTTAGCTCTAACACTCCTTAGTTCTTCAATCTTCTTTAGAACCAATCTTCTTGCAGTAACATTGAACCCAAAGTTCTTCTTGAAAGATGAATAAACCTTAATCAGTACAGCTTGGCTTTCTTGAAGGATCTTGTGAAGTGGCCACTGAATCTCCTTTCCTCCCTTGTACTTGAACACTAACCTTTCAGGTAGGTTTCTGTATGCATCAATTCCTCTCACTTCATCTAGTTCATCCAGATAGAGGTTTAAATCAGAAAACTCCTTGATGTCACATAAGTACAGGTAATCTCCCTTATTGGCTTTAGATTGAGCTTTGACTAGAGATTTGAATTTGAGAGGTGACAACTTCACTTTCTTGACTGCTCTTGACTTTGTTCTTTTTGGCTTGCTAAGGATTGGCAAATTAAAGTCAGGAATCGGTAAGTTCTCCCATTCTATTGGCTCATCCTTAGGCACGATAGGTTCACCATGAATGTTCCTGTAGGGATCCACAACCTTGATATCTTCAAATACCACAAAGGGCTTTGATGCTTGAGTTGTAGTTGGAGTGGATTTCTTGGGAAACTGATTCTCCAATTCCTTATCAACAAAGTCCAGTTTCCTTTTGGTTCTTTTAGCCAATTCCTTGATTCTTGGAGCTTTTTTCTTTTGTTCAACTTGCTTCTTTGGATCTTGAGATTCAATAATTTCAGATGGCTGAGCAGGAATTTGTTGTGATGAGTTTATAACATGTAGCTTGGCCAAGATAGCAATTTGCTCTTTCTTTTGTTTAGCCTTTTTAGCATCTAGAGCAGCTTGCTTCTTTTCCTTCTTCAATCTAGCCTTTTCTTCTCTCTTTGCTTGAGCAAATTAAGGATGTCCAACTACCACACAAATTTCTTTTCCATTCCTGAAAACTTTAGAAATTCTCTTTTTCAAAGCTGAATGAGCTGGATCTTTGTAGAAAGCAACTGACCTTGACAGAAGCTTCTTTTCATCAAGCTTAGGTGTCTCGTACACAGTATCCAATGGGTTCTTTAATGATGATTTTGGATTGTTCACCCTTGGTTTCAGAATTATTTTGGCCTTTGGAGATTTGATGCAGGATGACTATCCCCTTTCCAGATAGTTCATGCTCATCTCATTCACATAAATTTACTTGACTTGAGAGTGATAGATGGCTGACTTTACTGGCTCCTTGACTAGTTCATTCTTCTTTTGTATATCCTCATCAATCTTCTCCTAGTTGAGTGGACTCAACTTCTTCTTTTCAGCTGCTCTAAAGTTGGCTGCTGCTGCATTTATCAGATCTATACTATTTGTAACTGGTGGCTTTGAGATAGTAATTGAA
This sequence comes from Apium graveolens, assembly GCF_009905375.1. NCBI lineage: Eukaryota > Viridiplantae > Streptophyta > Magnoliopsida > Apiales > Apiaceae > Apium > Apium graveolens. Next base: position 8,006,289 of record NC_133656.1, on the reverse strand, counting down.
GGCACAATTACTTTACCGGTTTGGATTTGAAGCCTCTCCCCATCACTTGGTCCTTTCTCCCCTTTTTGTTATCATCAAGTTGAGTAGAGGAGGAGGTTTGAGCAGCCACCAGTTTTTAAAGTAAATATGTCTGTTGGGATTGATGAAGATGAATGGTTGTTAAAGATGCTTCCAGGGCTAACATTCTTGTATCCAAGGCATCTATCTTGATTGCAAGATCAGAATTTTTCCTTAATTGCCTCTTGATGTCAAGCATTATGGCTTCTGGAAGCTTAGAATCCATCTTGTCTGAAATGGCCTTCTTCATCTCATCAATATCACCCTTGATGGTGTTTACATTCCTAGCATGTTGAAAGCCTTGAATTTGTTGAAGTTGCAGTGAGGCTAGATGTGCCTGAACGAGCTTCTTGGTGCTGGCATTTGTAGTGGTTTGAAGAGCAATATTTGTCTGATTGATTAGTTAGATCAGGGTTGTCTTGAAGTAGTGCTCATCACAGTGCTTTGAAAATGCCCATGATGGCATACCTGATCTTGAACTTGAACCTACTTCTCCCCCTATGTCCATTGCTTCATCTTCACTATCCCCACTTCCAGTACCAAAGAAATCGGCTGAACCACCAGTCTCATAATCCACATCACCAGGTGTAGAGGGCAAAACTGTGATGGTATCCTTAGCTCTTAGCATAGACTGTGTGGTATGCACCAGATTGAGCATCCTTTCTGCATTGTCATTGCCTTGTTCAGCTAGAAGTTGATAAGCTGGAACAGGGTGAGTAAATGCCTCAACATCAAGGGAGGTGGAATCTATAACAACTTGAGGTTGCTGAGATAGTTCCTTCCTATCTGCATCCTGGACATTCATTGACTCACTAGCAATGACATCCATCCTTATAGCTCCAGTACCTGCATTTCTCTCGTTTTCTCCCTTTTGTTGCATCAGGATCTCACCCTGGCTCCCCACTCTCACACCCTCACCTTCACGATCAAAGGTGGGACTCCTCTCACTCTCTTTTGCCAATCCTGAAGAAATGGATTGCATAATTTCACTCATTTCCTCTCCATTTCTTGGGAGCAACCCAGACTCTCACTCATAACACTCTTCTCTCTCAATCCTAATAGTGATTGTACAACCGCTAATTCTTCTGCACTTGAAATAAATGAAGTTTGAAGTGGTGCAGAGACACTCGATGGATGAGTGATATCCATCGAGTGAGTGGTTTTGCTATTCGACGGATAACTGCTGTTAAGCTTATCCGTCGGGATACAATCACTACTCGACGGATGAGCAATATCCGTCAAGAGAGTAGAAATGAATGAACTAGGAATGGAAACTATTGTGGACTCTGTGCTGATTGAAGACATTTTGGGCACAGATGATTCAACAGTTCCTGAAAGAATTGGCAAGTGAGCTAACAAATCATCTAAAAGATGATGCTCACTTGCACTAGATTTTGGCTTCCCCAACAAAGTTAAAGAAGGGGAATCAGGAATTGATGTGTTTATCATATCCACATCCAGAGAGTTTGTGGGTGAGTTTGGTGTTTGAGGTGCTTCTATTACTAGAGATTTTGGCTATGACTCCACAGTTATTGGAGCCACATCAAACTGAATTTGTGAAGGTGTAGTGACTGTGTCTTTAGCACCAGTTTGCACAGTGTGTGTACCCTGTACATCCCCAAGGGTTTTAGATTTCTTCTTTCTGGCATAAGTTTGGGGTGAGCTTGTGCCCCTAACCCTCTTGGCCTGTGCTCTTGGTTGAGAGCTTTGTTCAATAACTACATCCTTTTGGGATGATGTAGCTAGAAATGAGCTTTTATCCTTTTTAAGCATTGCAGTTTGTTGGGAAACAGCAGTGTGGCTAGGCTTGGAACCACTCAACTCTCCATCCTTATCCTTAGGATTTCTTTTATGTTCACCCCTTCCCTCACCTGTCTTACCCACCTGCACACTCCTCTCTTTAGTTTTGGTGGATTTTGCAACTGGCATATTTTGAGAGATACCAGAGGGGGCTTTCTTTGATTTGGATTTGGAAATTTTTGCGGGTTTGGTAGCTTGGGTAGGCAACTATTGGGTCATTGACACAGTTTCCATAGCTACACTGGAACTCAAAGAAAGTTGTGAGGTTAGAATAGCAGGGATAGATGAACTTACCTCACTTACCTGAGGTGCTTCCATTGCAGGAAAATAGAACAGTGGCACTCCCTTGTGATGATTGGCCCTGTTCAAATCTATAATGATCCTTCTCTTTTGAACCCAACAATCTAATTTGTTGTTAGGGTTCTCAAGCACAATTCCCTCAGAGAGGTAGTTAGCTAGCATCATAAAGAATCTAGCATAATACACATTCTTACCTCTCTTATTTAACTTTCCTAGTTTGAATCCCAACTCAAATAAAACAAGGTCACTAAAATTATAGAACCTATCTGTAACTAGCATGTAGAGCATGTTAAGCATTGATATATTGACTGAATCAAAATTACTGACTTTACCAGAAAAGACCTTGGTCACTACATCACACATTAAACTCCATTCTTTCCTAAGGCCCAATCTCCTAATGTCACTTAACTTAGAAGTAGAAAGAGCATAGTTCATGGAATTATGCATATTGATTATGTCAGTGTCAGTGTGTGGTGAGGTCACAGTGTTATCAGGAATCTTGAAACATGCTTTTATAACATCACTATTGATACAGAATTCCTTACCTTTAATGGTGAGTGTGATTGTCTTATCTATTGAGTTGTATGTAGCAGTGGTCCACATCTCTTCAACAACTTCACAAAAGATTGTGGGTGATTCTAGCATGGCATAGCTAAGCTTGCAATTCTTCACAAAGTCCATCATCCTGTGATAGTCACCAGATTGCTGAATACCCTTGTTTACTAGTGCAGTGAAATTGTTCTTCTCATAAATAAACCCAGTTTGAGACATAATCTTGACAACGGGCGCCATTGTTAGAGAATAAGAGCTTGAAGAGAGAGGGTAAGTGCTTTGAAAGAGAAAGAAATTGGAGCAGTTGATTTGAGAATGATGAAAGAAAAGCAATGGAAATGAAATAAGTTTTTATACTGTCTCAAAAAATAACTGTTAAAAATAATAAAGTAAAATAAGGTAACCAATGAGAATTGCCTAAAATAGCCGTTTAAAAATAAACTGTAAAAATTTCACCCATTATCCATCGTGTTATGTTTACAAACTGTAAGTATACTCGATGGATAATGTTCATGGAATTAACGGATAAGATTAAGACAATTCGACAGATGAGGATAAACAGTTATCCGTCGAGTCATAAAATATTCCAGAAAAATAATTGATTTTTATTAGCAAATTGTATACCTACGGATGATCAAACTCGATGGATAAAGATCATCCGTTGAGATGTAAATTTTGACTTAGCCAAACTTTCATCCAAGACTGAAAAATCAATTAAATCTCTGGCTACATTACAACTTACAAATTATCTCATAAAGATTTAAGAATAATTAAGCATACCTAACTCACTTACCAACCTTAAAAAGGTGGATTCATCCAGTGGCTTGGTGAAAATATCTGCAACCTGCCTCTCACTTGGAACAAAATGTAGTTCCACAGTACAATTCATTATATGTTCCCTTATGAAGTGGTACTTGATATCTATGTGCTTTGTCCTTGAATGTTGTACTGGATTTTTAGTGATGGCAATTGCACTTGTGCTGTCAAAGAAAATAGGAATCCTTTCAACTTGCAAACCATAGTCTAGCAATTGATTTTTCATCCATAAAATATGTGCACAGCAACTGCCAGCAGCAGTATATTCAGCTTCAGCTGTAGAAGTAGAAACTGAATTTTGCTTTATACAGAACCAGGACACAAGTTTGTTTCCTGGAAATTGACAGGTTCCTGTTGTACTTTTTCTATCAATTCTACAACCTGCATAATCTGCATTTGAATAACCAGTTAGATTAAAACCAGAATTTCTAGGGTACCAAATGCCAAGTTTTGGTGTTCCCTTGAGATATCTGAAAATTCTCTTAATAGCTATTAAGTGAGATTCTCTAGGATCAGCCTGAAATCTAGCACATAAACATGTAACAAACATTATATCTGGCCTACTAGCTGTTAAGTACAGAAGTGAGCCAACCATGCCCCTATAACTTGAAATATCCACAGACTTTTCAGTAATGTTTAATTCAAGCTTAGTTGCAGTAGCCATGAGAGTTTTTGCAGATGTGCAATCCATTACATCAAACTTCTTTAAAAGATCAAAAATATATTTAGTTTGACTAATGAATATTCCATCACTAACTTGCTTAACTTGCAAACCAAGAAAGTAAGTTAGTTCTCCCATCATACTCATTTCATACTTACTTTGCATCAATTTGGCAAACTTTTTGCAAAGTTTCTCATCTGTAGAGCCAAAAATAATGTCATCTATATAGATTTGAACAAGTATACTAGAGCCATTTACATTTCTAAAGAATAAAGTTTTATCTACAGTACCTCTTGTGAAGTGATTTTCCAAAAGGAACTTTGATAAAGTGTCATACCAGGCTCTAGGTGCTTGCTTCAATCCATAAAGTGCTTTCAAAAGATAATAGACATGTTCAGGAAAATTTGGATCTTCAAAACCAGGAGGTTGACTGACATAGACTTCCTCCTCCAAATCTCCATTCAGATAGGCACTTTTGACATCCATTTGATAGACCTTGAAATTGGCATGGGCTGAATAGGCTAAGAAAATTTTGATGGCTTCAAGTCTTGCAACAGGAGAAAATGTTTCATCAAAATCTATTCCTTCTTGTTGACAATAGCCCTTTGCAACCAATCTAGCTTTGTTCCTGACTACTATGCCATTTTCATCCATCTTGTTTCTGAATACCCATTTGGTGCCATCTTCTTCTTGAGTTGCTCTCCTGGTTTGAACTCTAGAAGAAACATCACCAATTATGAGCTCAAATGGGTGATCTTTTGTCCATTTCCTTTGTTGAGGTAGATTAGCTCTAGATGAAGAGGCCTCATTATTGTCTTGATGTGAGATTGAGTTTAGATTGTTAGAAACTCCCCTTGAGTTTGTGGATCTTTGATTTGAGAAAGGGAAACTTTCTATAGGTGACCTATCCTGACTTCCTGCTCCTTTTGATAACTCGATGAATGGTGAATTTTGAGTACCGACGGATGAAGCAGGTTGCCTTCCAACGGATAAGGAAGATTGTCTCTCGACGGATGAAGCATTTTGCAATTCGACGGATGTTGAATTTTGTGCTTCATTGGTAGTAGATTTTTTTGCATTATCCTTTGATATTATTTCTTGATCACTTTCATCATCACTGTCATCACTAACCATCTCCACATTGTCGAATTTGAGGCTCTTATGATAATCTCCATCTTGAAGTCCTTCAATCTTTTTATCATCAAACACAACAGGTATTGATTCCACAACAATGTTGGTTCTTAGATTGTAGACTCTATATGCTTTACCAACAGCATATCCAACAAAAATTCCTTCATCTGCTTTAGCATCAAACTTCCCATTTTGATCAGTTTGATTTCTCAGAATATAGCATTTGCAGCCAAAGACATGAAGAAAATTTAAAGTTGGCTTCTTGTTCTTGAAAAATTGATAGGGAGTCATGCATCTTGCTTGATTAACCTGGGAAATATTCGGAGTGTAGCATGCAGTATTTACAGCTTCAGCCCAGAAATATGTTGGCAGTTTAGATTCTTCAAGCGTTGTCCTGGAAGCTTCAATAAGTGATTTGTTCTTCCTTTCCACTACTCCATTCTATTGTGGAGTTCTTTCTGCTGAAAACTCATGCAGAATCCTATTTTCCTCACAGAATGTTCTCATGATAGAATTCTTGAACTCAGTTCCATTGTCACTCCTGATTCTTCTAGCTTTGAAATCAGGATGATTATTGACTTGCCTTATGTGATTGATGATGATTTCACTAGCCTCATCTTTAAACTTTAGGAAATATGTCCAAGAACACTTTGAGAAATCATCTACAATTACTAGGCAAAATCTTTTCCTTGAGATGGACAATACATTGACTGGTCCAAACAAATCCATGTGTAGCAGTTGTAAAGGTTCTTCAATTATTGAATCAAGTTTCTTCCTGAATGATGCTCTAATCTACTTCCCTTTTTGGCAGGCATCACACAGTCCATCTTTAGAAAACTCCACTAGAGGAATGCCTCTAACCAGTTCTTTCTTTACTAGCTCATTCATGGTCTTGAAGTTTTATTAGGATAGCTTCTTGTGCCATAGCCAACTTTCATCCTGACTTGCTTTACTGAGAAGATAAGTAACAGATTCTGCATTAGATGAGTTGAAATCAGCTAGGTACATATTTCCTTTTCTCACACCAATGAGAACCACTTTGTTGCTTCTTTTGTTAGTTACAAAACAGGATTCTGAGTTGAAAGTTACTGAGTTGCCTTTATCACAAAGCTGGCTGATACTCAACAAATTGTGTTTGAGACCATCCACTAAGGCAACCTCCTCAATGATGACATTGCCCTTTGAAATCAAGCCATATCCCACAGTATAACCCTTGCTGTCATCTCCAAAAGTAATACCTGGGATAGCTCTCTCCTTGAACTCTGTGAGCAGGGTAGAATCACCAGTCATGTGTCTTGAACAACCACTATCCAAGTACCAAAGATTCTTTATGTTTCCCTGCACATATCAAAATCAAATCAAGTTGAGTTTGGTACCCAAGTTTCCCTGGGTCCTGCCTTGTTAGCTTTCTTTTTCTGTTTTTTAGGCTTTATCTCATTTAACTTTGGGATATCAGATTCATTCTTAGTCATTTGAGTTGGGCCTTTGAAACCATTCATTGCAAAAAAATTATCATGCATATTATAATCAACAGGGAATGACATCTTATTAGTGAACATGTTATTCCAGTAAGGCATGCTAAATGGCATTTGTGGCATACTAGATGCAGCACAATAAGGATTAGGTGCAAATGGCATATTAGCAAACTATGCATTCATATTCTGTGTAGACATAGCATTCATAGGCATGGGAGGCATGGCATTTATGTTGGGACAGTGAGGTGGCACATACATGGAAGTAGGCATGGCAGATTTGCAATTAACAGAAAAATGATTTACACTACCACACTTGACACAGATTTTTCTAAGAGCATATTTATCAGGTGTGTAGTTATTGTGTTTGTTAATCCCTACTTTACCATTTCTATTATTTTTCTTTTTAGCCTCTATTTTCACCTCAATCTTTTCAAGTCTGTCACTTAACTGTTTGACAGTCATGTGACCAACATTAGCCTTTTTCCCTTTCTTAACTTGACTCGATTCTCCTGGAACAAAGTTCTTGGAAACAGATCCATACTTTTCATTCAGCTTAACAAGTTTGGATTTACTGATAGGCTTGCTTACAGTCGACGGATGAGGATTTGCATCAGTCGACGAATAACCCTTTTTGTTATCCGACGGATGACCCTCATCATCCGTCGAGTCTACATCTGTTAGCACTCCATCCACCAAATTTGGTTCTAGTTTTTCTTGTTCTTTTTCAAGGCTTCATCACAGAATGACTCGATTCCTTAAACTTTGGTGATTTGAGCATGGACATCTCTAGATGTTTTCCATGCCTTAATCACCTCCTGTTCACGCTCAAGCTGCTTCTTCAAAATTTCTTCTTTCTTCAAGGACTCAGTTAGTTCCTCCTTGGCAATCTTACACTCAATTCTTAATTTTTCAAAATCAATGAACTGAGACTCTAGCACATTATTTCTCTCACTCAAAAACAAATTGTTTTCTTTGATTTTAGCATTTTCTTTAGTTAGAGACTTAAGTGTAACACACAAATGATATAACTCTGTAGACATGTCATTTATAGCATCATTACACTCAGCTTTAGATAAATGTGCAAGATTTGTAGTAATTACTTGATTACTTGAAGAACTTGTTTCTGTTTCATCAGTCTTGGCCATTAGGGCTAGATTGACATAGCTGACATCTTCATCTTCATCCAGACCATCTACTGCCCAGTCATTTTCTTGTGTAATGAAAGCCCTTTCATTTTGTTTGAGCGGCTCAAAGTATTTTTACTTATAATCCACTGTCTCAAACTTTTTCTTGCTTGAATCTGACTTTCTACAATCACTGGCAAAGTGCCCTACCAAGCTACATTTAAAATATTTGAATTTTGATTTATCCACCATGTTTCTATTTGGCTTGGCTGCTCCAAAGTTTTTTTTGAACTTGAGCTTGGCAAACCTTCTGGAAAGAAATGCTAAATGTTCATCAATATCTTCCATGTCATCTTGGCTCAAAGAATCTTCACTTTCTACTGCAAGCCCCTTACCTTTGTTCTCACAGACCCTTGAAGTTGATTCAATAGCTTCCATCTTCATCTCCTTCTCCTTCTCTAACTCAGCAACTAGTGCAATGGACCCTCCTTTCTTCTTTTCTCTCTCCATCCTCTCATCTTGCTCTATTTCAAGCTCATATGTTTTCAGGATGCCATACAGTTTCTCCAAGGTAAACTCCTTATAATCTTGTGAGTTTCTCAATGAGACTGTCATTGGTTTTCATTCCTTTGGAAGAGATATAAGGAATTTCAGATTGGAGTCTTTTGCCTGATAGACCCTTCAATACAACTTTAGAGCATTTAGCAGTTTTTGAAACCTACTAAAAATGTCAGTGAGTGACTCACTTTCTTCATTATGAAAATACTTATATTGCTGAATTAATAGCTGCATTTTGTTTTCTCGAACTTGCTCAGTGCCATCACATATGATCTGTATTATATCCCAAACATCATTGGCAGTTTTGCAGTTGATAATATTGTCAAACATAACACCATCAACTCAATTAAACAAGATATTCATGGCCTTTTTATCCATCCTGACTTATTCAATGTCAGGATCAGACCATCCATGCCTTGGCTTGGGGACAGATGGCTCATTTCCAGTTACAGCTCTCATTGGTACATGAAGGCCTCTTTCTATGCAGTCCACATATGCCTCATCTTGAGAAAGAAAATGAAGATGCATCTTTACCTTCTAATGATGGTAATTATCTTTATCCAGAAAAGGAATCTTGACTCCAACATCCTTCTTGTTCATCTTGCTGTGTTGTTTTGATCTTTAAACTCTTTGTTCTTCAAGAGCTTTCTTTGATACCAATTGTTAGTCCCTTAACAATATAATAAGAATTACAGAAGGGGGGTTGAATGGAATTCTTGAAACTATTTCTTAAATAAAAATTGTTCTAACTCAATTATATATATAAGTGTGAATTGATTAGCAGAATACGGAATAGTTACTTGAAATGAATCAAAATACAACTAATCAAAAACAAGAGTCTTTAAAAACTTTCTGGTGGATTTGAATGATTCCACCAGAGATATATAATATATATCGAGAGAACTCTATGTGCAGAAAGCTCACAGCTGCTTACAAAATGATAACAACTAAGAATGAGAGAAATGCTAAGAATACTGCTTACAAATGTTTCTCTCTTTGTTACTTAGTTTCTTAGTTAATTTTCTATTTACTGCTTCTTGGTTTATATATCACCAAGATTACAAAGTAATTAGATAAGATAATAAAACAAAAACTATCAAGTCTAATACAATGCTGCTTCATTACTCTATTCCAGCATCTTTGAATATCTTCATAATAACATGGAAATGGCAATGCTTCTTTTTTCTTGAAAACCGAATTGAATAGGCTACCACATTCCATTTGTATACACTCGACGCATGTGATTGTGTTGTCACTGTCAACATATATTTGAATTCTTTATCCATTGAGTACATGATCATCCATCGAGTTTATGATCATCCATTGATGACTTTGTTGATCATCCGTCGACAGCTATATTGATCATCCGTCGATGGCTTTGTCAATCATCCGTCGGTAGCTATTTGGCACTTGACTTCATTTCATTTATGCAGAATTACAAGACATCATCTATGTACAATTAATCAACCTATTCTGCATATCTAGTTAAAGTCAATCATGACTTATATGCTACTACAGAATCTATACAAAGGTGTATGCAGAAATGTTCTACAGACTTATTGTTACATAAGCTACTCACTCGGTGGATAATAAATCATCATCCGTCGGGACTATATTGAGTCATCCATCGGGAATATAATCCTTATCTGTAGAGTGCTACAAAATTCACTAAGTAAAAATCTACCAAGGTGTTTTGTTAATGAAATCATCAAGTTCACAACATATACACAATAAAGTGGGTCTATAAATAAATAAATATCGAAAGGCGACTGGTTTTCCAAAGTGGGTCTTTAAATAAATAAATAAATAAAAGTAATTAACTAATTAATTGAATTAATTATTCAATTTATTTTAATAAATAAAACTTATTTTTGAATTTATAAAAATAGAAATAAAATCCAAAAATCGTTTTCTGAAATTGGATTTGGGTTTTTCAGGTCAAGACCGGGTTCCAAACCGGGTTGTAACCGGGTTATAACCAGGTCACCAAAAACTAGGTTCGTAAACGAACTGAGCTGTTCGTTAAGCTCGTTCGGTTCGTTCGCGTTCGAGCTTGATAAACTCGTCCGATAAGCTTAACGAACTCGAGTTCGAACAACATTTCTTGTCCGATAATCTTAACAAATAACGAACCAAACCGAACTTTTAAGGTGTTCGACTCGAGTTCGGTTCGAGTTCGATTCGTTCTTTAAGCTCGAATTCGGTTAAAAAAAGTATATTTGTAATATTATATGTATAAATAATATATGTATTATTATTATATATTAATTATTTTTTATAATAATTTCAAATAAATATTTTATTTGTGAAAATATATATAATTAATAGTTTGATACAATTTTTCACTTAAAATAATATTTAAAAGTACTTTAAAAAAATATAAATAATGATCGCGAACAATTCGTGTTCGTTCGTGTTCAGTTCGGTTCAATATATTCGAGAACAGTTCGTGTTCGGTTCGAATATTATCGAACTCGAGTTCAGACAAGAAATTTTGTTCGATAAGATTATCGAACAGTGTTCGAATTGTTAAGATTTTGTCTAAGTTTGTAAAAAGTTCGTCCGAGTTCATGCCGGGTCGGGATGAATTAGCCAGAACTTGCCCAAAATCCAGCGAGTTCCCCTGATTCCGGCCATGTTTCGTTCAGCCTCAAATCACCATCATTTGGTATGATTTTTAAGGGGTTTTCATTGCAAATCAAATTAGCAACACAACCCAACCATCCTCTAGCCAGAATCATCCCAGAAACTGATTCTCCGGCCAAAATAGATTGAACACCAGCCAAAATCCGGCCAACAACCAATCTATCTATTCTGTAAATGAAACTCTAAATTGTATAATTGTATAATAGTTCAAATTAAAGCTTACTAATTGTATAATCAAACCCATATCATCAAACAAACCTCAAATCAATCAAAAAAATGATTAAATCAAAAATTGAACATAAACCGTAATAATCGAATTAGACTATCTCGCAATCGTTTGATGAAATTGATAGCATAAATCAATTGTACACACTCATATGAAGCTATATAAATAATCAAATCAATCAAATAACCCTAGAATAAAAAGCCCTAATTTCAGTCAAGAACCCTACAAATCGTAATAAAAAAGTATGAATCTATGCATAAAATTGATCAAATAATTATGTAGAACAAATCAAGAGCTTCAATTTGAGTACTTACATTATAGGATTTGAAGCTCAGAATCACCAGAAATTACGATTTGATTTCCGATCCTAATTCAAGAACCCTAACCCGAACTTCAGAGAATTTTCTGAATTTTTTATGATTTTTACATTGTTAATTAATAAATATAAATATATTTATAATTACAAAAAATAACCCTAATCATAATTTAGTCTTTAATTATATCCTAATAAAATTAATTGGCACTCAATTAATAATTTATGGCGAATAATTATTAAATTTTTAATGTCAAATAATTACAAAATATATACCAAAATTTCCCCAAAAATTGTGAATAATCCAAAAATTCAAAGACATGAAATATTTGAAAGTCCATAATTTTATAAAAATAAAAATATGATTTTTGTGGGGTTTTGAGTACCCGTAGGGGCCCAGAAAAATCATTTTTGACGAAACGAGATATTTTCTAAATTAACCAGATGTTCGGAAAATCAATATGGTATACGCCATATTAGGCAAAATAAGGTCAATTGCTCTATACGAAATAACAACTATTTAGAAATTGTGGAGTGAATTTGAGTGGAGTGTTCTTTTCTCGAGTATTAGCAAGAACAGGGAGAATACCAGTGGATGGAATAAAAATCTGAGTGGACTGCAATAAAGTATCAGTACTTACACCTGTAGGGAAATTGTCAGCATTTGATGCATCGAAGTTTACAATAGGGACTATAAGCTGGATATTTGTAACTGTTTCTTTAATACTCCGAGCACCTGCAAAATCAATTAAAGAACCACTTAAATCTCTATATTATTTTAAAGTAGTCTCACTACTTCTCACTGCACTCATCTCATGACTTTTAAGAGTCAGAGTTTTCTCATAGAAATTAACTAAATCCTGACACTTGTCTACCTCTCCTTTTGTATCGACACATGAAAAACATTATGAATATGCTGCATATGTGGCAGTAAGTCTAACTTATATGCAACTTTCCCAATTTCTTCAGTATTTCAAACGGTCCAACATAACGCGGTTTAAGTTTGTCCTTTTTGCCAAATCTGGTCAATCCCTTCCATGGTGATATCTTCATCAATACGGGTTCTTCCATATTTTATTCCATATCCTTCCTGGCTTGGTCCGCATATTTTCATTGTCGATTCTGCGCTGCTTCTAATCCCTTCCGAATAAGTTCCACTTTTCTTTGATTTGCTGGATCAATTTTGGACTAGAATCTTTTGTTCACCAACTTTATCCCAACATACTAGAGATCTACATTTCCTCCCATATAAAGCTTCATAGGGTGGCATTCCAATGCTTTTGATAGGGAATAAATAAATCATGATTACATAGTTAATGTTGTATTAATTACAAATGATTTGGGCTGCAAGGCCCAATAAGAAGATGTATGATATTCAGACCAAAAAGGTTAACACATTGATCAAGCCTGATGGACCAGATAAGGCCTGATGGAACAAAGAAGGCCCAAAACCCTGATTATTAATTAATTTCGTAATTAATAAATAAGGGAGAAAACAGCTATTAAGATAAGTCCTAGTGGGGATATAAATCCTTGTAGATTGGCCTCCAAGGAACCTCATGGGATAAGGAGTCAGCTTCCTACTTCCTACAACTCCAAAGTCCATTCTAATTCAGAGACTTAACCACCAAGTCTCCTATACCGAGTCCAATTCAAGGACTCCCAACATCTATATAAGGGGCCTTACCCCACAGATCAGAACTATGTTTTTTGACTTCTTGGCAATCAGCAAGGTACGTAGGCATCTTGTTAATGACAGATTGAGTCACGAAACACAAGAGCAGTCAAACCGAGCCTCGAAGCTCACATTCCTTAGTAATAAATACAGCAATTATATATCTTAGTTTTTAATCCATAACATTTGGCGCCGTCTGTGGGAAGGCACAACAACCATAGCGAGAAAATGGAGAACAATTAGAGCTCTTGAGGAAGGAACACCATCGGGAACAACCCAAGTGATTTCGTCAACCGTGGAGATACCTCCTCATTCAACTTATGCAGCTACCCAAGGAGAAGCCCAGATAGGGGCAACTCAACCTCAGCCACAAGGGACGATTCCCTCGTCTGTTCAAGGTATGAATCCTCAAGTTCAACAACTACACGCACCTGTGAATTCTCAACCTATCGGGTACGAATATTCAACTGTTATGACTACTAAGCCTCCTTATGGGATGCCCCTTTACCCCGAGGTTGAAGGAAGTGGACATGCTGGACGGAGTGAAGCACGAGGGAGATCGCCCTCATACATACGAGGTTTGGCTCCTATCCCTGAGGATCAGGAATTTTCTGGTCCTTAAACGGAGAGAGATTCTGAATCTTCGGATGATGAAGTAGCCCCAAGAAGGAGACGTGCTGGCAAAGAGCTGATGGCTGATGGTAGCCAACGTACTTAAAGCACCCAAGGGATGAATCCCTAAGAACTACAGGAAAGGATCAGGGCTCACGAGGCTGAGATTCAAAGGCTGAGGCGCGACTTGGAGGCGCACCAGACCACCAGACCCCCAATACCTCCTAGGGGGAGAAATCCTCCTCCTATCATAGACCTGGATGGTCCAGTACAGAGAAGGGCTGTTGTCCCAAGGGCTGATCCAAGCAATCTTCTTCCTCTTAGAGATCCTGACGATCCTACCCCGCCCTTTAGTGAAGAGAAAATGAATGCCCATATCTCAAGGAAGTTCAAGATGCCAACTATCAAAGCTTATGATGGCACGGGAGATCCCGCTAATCATGTTAGGACATTCTCTAATGCACTGCTGTTGCAGCCCGTGAATGATGCTATTAAGTGTCGGGCCTTTCCTCAAACTCTGTTGGGTATGGCTCAGAGGTGGTATAGTCATTTGCCCCCAAACTCTATTGGGTCGTTCAGAGAATTAAGTCAGGCTTTTATTAAGCAATTCATCAGCGGGAGAGTGCATGAGAAAAGTTCAGCATCTCTTATGAGCATTGTGCAGGGAACAACGGAATCCTTGAGAGACTACCTGAATCGTTTCACAAAGGAGGCTTTAAAGGTCCCAGACCTTGATGATAAAGTAGCCATGATAGCACTGCAACAAGTAACTAGGGATGAGTTTTTCAAGATGTCCTTGGCCAAACGCCCCCTGAAAGCATGTTACAGCTCCAGGATAGGGCAGAGAAGTACATCAAGGTAGAAGAAAGCATGAGGAACACAATAGTGAGTAATGAGCCCACTGGAGGCAAGAAGCGGAAAACTGATATGGAGTATATTGCTAAGGACAAGTATCCTAGAACTGAGGGAAACCCTGATTCAACCCCCAAGAATGGAGGACCTGGGCAAAAGTTCACCGAGTACGCTAAGCGGAATGCTCCAAGAAGCCAAATCTTGATGGAAATCGAGAAAGATCGAAATATTCGTTGCCCTAAGTCCTTGAAGGATGATCCTGCCAAGCTAGATAAGAGCAAGTATTGCAGATTTCACAAAGATGTTGGTCATGACACCCATGAGTGTAGGCAGCTGAAAGATGAAATTGAGTTCCTCATTCGAAAAGGAAGATTGAACAAATACACTGGAGAAGGAGGGGATAGGAGTAATAATGGAAGGAAAAAATTTGAAGAACGGAGGGACTAAGATGATCAGGGGCGGAATCACCTGCCTAGAGGACCGGTTATAAATACAATTTTTGGAGGGCCGCGACCTCGAGGGCCTGTGATAAACATAATCTTTGGAGGACCGACTGCTGCTGGATTATCCAGGAACTCCAGGAAAGCATATACTAGAGAGGTTATGCATATTGTTGGAGAAGCCCCGAAGAGGGCCAGGACAGAGGTAACATTGGCGTTTGATGATTCTGACCTAGAGGGTGTAAAATTTCCTTGTGACGACCCGCTGGTCATAACACCAATAATAGGAAATAGCCCGGTCAAGAGAGTCCTTGTGGATAATGGTGATTCAGTGGATATCTTGCTCCATGACGCCTTTCTAAGGATGGGATATAATGACTCCCAATTGACCCCAACCGACATGCCGATATATGGATTTGCGGGATTAGAGTGCCCCGTGGAGGGGATAATCAAGTTGCCAACCACCATAGGTCAGGAACCAAGGCAAGTAACGCAGATGTTGGACTTTGTGGTGGTAAAGGCGAGTTCAACTTATAATGCTATCATGGGGAGAACAGGGATACATGCCTTCAAGGTAGTCCCTTCTTCCTACCATTCAGTTATGAAGTTTCCCACCCGGAATGGGATTGGAGAAGAGAGAGGAGATCAAAAAATGGCTAGAAGCTGTTATGTAGCCTTTTTGAGGAAAGATGGAGTTGGGGGACAGGTTCTTCCTATTGAAGATATGGATATCCGAGAGAATGATGAGAAAAGAGGAAAGCCAGCAGAAGACTTGGTTTTGATTTCTTTAGCTCCCGAGAATCCTGAGAGGGTGACTTTCATTGGAGCCACACTCGAGGAGCCCCTTAGAGGGAAGTTGGTGAGATTTTTGCAAGAAAATAGTGATGTATTTGCATGGTCAGTAGCTGATATGCCAGGCATAGACCCAGAACTGATTACCCACAAGTTGAATGTGGACCCAAATCGGAAGACGGTGAAGTAAAAGAAAAGAAACTTTGCCCCGGAAAGACAAGAAGCTATAAAACAGGAGGTTGAGAAGGTCTTAGAGGCTGGTTTCATTGAGGAGATACAGTTTCCTGAATGGTTAGCAAACCCTGTAATGGTGAAGAAGGCCAATGGAAAGTGGAGGATGTGTATAGACTTCACTGGTCTGAATGATGCATGCCCTAAGGACTATTTTCCGTTGCCAAGGATTGATACTTTGATAGATGCCACTGTTGGGCATGAAATGCTGAGCTTTATGGATGGATTTAGTGGATACAATCAGATTAAGTTGCACAAGGATGACATTCCAAAGGTATCATTCATCACTGACTTTGGTGTTTATTGTTATCTTGTTATGGCATTTGGTCTTAAGAATGCAGGAGCCACCTATCAAAGGTTGGTAAATAAAATTTTTAAGAATCTTATTGGCAAGACTATGAAAGTCTATGTTGATGACATGTTAGTCTAGAGTCTAGTAAAGACTGATCATATAACCCATTTGAGGGAAGCTTTTGAAGTCCTGAGGTACCACAAGATGATGTTAAATCCTACAAAGTGGGCTTTCGGAGTAGGATCTGGAAATTTTTTGGGATTGATGGTCTCCAAGAGAGGGATTGAGGCCAACCCTGATAAAATAAAGGCAATCCTGGACATGGAACCACCAAAAACTGTCAAGGATGTTCAGAAGTTCACAGGAAGGATTGCTGCGCTGGGACGATTCATCTCCAATTCAGGAGACAAGTGCTTGTCGTTCTTCAAGTCACTAAAGAACATTAAGGACTTTGTATGGAGTGAGGAAAACCAGAAGGCATTCGAGGAATTAAAGAAATATATGGCCCAGGCCCCATTGTTGGCCAAGCCAGTTTTGAATGAAGTTTTATACTTGTACTTAGCCGTTTTAAAGAGTGCCTTGAGCGCTGTATTGGTTAAGGAGGAACTGAAAATTCAGAAACCAGTATACTATATTAGCAAAATTCTGCATAGTGCTGAGTTAAATTATTCAACTATTGAGAAATTTGCTCTAGCCTTGGTAATGGCTTCAAGAAAGTTACTTCCTTACTTTCAGGCTCATCAAATTGAGGTGCTAACAAATCAGCCCCTGAGAAATATCATTCATAATCCCAAGGCTAGTGGGAGGTTGATCAAGTGGGCAATAGAGCTGGGAGAATTCGACATCAAGTATAAGCCGCGAACGGCAATAAAAGCCCAGGAATTAGCTGACTCTGTGGTGGAATGTACCATACCCAACCAAGAAGTCGGGGGCAGGAATATACCATACCTCAAGACAAGGAAGTTGATAAGGGGGAGAAAGAAAAGGATGATAAGGAGAAATAATATTGGGTTCTCTATTTTGATGGAGCATCAAAAACAAACTAAAGTGGAGCAGGTTTGGTTTTACAAAGCCCCGATGGGTTCTTAATTGAGTATGCCATGAAGTTAGACTTCCCGACCATGAACAATGAGGCAGAATATGAAGCTCTGATAGCTGGCCTTGGCCCAGCAGGGACACTTAGAGTCGGGAACTTAAAAGTCCGTGGAGATTCAAAGCTGGTCGTATCCCAGGTAAAGGGAGAGTTTGAGGCAAGGGAAGATACGATGGCTAAGTATGTCCGCCTAGTAAGGGCTGTGATGACCCAATTCGATGAGTGCCATGTTGAACACATTCCAAGGGAGGAAAATGCTAAGGCAGATGCATTATCAAAGTTTGCTTCATCTGAGATAGAAGAAAGTTCAGGAAGTGTATACTTCCGTGTTTTGAAGACACGAAGCATCGATGTTAAGCTTATAGCTCCTATAGGCCTGGGGACGTCATGGATAGATCCCATTAAAGCCCACATTCAAACCGGTTGGTTGCCAAACGATGCTACTGAAGCACGGAAGTTAGCTGTTCGAGCACTAAGGTACTCTTTGATAGATGGGATTCTGTATAAAAGATCTTTCGTGGTTCCTTACTTAGAGTGTCTTAGGCCCGATGAGGCACGCTTGGCTCTTGAAGAAGTACATGAAGGTATTTGTGGGCTACACTTGGGGGGCAAGGCCTTATCTCATAAGGTAACCCATTTAGGCTTCTATTGGCCAGAAATGATAGCTGATGTCAAAGAATATGTGAAGAAGTGTGACCGCTGTCAGAAGCATGCACCGGTCGTTAGACAACCCCCCGAGATGCTGACCTCTATCAACTCGCCCATCCCATTTGCTATGTGGGGAATGGATATTCTGGGGCCTTTCCCCATGGCCACAGCACAAAGGAAGTTCCTGCTTATAGCCATTGATTATTTCACTAAGTGGATTGAAGCCAAACCCTTGGCCAAAATCATAACTAGGCAGGTTGCACAATTCCTGTGGGAAAATATTATGTGCCGGTACAGAATTCCCCGCATCCTAGTCACTGAAAATGGAACACAATTCAACAACGAGGAATTCAAGAAGTACTGTGAAGAAAATGAAATTGAGTTACGGTTCACCTCCATGGCTCACCCGCAAGCCAATGAGCTAGCAGAAGTGGCGAATCGAATAATCCTGGATGGACTAAAGAAGAGAATCGAGAAATCAAGGAATAATTGGGTGGATGAGATACTCCCAATACTATGGGCCTATAGGACTACCTGTAGGGTCACGACTGGAGAAACTCCCTTCATGCTAGCATATGGGGCAGAAGCAGTTGTTCCTGTGGAGATATCGCATTCCTCCCCCAGGATTCAAGCTTTCAATACTGAGGAAAATGAGGAAGGGCAAAGGTTAGCCCTGGATCTAATTGACGAAGTACGAGATGAGGCACATGCGAAGATAGTGGAATATCAGAAAAAGGCTTCCTTCTACTACAACCTAAGGGTTAAAGAAAGGTTTTTCAAACAAGGTGACTTAGTCTTGAGGAAGGTAGAAGCTTCTGGTGTAGGTCAGAAAGGGAAGTTTGCCCCAAATTGGGAAGGACCATACAAGATCAAGAGTGTTCAAGGTAGAGGAACCTACAAGCTGGAGACTATGGATGGTTTTGAAGTCCCGAGAACTTGGCATGCACAAAACCTGAAGATTAATTACGTGTGAAGCAATTGAATATGATTCTCACTTGTCAAGGTGACAAGTAGGTTGAAAAGCACCTTGAAGTTGTGCTTGTTTAGGATTTACATGTTTAAGCTTTATTTTGAAGTTTATTAATACTTGTGAAAGGGATGAATCCCAATGACTTATGAAATTCAGAAAGTTTTTGAAATATATTTGAAATCTCTATGGCAAGGCAAGTAAACTAAGTGCATGAAAAGCAAGCATAAAACCCAATAAA